>NC_134400.1:163379106-163981937 GCF_050003625.1 Haematobia irritans
GGTTCGATGCTGGCTACCATGTTCACAGAACTACATAAGATAATAGGTTATTTATTAATGTTGAAGTTCGTTGGCCTAATTTATATTCTACGAAAATTACCGTGTAATTATATTCCGGTAATGATGTTTGAGCATTAACGCCACGTAATCTCAATAGATACTTGAGTGGGGTTTTCTATGTACGAGTATGTCGCTCGATGTGTCTGTAAATTAATTACACACAAGCTCACACCCACCCCCGCTTCATAAAGTGGTTAAAGGAATGTGTCTATAATTTAAATTGGCAAGATGTTTAGTTCTACAAAATTCAATGAAAGCAAGATATTCTTAATTCAATTAAAGTCAATAAGGAAAGTCTGACGGTGCCTCGCTAAATTATTCTCGCTATAACTATACAGAAAACACCCACTAGAATTGAAGATACGCAGATGAAATTGTATTAATTAATTTTAAGAACGAATTTGGCTTTTATGGTGGGCTGATTATAACAATTTTAATGGTGACACGTTTGGATAAGAAGAAAAGAAAGACATTTCAGAGAAAAATTTCAAAGTAACATAAGTATAACACGCTGACATGACTAACATATATCCCTTCCATGAAATTGCACATAACCAAATCGAAAAGTTGCTGCTCTCGATATATTCACGAATCCTCTCATTGAGATCGTAAAAAAATGTTGACACCACAAGAATAAATCGCAAGGTATTAAATGGCAAGATCTCGGAAATGTCACTTGTATGACTAAGATGGAATTAAATCTCATGGGAAAACTTTTTGCTGTTCTGCCTAAATTGGGATTTAACCCATACACCTTCGTATGCAAGGCGACAATGCTAGTAATTGTACAATGTCGAAATTATAAGGAATTTTTGTCAACAAATTAAAAGACGCCTAATTTTGAATTTTGCAGAAAAAAATTATAATTACAGTGTAGCTAACATGCAATGCAACCAATGAAAGCGCTACATTTTTAATGTTATTATTCAAAAGCAAGAAATCATATTTAGGTTTTTTTCGAATTAGCTACATTTGGCACGAATTATGTCCTTCAAACGGTCGAAAGTGGTTACGCGGTATTTTGGCCTAATCTCGAGGACACTTTGAGATGATTAACACTTTGGTATTTTTAGTGCCCACCTTACGTCCCAAACAGCGGATTTTGGTGGTCACTATGCGGTATAAATGAAACGAGTAGCCCCTTTTTAAGTCATTTTTCGTGCGATGGGGTTGAGTCCATAATCTGCGGCCGAAATGTTTGTCTTCCGAAGGCTTCTACACTATCTTTAGGACATTTGCCCGATAATATTTCGTATTTATTCTTGACGACCCACACCATTACCATCGGCAGGGTTTGAGTTCTGGTGGCCAATCGAAGGTGTACATTTTCAGTTGACCTCTTCTTTGGCCATCATTTTGTTTGTTCACAAACTGCTCAGTTTTTAATAGATTCGCATGGGAGAAAACCTAATTCAGTGTCTGACCACTTTCATGCAAATACCGAACTCTTTGGCTCTTTCTACTCCAACACTCCAACATTTGTGAACTCCTGCACTTTCTGGAACTTCAGTGACCGAAATTTCACGCATAAAGTCAATTTTTGAACTTAGAAAAATTAAAAATTTTATGATACAAAAAGGTTGACCACACATTACCAAAAAAATCCGAAATGCTAAAACGGTAATCTAAGAAAAAATATTAGATACATAAATAGATTTAAATTAGACTTAAATATAGCAGAGCATCCAGTTCAGTCCTGCATTATCCCCTTTCAGTAATGCTGGTGACATTACTGAGTATTTCTAAGCTTCTCTAAGTGGATTCAGTGCAATGTGAAATGCCCATAAGCGTAGGAAGGCCTCTGGGGAGGGGGCTTAGACCCCCCCAGAAAAATTTTAGCCCCCCCAGAATTTGAAAACCTATTTACGATTTTACATTTTTATAAAAATTAAACAAGTATATACTCGTACAACGCACAAAGTTTCACTAAAGACTTTCATGCACAATCGAATTACTTGGGTTGTGGTTGAAGTACGATATTTATGAAATAAAGCTGTAGTTGAACTTATGATTTAGTTGAATAAAAAATAGTAATTGATATTAAAACTATTCTTTCATAAATTAATATCTTAATAATGCTGCAAAAAAGCGTCGCCAAAAAAGAAGTGAAAATGTTCTTTTTGGGTCTGGAAGTGGTACAAAATTGGCGGATAATGGATGAATGTAATATGAACTTGTCATAGAACGAATGTCCACCGTTTCAACAACCGTTGCAATGAATTTGCATCACTTCTTAAGGTGTGATCTGAATATTTTCCCAAATAAATAATTTTTACACTTTTTTATGATTTTTAATGCATTCTAACGCTTGTTTGAAACGTTTTTTCAAATATTATCGATTTTTATATAATGGATTTAGCATTTATGTGGCAAAATTTGAATAATTTGTACCATTTTATTTATTCTTACTCTTTTTTTAAACTATTTGAAAAAATAAAACAAAAAATTACGCATTAAAATATAAAAAAATGAACTAAAAAAGCTTCCTGTGTAGTTAAAATAGTTAACTTCTTTGTGAGGACATTTTTGGAAGTGCTTTTAAAGTTGTGCCTTTAGAACAACTCCCAATTTTTTGCTGGGAAAAGTGTGGAACTACCCTACGGGAAATGGATCAACCACAAAACTGGTACAGGACTAGTCCCTGGTGTATATGGACCAGTCCCAGTTCTGATCAAAACGTATGGAAGGGACCGTCCACTTTAACATGGGTGTGTCATTGACGGAGTAAACTTATATTTTAGGACGCGTCTTAGACTCATCCCAAAGGACACGTCCTGGGACAATTTAGCAGGAGCAACCCATAAACAGGTCCTCAGGAACCAGTCTCGGACAAACCCTTAGAAATCTCTTTCAATTTGGGCTCCTAATCGAACCCGAAATGAAAAAAAAAACTTTTGAAATATGTCGAACAAAAGGTTATTCTGATCATTTTATTTCACTAAATGTGAAAATTGCAACTAACTGGAGCACAGGTATCAGTTCTGTGATAGGTCCGTCAGTGGCAATTTGCACTAATTTCCCGTAGGGTACTTTTAGTTGCTTTATTATAAATTGATTGTCGAGTTATTTTGATGTCTATTTTTTATTCAATTTTATGAAATAAAACATTAGTTGAACCTATAAATTCAGTCTATAAAGTTTTAGCTAGGGGGGCTATAGCCCCCCTAGAAAAATTGTCTAGCTACGCTAATGTAAATGCCTGCCACTATACGTAACCAAACTTACACTCCAAAAACAGTTTACTTGGATTTCGACCTTTCCTCAAAGATTTTGGTATTGATTCCGAGCCAAAAATGCGCCTTCTTTAAAATAATGACAACTTTTAGCGACCTATCTGGCATTAAATCTAGGATCACTAACATTCAAATTAAAGTACAGATCCCATATATCAAATTTTCATTCTACTTTCAGGGCCGACTATATTATACCCTTCACAATTATTTAGACCAACATTTGTGTTACTATCTCAACTACTTCAAATTAGCTGGGAGCTATATCAAGGTTTGCATTTCCAGATACAAATAATTATAATGGAGACAATTTTTGTTCTTATACAAAATCTCTAGAATTCAAATTTAAATCGGCTAACGCCGTGGAATGAAACACAATGTAAGTGAAATCAAGTAAGGAAAGTCTAAAGTCGACTATATTATACCCTGCACCACTTTGTAGATCTAAATTTTCGATACCATACCACATCCGTCAATTGTGTTGGGTGTTATATATAAAAGGTTTGTCCCAAATACATACATTTTAATATCTCTCGATCTGGACAGAATATGATAGACGTCTACAAATTCTGTAGACTCACAATTTAAGTCGGCTAATGCACTAGGGTGAAACGCAATGTTAGTAAAAAAAAACTATGGGAAAGATTTAAATCTGAAGAAATTTTAAGGAAACTTCACAAAAGTTTATTTATGAATTATCGCGAGATATATGTGTATCTGAAGTTAAGGAAAATTACAGTCAGTTTTTGACCATTTTTGTCGCAATCAGAAAAACATATATATGAGAGCTATATCTTAATCTGAACCGATTCCAACCAAATTTGGCACGCACAGCTACAATGCTAATTATACTCCCTGTGCGAAATTTCAACTAAATCGGAGTAAAAAATTGGCCTCTGTGGTCATATGAGTGTAAATCGGGCGAAAGCTATATATGGGAGCTATATCTAAATCTGAACCGATTTCAACCAAATTTGACACGCATAGCTATAATGCTAATTCTACTCCTTGTGCAAAATTTCAACTAAATCGGAGCAAAAAAATGGCCTCTGTGGTCATATGAGTGTAAATCGGGCGAAAGCTATATATGGGAGCTATATCTAAATCTGAACCGATTTCAATCAAATTGAGTACAATTGACTATATGACTTGACTATACTGCCAATTGTACTCCTAGTGCAAATTTTCAACCAAATTGGGCTTCTAGGACCATATTAGTCCATATCGGGCAAAAGATATATATGAGAGCTATATCTAAACCTGAAATGATTTCAATCAAATTGAGTACAATTAACTAGACTTTTAATTGTGCTCCTAGTGCAAAATTTCAGCCAAATTGTTCCAAAACTCTGGCTTCTAGGAACATATTAGTCAATATCGGCCGAAAGATATATATGGGAGCTATATCTAAATCTGAACCGATTTCAATCAAATATGGCACACATGACTATACTGCGAATTGTACTTCGTGTGCAAAATTTGAACCAAAACTCTGGCATAATAGTCCATATCGAGCGAAAGATATATATGGGAGTTATATCTAAATCTGAACCGATTTCAATCAAATTTGCTACACATGACTATACTACTAATTGTACTCCTAGTGCAAAATTTCAACCAAATTGGGCAAAACTCTGGCTTCTGGGGCCATATAAGTTCATATCGGGTGAAAATCTATATCTAAATCTGAACCGATTTCAATCAAATTTGGCACACATGACTATACTACTAATTGTACTCCTTGTGCACAATTTCAAGTTAATCGGGATAAAACTCTGGCTTCTGGGTCCACATAAGTGCATATCGGGCGAAATATATATATGGGAGCTATATCTAAATCTGAACCGATTTCTTCCAAAATCAATAGGGTTCTATTCTGACCCACAAAAGGAACACGTGCCAAATTTGAAGGCGATTGGACTTATATTGCGACCTAGACTTTGATCACAAAAATGTGTTCACAGACAGACGAACGGACGGACAGACGGACATGGTTATATCGACTCAGGGCACCACCCTGAGCATTATTGCCAAAGACACCATATGTCTACCTCGTCTCCTTCTGGGTGTTACAAACATATGCACTAACTTATAATACCCTGTTCCACAGTGTGGCGCAAGGTACTATTCATTTATTTTATGAATAGTGTTCCCAAAAATTTTCCAAACACGGAATTCATAAATTGTATGAAAAAAGTTCATAAATTAAAAAATACAGGTTTTCATTGACTACGAATGTATACATAATATTAATGGAAATTGTAATATTATAAATGAAGTATACATAATTTTCGACATTGAAAAATATGTATTTTTACATAATATATATTAAAAATGTCATGCATTAAATATAGTTCTTCCTTTCTTTTTTCTTTTCGATTTTCCCCTAATTCTTATTTGGTCAAAATGTATGAACCCATTTATTAAAAATCGCATTAAAGTCCTGCGAGTAAAAAACATTTTATAATATTTTTTATTACTTATAAATATGAGCACCAATGCTTCCAGTTAATTAACAAAATTGTTTTATTTCGTCAACCTTTTTCTGCAATAAATAATCTTCGAATCGCGACGGCGACTCAAACTGAACTGAAAAAACCAAAACACAGCAAAGCCACGTGTTGCCTTCAAAAACGTTATGTTTGGTTTTTGTCTTGTATTGTATGCTTGTATTGTATACATATGAGAGTAACTATGTTGTGGCTCTCTCATGCTAAGAGAAAACCAGTATTTTTGGATATATTATGTAAAGTTTCATTAATTTTATGGAAGAATCCATGCGCTTTATGAAAAATTGTTAACAAGTATTTACGAATAAAAAAAGTACATCTATTTCATGAATGAGTACATAAATTTTCAAAAATGTACACATTTATGTACAAATTCATATTTTATTTTTTTGTGTGTATAAATATGGGAAATATGAAGCGAGAGAAATTTTAATATAATTGTTCAAAAAAGCATTTATGATTTATCACTCGATACATGTGTACTCGAGATATAGGACAATTTGAGTAATATTTACAATTTTTACTACTCAGCAGTGGCGATTTTACAAGGATATTGGTTAGATCTCGCCAAGACATGTGGTCAAGTATGGGTTGTGATATATTATTTACTCAAGTCGGGCGGCTTGGAGCCTTATTTAAAACTCAACGGTTCTGTGGAAAGTCTACCATTACAGTGTGTAGGATATGACTAAGATGTGAGGAAGTCAAGAACAAATATATGGAGGCTTTATCTAAATCTGAAGCAAATTAGATCAAACTTGACACACTTAAATATCATATTAAATATATTCTCTGTGGAAACTATCCAGTCAATTGGAGTTAAATCCCATAGAAAATTGGTCTAAATATGAAACAGTCTACCATATTTTCACAACTCTGGTATACATATGCATGGGAGCTATATAAAATCTGAACCGATTTTGACTAAATTTGGCATGCATAGTTAGAATAATAAATCTGTTATCTTTGCAAAATTTCACGTAAATTATAGTATAACTTTGGGCCCATTGTCATATGAGTATAAATCGGGCGAAAGATATATATGGGAGCTATATCTAAATCTGAACCGATTTTAACCACATTTGGGACACAAAACGATACCATTAAACGTACACATTTTGCAATATTTGAAGCAAATCACGGCAAAAACTCTGGCTTTTGAGGCCATATAAGTGCAAATCGCACGAAAGATGTATATGGGAGCTATATCTAAATCTAAACCGATTTCAATCAAATTTAGCAAGCATTGGTGGAATGTCAATTCTACTCTCTGTGCAAAATTTCACGAAGATTGGTTGTAAACTTTGGCCTCTGTGGTCATATGAGTCTAAATCGGACGAAAGATATATAAGGGAGCTATATCTAAATCTGAACCGATTTGGCTGACAGTTTGCAAGTTTTTCGAGACTCACAAACCATTCAGATATACGGAATTTGAAGAACATCGGTTGATAAACACGCCAATTATGCCCAGATCGGGGATAAATATATATGGCAGCTATATCTAAATCTGAACCGATTTTTTTCAAAATCAATAGCGATTGTCTTTGAGCCAAAGTAAAATTTGTGCCAAATTTGAGGACGATCGGACTTAAACTGCGAGCTGTACTTTGCACACAAAATTACATATACAGACAGACGGACATCGCTAAATCGACTCAGAATTTAATCTAAGACGATCGGTATACTAAACGATGGGTCTCAGACTTTTCTTTCTTGGCGTTACATACAAATGCACAAACTTATTATACCCTGTACCACAGTAGTAGTGAAGGGTATAAAAATCAAAAATATAACTGATACTTCGAAGTAAAAAGGGGTTTTTTAATTCCACAAAAACTTTAAACTTTAATCTTAAAAGGTGATACGGTCAAAATTTGGTCAATATAAACTTGACGTATTTCTTTAAATTTTGCATTTAAAAAACCTGAACACCCCTCATCATGAAGGTGTGTGTGTGTAGAATGTTGCCCCTATTTTGATTTTGGAATTCACTCTTCAGTTGTCAAAATGACGTCCAAGCAAAAAGAGCAGCGTATCAAAATTTTGCTCGCGCATTGCGAAAATCCGAGCTACTTGCACGCAAAGCTGGCAAAATCGCTAAAAGTTGCCAAATCAATCGTTACAAATGTAATTAAAGTGTTTGGGGAACGTTTGTCGACAGCCAGGAAGTCTGGATCGGGGGAAATCGAAAACCGGAAGCCGCTGAGACGACAAAGAGAGTTGCCGGTAGTTTCAAGCGAAACCCTAACCTCTCTCTCCGCAAATAAGCTAGGTGTATCGTCTACAACCGTGTATCGAGCCAAAAAACGAGCCGGACTATCGCCTTACAAGAAGGTAGTGACTCCAAATCGCGATGATAAACAAAATACGACGGCCAAAGCGCGATCCCGGAGGCTGTACACGACGATGCTGACGAAGTTTGACTGCGTGGCAAAAGGAAGGGGAAACGTAGCAGATATTTTCAAGCACATAAAACTGTCAAAGTTCGTAAAGAAATATCTGGTTTGGCAAGCCATCTGTACCTGTGGCTTGAAAAGCAGCATTTTCATAGCATCCGGGACTGTCAACCAAGAAATTTACGTGAAAGAGTGTTTGAATAAACGTCTGCTGCCTTTCCTGAAGAAACACGGTTGTTCCGTACTGTTTTGGCCGGATTTGGCATCTTGCCATTACGGTAAAAAGGCCATGGGGTGGTACGCCGACAACAACGTGCAGGTGGTTCCCAAGGACAAGAACCCTCCCAACACGCCAGAGCTCCGCCCAATTGAGAAATACTGGGCTATTGTCAAGCGGAACCTAAAGAAGACCAAAAAACTGCCAAGGACGAGCAGCAGTTCAAGGCAAACTGGCTTTCTGCGGCGAAGAAGGTGGACAAGGTGGCTGTACAAAATCTGATGGCAGGTGTCAAGCGTGAGGCCCGGCAATTCGGATTTGGAAAAGCGAAAGCCTAACTGAATATTTTTCTTGAATTTTATACTAATTGAACTTGAAAAAGAAATTTAATTTAATTTTTTAAATAAACGATTTCACCGATTTACACGCGTTTTCCCTTGACCAAATTTTGACCGTATCACCCTTTAAATCTAAAATTCCAATATATCAGTTAGTTTAAAGACGATCTTTTATACCCTAAACCACATAGTGGTCAGAAATATTGATTTTAGACCCCATAAAATATATACCGATCGACTCAGAATCAGCTCCTGAGTCGATCTAGCGCCTGGTGTCCGTCCGTCCATCCGTCCGTCCGTCTGTCCATGTATTTGTTGTTCACAGGATTCCGGTCGCAATTATTAACCGATTTTGATGAAATTTGGTACAGGGAGTTTTTTAGGCACAAGGACGAACGCTGTTGAATTTGGAAGAAATCGGATCAAATTTAGATATAGCTCCCATATATACGTATCGTCCGATTTCGACAAATGGGGTCACATTGCGCGTTTTTTCAAACGGATCGTCACCAAATTTGGCAAAAGGTAATCTTTTCCACCACCCTTCAAGTCTGCAAAATTTCATTCAGATTTAGATATAGCTCTCATATATATGTATCGCCCGATTTTCCCAAATTTTGCCACAAAACCTTTATTTATCAACCGATCTTACTCAAAGTTGGCTAAATATAATCTTCTATAGCACTAACTATATGTGCAAAAAATCATTGAAATCGGTTTCTATTTAGCTATAGCTCCCATATATATGTACCGCCCGATTTTTCTAAATTTGGCCATAAAACCCTTATTTATCAACCGATCTTACCCAAATTTGGCTAAATGTAGTCTTCTATAGCACTTACTATATGTGCAAAAAATCATCGAAATCGGTCCAGAGTTAGATATAGCTCCCACATATATGTATAGCCCGATTTTCCCTAATTTCGCCATAGAACCCTTATTTATTAACCGATTCTTCTAAAAGTTGGCTAGATCCAGTCCTCTATAGAACTAACTATATGTGCAAAATTTCATCGAAATCGGTTCAGATGTAGATATAGCTCCCATATATGTATCACCCGATTGTGAAAAATTCGCCCCTAATAACCTTATGTTTGACCATACAGGCCTCATTTCTTAACCGATCTTACTCAAATCTTGCACAAGGTAACCTTTTGTGGTATTAATCAAACCCGCAAAATATTATGCAAATTGGTTCAGATTTAGATATAGCTTCCATATATATGCCTCGCTCGATTTTCCCAAATTTGGCCATAGTACTCTTATTTATTAACCAATGTTACTCAAATTTCAAATTTTGATGTACTAGCTGATCGTACTTATTCGTACTTGTAGCTCTTACATAAGAATATTGCTCGATTTTTACAAATTTGTATTTATTACCCACACTAATTTAACGATTTTCTCTTGTTTAATAATGGGCTCAATATTAGTGGCATACTAACTCCGTAGGTGCAATATCAACACAGCCAGTGTTGCTAGAAGTAGGAGAAATTCCCTATATGTAGGGTTTTTCTAATATTTAGCGTCTTGTAGGGACGAAGGGCCACAATGTAGGGTATTTTCACTCAACACAATTTGTAAAAATTTTTACATTTTGGTGGCTCTAGAGGAAGAATTAGAAGCCGGCAAGGCTTGATCTTTAACAATGTGTGGTAAATTTTATTCCTGTAGAAAATTTTGTCAACATTTTATTTCTATGGAACATTTTGTCAAAATTGTATTTCTATAGAATTTTTTTTCAAAATATTATTTCTATAAAAAATTTTCTCAACATTTTATTTCTATAGAATTTATTGTCAAAATTTTATTTCTATAGAAAAGTTTCTCACAAAAATTTGTTTATAGAAACTTTTTCCAAAATTTTATTTTTATATAGATTTAACAAAAAAGATTACTAATTTGGGTAGAATTCTACCAACTGTGGCAACCGTAGTGGTAATACAAATTTATATTCTAAGTTATATACGTTGCATATTCATGTTTTAAGATAATAAAGTACTTAGAACCATTTATGTTTTGTAAAATTTTTTTAAATTTAACGAAAAATATAGTAGGGAAAATTGTTTGGGAATGTATGGGAAAGTAGGGAACTTTTTTTGTCCTTGTAGGGTAAACCGAACATTTTCCGTGACAACATTGATTATGAGCTATAGTCAGATTGACACAAAGCACCCATAGACATGTACCCCTTAATTTTCTTAAATATGCAACTGCGATTTATCTCCCAGACCTATATGTTACCCCACAAATGCTTATGATTACTAATTCTGTAATGGTGGTTTAGGGTATGATATAGTCGGCCCCGCCCGACTTTCTACTTTACTTACTTGTTTTTAAATCAAAAATGTATTTCTTTACTGCCTTAAAATTTCCAAATTTGTATCCTAAATTTAGTCAAAAAATTTTTTTGAACCAAAGATTATACACTGTATTTTAATTAAATTTTCATTATTTTAATGAAATTTGTCCTTAATATTTTGTAAATTGTGCATTCTAAAATTTAGGTTGCGTATTCTTTAATATCACGTAAATATTTTTTCCGTGTTGGTAGTGACATATAGAGAAGTAAAAAATGTTACTTTTGAACTCGATTTTGGAACGTAAATTGTTCTATTAGTATAAATATTTAAAATTTCAGTTAATTTAAGGACAGTTTCTTGTAATCAGTACTGGTTTTTGTTACTCTATGGAAAATTTGCCTAACAATAAAAACATGAGAATTTAACGGAGGGGGCACAACTTTCAAAGATTAGTGCACTAAATTGAATGCCACAAATTCTTAAATTGAATGTCAAACAATTTTAAAGCATAGACTATGAAACCAAGTTCATTTGAGTGAAAATTGTTTATTTTTTAAAGAAATTTGTCCCTAAAACTGGGTAATTTGTTTGTCCAAAAATTTAGGTTACACAACATTTCATAAAATATCAATATTTTTTTTCAGTGTACCAAAGTTTGCAATCGAATCATTTTGTCAGATTGGTTAATTGATTAAAATGAATGTCTCGTTTAATATAACATGTGACAGGAGCTTACCCCCAACACCCAAGGCCCTACATGGTCACTTGTCATCACATACACATGCATGTGAGAGAAACGACAATATGTAAACTTTGATATGATCAAATATCCGTTACGAAAAGCCCTTGGGTTCATATAGAAACCTGTACAGTTAAATGTATATTCGGTTGTGTGTACTGATACTTAATCAAACACACTGGATATATGTGAATGTTTCTGTGCACGCAGGAACATCCTCTTGGGTTATTTGACTCACATATGACCATTTGACACAGTCGCATAGAAAGTTTCTGATTAATTACTCTGGAGATGGGGAAAATATTTCAAATGTCATTAGTCAAGTTAATAACAATACAAAGTGGAGTGAAAGTCAAGGAGTAAGTACACAGGCAAAAATTTGCAACCACATGTCTGTTGAAAATAAACCGCAGCTATAATGAAAATAAAAGTATGTATTAAAACCAAGGATTTAATGCAATATTGTTGGTTGTTTTGTCAGTTTTAGAGATTTTAGGTAATAAGGAAACCAACGACTATCAGCCTAACATAGAGTCTCATTTGACATTCGCTACATTTCAAGGAAAATGTTCTTACCAGAAATATTGATTTAAGAGCCCGTAAAATATATACCGATCGATTCAAAATCACCTCCTGAGTCGGCATAGCCCCTGGTGTCCGTTCGTCTGTCCATGTATTTGTTGGTCCCACACTGAAAAAAATATTGTCGTGAAGTCAAAGATTTCATGTCTTTAAAATACGAATACAAATTTTGCTTAGCATAGAAGACGCATTTCTCTAATATAAAGTTTTTTTCCTTGTCCAAAAGTCGATCAACTTTTCAATGAAGTCGTATTGTCCTTATAATTAAGTGATTTCACTTAAAAATGGGTATCATAACATGAAAGAAAAAATTTTTAGGCTAAGGTCAACTTGGCTTTAATAATTCAGAAAAACTCTTTAAATTTAATGAAATTGTCTTTAAATTTGTTGTCTTTTTGCATCTTGTCTACAAAGAAAAAAATCGTTCAAATATAGGACATGTTTTTCAACACTTTATTTTAAAGACGTGTTTTACTTGAAACATAGCATCATTTCTACCGGAAGTCGAGTCTTAATTTGAAAAATAAAGTTGTCGTTAACTCGTTTTTAAAGGACTTTGATAGCATATGAAGAAAAAAAAGCTGAAAAGGTGAAAAATTAAAATTTGCTGCCTAGAAGCAAGTACACACAACCCAAATTTAAAAAAGAATTGTGTCTTAAAAGTATCCTTACTTGTATTCTACGCTTCTTTGGCTCGGAATCAATACCAACATTTTTAAAGTAAAGACAAAATCTTTAGAACCGGGTATGCTTTTTTTCAGTGCAGGATTTCAGTCGCAATTATTAACCGATTTTGATTAAATGTGGTTCATGGAGTTTTTTACCACAGGGACGAACGCTATTGAATTCGGAAATCGGATCGGCACATGGAAATCGGATCGGCAACCTCACAATATCATTGAAATCATTTGACCATAAAATCCTTCTTTATTAACCGATATCTGCTCAAAGTTGGCCAAATCGAATCTTTTATAGCCTTAACTATACCAGCTGTGAATCATTTAAGTCGGTTCGGTTTTGGATTAAGCTCCCATATAAATGTATCACATAATTTTCAAAATTTGGCCTTAATTGACTTATCGATCTTACTCAAATTTAGCACATGACAATATTATATGATGTCAACATAACTAAAAAAATTATCGAAATCGGTTCAGATTTAGATAAAGCTCTCATATATATATGTATCGATAAATTTTGAAAAATTTGCAATTTCAGGCAAATTTGATAAAAACTACGGATTTTAGAAGCCCAAGAAGATAAATCGGGTAAGATCGGTCTATATGCACTGAAAAAAATACTGTCGTGAGGTCAAAGATTTCATGTCTTTAAAATACGAATGCAAATTTTGCTTAGAATAGAGGACGCATTTCTCTAATACAAATTTTTTCCTTGTCCAAAAGTCGATAAACTTTTGAATAAAGTCGTATTATCCTTATAATTAAGTGATTTCACTTAAAAAAGGGTATCATAACATGAAAAAAAATGTTTGGCCTAAGGTCAACTTGACTTTAATAATTCAGAAAAAAATGATTTAAATTTAAGGAAATTGTTTTTAAATTTGTTGTCTTTTTGCATCTTGACTACAAATCAAATTATCAGGCGATACATATGTATTCGAGATATAGGACAATTTGAGTAATATTTACAATTTCTACTACTTAGCAGTGGCGATTTTACAAGGATATTGATTAGATCTCGCCAAGATATGTGGTCAAGTGTGGGTTGTGATATATTATTTGGTCTAGTCGGGCGACTTGGAGCATTATTTAAAACTCATCCGTTCTGTGGAAATTTTGGCATTGCAGTGTGTTGGATATGGCTTAGATATGGCGAAGTCATCACAGAATTTTGTGTAAAGTGTGAGACTTTTGGCCATATTTGTATTCTCTGAGGAAACTATCCAGTCAATTGGAGGAAAATCCCATTGAAAATGGGTCTAAAATATGAAACAGTCTACCATATTTCCCCAACTCTGGTGTACGTATATATGGGAGCTATATACAATCTGAACCAATTTTGACTAAATTTGACATGCATAGTTAGAATAATAATTCTGCTATCTATGCGAAATTTCACGTAAATGGGAGTATAACTTCGGCCTCCTGGTCATATGAGTGCAAATCGGACGGGAGATATATATGGGAGCCATATCCAAATCTGAACCGATTTCAACCAAATTTGCCACAATTACCTATACTACTAAACGTACTCCTTGTGCGAAATTTGAAGCAAATCACGGCAAAACCCTGGATTTTGAGGCCGTATAAGTTCAAATCGGACGAAATATATATATGGGAGCTATATCTAAATCTGAATCGATTTTGACCATATTTGGCACATACACTTGTATCGTTAAAAGTACCGCTTGTGCAAAATTTGAAGTAAGTCAGGGCAAAACTCTGGCTTTTGAGACCATATAAGTCCAAATCGGGCGAAAGATATATGTGAGCTATATCTAAATCTGAACCGATATTAACAAAATTTGACACACTTAACGATACTATTAAACGTATCCCTTGTGCAAAATTTGAAGCAAATCACGGCAAAACTCTGGCTTTTGTTGCTCAAATCGTGGTTCAAATCGGACGAAAGATATATATGGGAGCTATATCTAAATTTGAACCGATTTCAATCAAATTCACCAAGCATTGGTAGAATGTCAATACTACCCTCTGTGCAAAATTTCACGAAGATCGGTAGTAAACTTTGGCCTCTGTGGTCATATGAGTCTAAATCGGACGAGATATATATATATATATATATATATATATATATATATATATATATATATATATATATATATATATATATATATATATATATATATATATATATATATATATATATATATATATATATATATATATATATATATATATATATATATATATATATATATATATATATATATATATATATATATATATATATATATATATATATATATATATATATATATATATATATATATATATATATATATATATATATGGGAGCTATATCTAAATCTGAACCGATTTAGCTGATATTTTGCAAGTTGTTCGAGACTCATAAAAAATTCGGATGAACTGAATTTGAAGAACATCGGTTGATAAACACGTCAATTATGACCAGATCGGGGATAAATATATATGGCAGCTATATCTAAATCTGAACCGATTTATCCAAAATCAATAGCGATTGTCTTTGTCCCAAAAAACGACCCTATGCCAAATTTGAGAACGATCGCAATTAAACTGCGACCTGACTTTGCGCACAAAAATACATGAACAGACAGACAGACGGACATCGCTAAATCGACTCAGAATTTAATTCTAAGACGATCGGTATACTAAACAATGGGTCTCAGACTTTTCCTTCTTGGTGTTACATACAAATGCACAAACTTATTACACTCTGTACCAGGGATCCGGAGCGGAGCGTGGAGCGGAGCGGAGCAAGCCCTTTTTTTGCCGGAGCGGGAGCGGCATTTCTAAAATCCGGAGCGGAGCGGGAGCGGAGCGGTTTCCAAATGAAAAACCGCTCCGCTCCGAATAAAATATTACTTGAATGAAATGTGTAACTTTGAAATTACTTAGTACTTTGCGTAGTGTGAGTAAACGTTTAAAATGTACGATATGTATTTTTGTACGTACGAACAGTGGGGAAAACACAAAGTGTTTTTTTAGTAATTGTTTTCAAAAACGGCAAATGTCAAAATATATCTCTACACTGAAAAAAATATTGTCGTGATATCAAAGATTTCGTGTCTTTAAAATACGAATGCAAATTTTGCTTAGCATAGAAGACGCATTTCTCCAATATAAAGTTTTTTTTTCCTTGTCCAAAAGTCGATAAACTTTTCAATGAAGTCCTATTGTCCTTATAATTAAGTGATTTGGCTTAAAAATGGGTATCATAACATGAAAGAAAAAATGTTTGGGCTAAGGTCAACTTGACTTTAATAATTCAGAAAAATTCTTTAAATTTAATGAAATTGTCTTTAAATTTGTTGTCTTTTTGCATCTTGACTACAAAGCAAAAAATCGTTCAGATATAGGACATGTTTTTCAACACTTTATTTTAAAGAAGCTTTTTACTTGAAACATAGCATAATTTCTACTGGAAGTCGAGTCTTAATTTGGAAAATAAAGTTGTCGTTAACTCGTTTTTAAAGGACTTCGATAGCATATGAAGAAAAAAAAAAGCTGAGAAAGCGAACAATTAAAATTTGCTTCCTAGAAGCAAGTACACAAAACCCAAATTTAAAAGAGAATTGTGTCTTAAAAGTATCCTTACTTGTATTCTCCGCTTCTTTGGCTCGGAATCAATACCAAATTTTTTAAAGTAAAGACAAAATCTTTGGAACCGGGCATGCTTTTTTTTTCAGTGTAGTATGTGTTGTAAAAGTAACAACAGTACTTTCGATCAATTTCATCCAGTATTACTACAAAGATGTTTGTAATGAACGCCAAATAAATGCAATTAAACGATCTTATTTATATTTAATTTTTTAGTTTTCTACACTGAAAAACATATTGTCGTGAAGTCAAAGATTTCATGTCCTTAGAATAAGAATACAAATTTTGCTTAACATGGAAGACGCATTTCTCTAAAATAAAGTTTTTTTCCTTGTCCAAAAGTCAATAAACTTTTGAATGAAGTTGTAATGTCCTTATAATAAAGTGATTTTACTTAAAAATGTGTATCATAACATGAAAGATAAAATTTTTGAGGTAAGGTCAACGTGACTTTAATAATTAAGAAAAATTATTTAAAATTAATAAAATTGTATTTAAATTTGTTTCCTTTTTGCATCTTGCCTACAAAGCAAAAAATCGTTAAAAAATAAGGCAAGTTTTTCAACACTTTATATTAAAGACGCTTGTTACTTGAAACATAGCATAATTTCTACTGGAAGTCGAGTCTTAATATGGAAAATAAAATTGTCGTTAACTCGTTTTTAAAGGATTTTGATAACAACTGACGAAAAAAATCTAAAAAAAAATTAAAAATTAGCATTTGCTTCCTAGAAGCAAGTACATAACTCCCAAATTTAAAAGAGAATTGCGTCTTTAAAGTATCCTTACTTGTATTCTCCGCATCTTTGGCTCGGAATTAATACCCAAACTGTTAAAGTAAAGACAAAATCTTTGGAACCGGGCATGCGTTTTTTCAGTGTAAGGACATTCATATTTGCTTTACTATTGTACTATACCCTAGCATTCTCTTATTTCTGATATTAGTTCTCGAAAATTTAATTAAAATTATGGATAGTTTCAATTTTGGTTGAAAAATGTGCGCATATATATTTATTTTAATTTTTTCTCACATTGAAAACTAATGACTTGATTTTATTATTGCATGTTATCTACTTTTTTGAGAACGAACATTTCTTAAAAACGCTGTTCGAAAATGTATTTTTACAATAAAGGGGAAAAAAGCGAAATTAGGTAACACTAGATCTGAGTAAGAATATTCGTAGGTATACCACGGACTGATTTCGATGGAGGTTGTTGCAAACATACACTGAAAAAAAGCATACTCGGTTCCAAAGATTTTGTCTTTACTTTAAAAAATTTGGTATTGATTCCGAGCCAAAGAAGCGGAGAATACAAGCAAGGACACTTTTAAAACACAATTCTCTTTTAAATTTAGGTTTTGTGTACTTGCTTCTAGGAAGCAAATTTTAATTTTTCGCTTTCTCAGCTTTTTTTCTTCATATGCTATCAAAGTCCTTTAAAAACGAGTTAACGGCAACTTTATTTTCCAAATTAGGACTCGACTTCCAGTAGAAATTATGCTATGTTTGAAGTAAAAAACTTCTTCAAAATAAAGTTTTGAAAAACATGTCCTATATTTGAACGATTTTTTGCTTTGTAGTCAATATGCAAAAAGACAACAAATTTAAAGACAATTTCATTAAATTTAAAGAATTTTTCTGAATTATTAAAGTCAAATTGACCTTAGCCTATAAATTTTTTGTTTCATGTTAAGATACCCATTTTTATGTCAAATCATCAAATATTACAAAACCTTTTCTCTACGTCTGTTGCAAAACAAAAAAAAAAAACTTTCGGAGAGTAGTTACTTCTACTCTGTGTATAGACTTTCAATTCCAATCAGCGTTGCCGTTTTGGTCCGATCGGACCAAAATTGGTCCAAAAGATTTCTAATTTTTAAATTTGGTCCATTTTGGTCCATTTTGGTCCATTTTCATAAATTTGGTTTCTATCACATATTAATAGTAGATGGTGCACCGCAAAGAATATTGTCGGGAGGCCAAATATTTCACATGCTTAAAATACGAATACGAATTTTGCTTAGAATAGAAGACGTATTTCTCTGATATAAAGTTTTTTCCTTGTCTAAAAGTCTCTAAACTTTTCAATGAAGTCAGTTTGTCTTTATAGCTAAGTGATTCGACATAAAAATGTGTATCCTAACATGAATGAAAATTTCGTTTTAATGAAGTCAAAATGGATTTAATATTTCTGAAAAAATCTTCAAAATTAATAAAATGTTTCAACACATTGTTTTAAAGTCATTATACCCTAAACCACATAGTGGTTAGGGTATAATAAGTTTGATCTGCCAAAAAATGTGCCTACCAGAAATATTGATTTTAGACCCCATAAAATATATACCGATCGACTCAGAATCACCTCCTGAGTCGATCTAGCGCTTGGTGTCCGTCCGTCTGTCCATGTATTTGTTGTTCACAGGATTACGGTGGCAATTATTAACCGATTTTGATGAAATTTGGTACAGGGAGTTTTTGGGCACAACGACGAACGCTATTGAATTTGGAAGAAATCGGATCAAATTTAGATATAGCTCCCATATATATGTATCGCCCGATTTCGACAAATGGGGTCACGCTGTGCTTTTTTTTCAAACGGATCGTCGCCAAATTTGGCAAAAGGTAATCTTTTTCATCGCCCTTCAAGTCTGCAAAATTTCATCCAAATCGGTTCAGATTTAGATATAGCTCTCATATATATGTATCGCCCGATTTTCCCAGATTTAGCTATAGCTCCCATATATATGTACCGCCCGATTTTTCTCGAAGAGGAGCGGAGCGGAGCGATTTTTTTTTCTCGGAGCGGAGCGAGGAGCGGAGCGATTTTTTTTTCTCCGGAGCGGGAGCGGAGCGGAGCGAAAAAAATGGACCGCTCCGGATCCCTGCCCTGTACCACAGTAGTGGTGAAGGGTATAAATAGCATAATTTCTACTGGAAGTTGAGTGTTACAAACAGAATAACAAAGTCCATCCTATGCTGGACTGTTCAATCGGTTTCTTAGCTGACTTAACACATTTATTTGATTTGATTAAAACATTACTTTGTTTTATGAACTAATTTTCAGCTTCAATCAAATTTTTCATTGAAAATATGTTGGTTATATTTTTTCTGTGTAGCATTGGCCATCCCTAAAGTCATGGAATCGATAAACCCCAATACAATACGACATGGTAATCATGCGTTAAAAGACAATCAATCTTATCCTGTACTCAAACATGAGGTCTTTCCACTGCGGGATAGGTTAATTGTGATAGTAATGTTTGAACTGCAGGTTCAAATGATGAAAACCAAGTTGAAGTCCTTCATCAATGCGATACCATATATGATTATGGTTAATTGTTATAATGACCTCTTTGCAGAGGTGGTCGAGTAACAATTGTAATTTGTTGTTGACACTAAATTAATGAAACTCTTTAAGGAATGAACAATTGGTGTCGCACACCATTATTATTGGTTAAAAACAACAAGGGGGAAAACGAAAAATGACCAAAATTGAAATTTTTTATTTTAATATACCATGAACTAAAATATGTCTATTTTAAATACAGAGCACCAGCAAGGTATACTGAAAAACCAGGAAACTCACCAGGAAGAAAAATTTTGGTTAATTTTAGAAAATTTAGATTATTTTTAGCAAATTTTAACTAAACAGTATTACAAACGCTGACATCACGCCGATATCACAAAAATAAGAAGACATTTTATTATACACTAGCGTAACCCGGCCCGCTTCGCTATGCCTCCCGAAGCATATTTTCGTTAACTTAGTCAACCATATCCTTCGATCTGAAAACAAATTCGAAAAGATTTGAACTCTTTTAAAGAGTAGGGTTAGGGGAAGTTTGGCACAAAAACTGAAGTTCTGAAATCGGACTACTTTCGTTTATATACAGAAATAGCGCGATTATGTAGATGTAAAACGGACCGGGTAGGGGTATTCCCTCTCAACCAATTTTTTAAATTTTTTAATTGTTCTGTATTCAAATCGTTGGACAATCTTCTACATTTCCTGTGAATTTCAAGCGTGGTTTGTCAAGCGGAGGTATATTTCTCCTCAACATACCGTCCAATAAATCGGAGAAAGTAAAAGTACTTAAAAATTTACCAAATTAACATTTGTTAAAGTGTTGGACACGGAGAACATGCCTTTCCCAAACATATACCAAAAAAAAAAAAACAAGTAAGGAAAGTCTAAAGTCGGGCGGGGCCGACTATATTATACCCTGCACCACTTTGTAGATCTAAATTTTCGATACCATATCACATCCGTCAAATGTGTTGGGTGCTATATATAAAGGTTTGTCCCAAGTACATACATTTAAATATCACTCGATTTGGACAGAATTTGATAGACTTTTACAAAATCTATAGACTCAAAATATAAGTGGGCTAATGCACTAGGGTGGAACACAATGTTAGTAAAAATATGGGAAACATTTAAATCTGAAGCAATATTAAGGAAACTTCGCAAAAGTTTATTTATGATTTATCGCTCGATATATATGTATTAGAAGTTTAGGAAAATTAGAGCCACTTTTCGACTAAGCAGTGGCGATTTTACAAGGAAAATGTTTGTATTTTGACAATTTTTTGTCGAAATCAGAAACACATATATATGGGAGCTATATCTAATTCTGAACCGATGTCAACCAAATTTGGCACGCATAGCTACAATGCTAGTTTTACTCCCTGTGCAACATTTCAACTAAATCGGAGTTAAAAATTGGCCTCTGTGGTCATATGAGTGTAAATCGGGCGAAAGCTATATATGGGAGATATATCCAAATCTGAATCGATTTCAACCAAATTTGGCACGCGTAGTTACAATGCTAAATCTACTCCCTGTGCAAAAATTCAACCAAATTGGGACAAAACTCTGGCTTTTAGGACCATATTAGTCCATATCGGGCGAAAGATATATATGGGAGCTATATCTAAATCTGAACCTATTTCCATCAAATTTTGCACACTTGACTATACTACTAATTGTACTCCTAATGCAAACTTTCAACCAAATTCGGCCAAAAATCTGGCTTCTGGGCCATATAAGTCCATATCGGGCAAAAGATATATATGGGAGCTATATCTAAATCTGAACCGATTTCAATAAAATTTTGCACACTTGGCTATACGACTAAGTGTTACGTTTGTACAAAATTTCAAGCAAATCGGTATAAAACTCTGGCTGCTGGGTCCATATTAGTGCATATCGGGCGAAAGATATATATGGGAGCTATATCTAAATCTAAACCGATTTCTTCCAAAATCAATAGGGGTCTATTCTGACCATTCTGACCCAACTTAGGAACATGTGCCAAATTTGAAGGCGATTGGACTTAAATTGCGACCTAGACTTTGATCACAAAAATGTGTTCACAGACAGACGGACGGACGGACAGACGGACATGGTCATATCGACTCAGGGACCCACCCTGAGCATTATTGCCAAAGACACCATGTGTCTATCTCGTCTCCTTCTGGGTGTTACAAACATATGCACTAACTTATAATACCCTGTTCCACAGTGTGGCGCAGGGTATAATGAAGCACCCTCGACATTGCCTGTCAACTTCATGTAAATTTAAGTTTTTTAAGTGTGGCAGAAGCTTGCGAAAAAATCATAAAATTATCTTTCGACACTCTCTACTTTCTATTTTCAAAATTTTCAAAAAATTGGCCAAAAAGGGAACGCCTCCTCCTTCGCTGCTCCCCGACCAGATATCGTAAATTCACGTATCCTATATTCATTTCCCAAACTACCCAACTTCACTATTCCCCTTCCCCAACCATACATCGAAAAATCATGTACCCTGTATAAATTTAATCATCTTCTCCCAATTTCAAGTAAATCGCAATAGGTAAGATTTTGCTCTATTTTTTGTAAAGGGACGTCTCTTTCTCTGCAAATTCCAAGAAAATCTGTAAAGTTCCCTTCAAGTTTCATATGCTCTTGCAACATGTTTGAGGTGATCATATTCCTTCTCTGGGTGTGTTGAGCAAGGAGAAGGTTCCCGTCCAAATACCCAAAAATCAAGTACACCATATTGATTTCATAACCTCCCCCTACGGTCTTTGCAAATTTCAAGCAAACTTGAAAATTGTAGTTTTTTACTTTTAGAGGAGGTTTCCGTCCCCCCGTCCCAATATCGAAAAATGATAAAGCGCATATTGTGTATACGTGACAGAAAATCTCAAGCAAATTATAAGCCCAATTTTTAAACAGCAGGGAAGGGACCCCTTCCGAATATCACAAAATCAGATATCCATTATAAAAATATAACCTACCCCACACCCACCGTGGTGCAATGGTTAACATGTCAGCTTTGTATACACAAGGTCGTGGGTTCGATTCCTGCTTCGACCGAACACCAAAAAGTTTTTCAGCGGTGGATTATCCCACCTCAGTGATGATGGTTTCAATGCTTCTCTAAGTGGTTTCACTGCAATGTGGAACGCCGTTCGGACTCGGCTATAAAAAGGAGGTCCCTTGTCATACAGCTTAACATGGAATCGGGCAGCACTCAGTGATAAGAAAGAAGTTCACCAATGTGGTATCACAATGGACTGAATAGGCTAAGTGAGCCCGATACATCAGGCTGCCACCTAACATAACCTAACCTACCCCACAACCTTTGTAAATTTCAAGTAAATTGGAAAAGTTTAATTGTTTGATGGTATGTACTTGAGGAGAAATGAGGTCTCCCTGTGCCCTTTTACTTTTCCCCGACCAAATATTAAAAAATCATATATGTCATATAAATTTTATAATCTCCTCCAAGTTCTCCGTAAAGTTTCAGTCGACTAATTTTATTTTTTTAACTGTTCTTTCAAAAAGTCGGACAAAGGGGAAATTCTGAGTCGATCTAAGCCTATCCGTCCGTCCGTCTGTTGAAATCACGCTAACTTCCGAACGAAACAACCTATCAACTTGAAACTTGGCACAAGTAGTAGTTGTTATTGATGGACCCTCAGATTTGGCTTGCGGAGCCTCTAAGAGAAGCATATTTCATCGGATCCGGCAGAAATCTGGTACACGGTGTTGGTATATAGTCTCTAACAACCATGCAAAAATTGATCCACATCGGTCCATAATTATATATAGCCCCCGTATAAACCGATCCCCAGACTAGGATTGCGGAGCCTTAAAGAGAAGCAAATTTCATCCGATCCGGCTGAAATTTGATACATGGTGTTGATATATGGTGTCTACCAAACATGCTAAATTTGGTCCACATCGGTCCATAATTATATATAGCCCCTATATAAACCGATCTCCAGATTTTGCTTGCGGAGGCTCAAAGAGAAATAAATTTCATCCGATCCGGCTGAAATTTGGTACATGATGTTGGTATATGGTCTCTAACAACCATGCACAAATTGGTCCACATCGTTTCATAATTATATATAGCCCCCATATAAACCGATCCCCAGATTTGGCTTGCGGAGCCTCTAAGAGAAGCAAATTTCCTTCGATCCGGTTGAAATTTGGTACATGGTGTTAGTATATGATCTCTAACAACCGTGCCAGAATTGGTCCATATCGGTCCATAATTATATATAGCCCCCATATAAAGCGTTCTCCAGATTTGACCTCCGGAGCCTCTGGGATGAGCAAAATTCATCCGATCCGGTTCAAATGTGGAACGTGGTGTTAATATATGGCCTCAAACACCCATGCAAAAATTGGTCGAAATCGGTGCATAATTATGTATAGCCCTCATATAAACCGATCCCCAGATTTGTCCTCCGGAGCCCCTTGGAAGACCAAAATTCATCGGATTCAGTTGAAATTTGGTACGTGATGTTAGTATATGGTATCCAACAACCATGCATGAATTGGTTCATATCAGTCCATAATCATATATAGCCCCCATATAAACCGATCCCCAGATTTCCCCAGAAGCAAAATTCATCCGATCTGGTTGAAATTTGGTACGTGGTGGTAGTATATGATATTTAACAACCATGCCAAAAGTCGTCCATATCAGTCCATAATCATATATAGCCCCCATATAAACCGATCCCGAGATTTGGTTTTGGAGCCTCTTGGAGGAGTAAATTTTCTCCGAGTCAGTTGAAATTTGATACATTGTGCTAGTATATGATCGTTAACAACCATGCCTAACAAGGTCCATATCGGTCTATAGTTATATATAGCCCTCAGATAAATCGATCCCCAATCACACAAAAATTGATCCATATCAAGTTCAAAATTGTATATAGCCCCCATATAAGCGGCCCCCATATTTCAATTCTGGCTCCCTACGTACCGTGCAAAAGTCCATATCGATTCGTAATTATTTGTAGACTTACATACCTTTTTGTCTAATATATACCACGTGTGGACTAACTCTCAATTTAGAAAACGATTTAAGATACCACAACCCAAGTAATTCGATTGTGTATAACAGTCTTTCTACGCAATCCATGGTGGAGGGTACATAAGATTCGGCCTGGCCGAACTTACGGCCGTTTATACTTGTTTTTTATTTGTAATCCAACATATATATTTTATGTCATTTTGCCGCAAAAAAAAACAAGTATTTACGGCCGTAAGTTCGCCCAGGCCGAATCTTATGTACCCTCCACCATGGAATGCATAGAAACTTGTACTAAAGACTGTCACAATTTGTTGCGGTAACACTTGCCGATGGCAAGGTATCTTAAAACTTTTTAACACCGTCTTCTCAATTGTAAGTTAGTCCATACGGGGTATATATTTAAAAAAAAGGCCGATTAAATACGTAAATAATTCAGTTTAACAAAATTTTCTATGTTATAGAAATAAAATGTTTACACAATTTTCTATAGAAATAAAATTTTGACAAAATTTTCTATAGAAATAAAATGTTGACAACATTTTCTATAGAAATAAAATCCAATGAAGGACTGGGGAATTCTTCCCTCTTAAATATGAGCTAAATTATTAGTTTTTGCACCCAAAAGAATAGCAAGAATAGCCGAATTCCAATTACACCCAGCAACAACAATGCAGCAATTTTAAATTTTTATGACAAACGACGTTTCAAACACCCACAATTCCGAAGAAAGCAACTACAGGGATTGATGGCAACAACAACAACAATGATATGAAGTCTGATTAATATTTTCCACTTCCACAAAAGTTGAAGGTACCACCAGTAATCATAAGTTTTGTTGGGTATTTTAATAAAATGTTGACAAAATTTTCTATAGAAATAAAATTTTGGTAGATTATTTTTGGGGATCGGCTATATTTATAGACAGATATGGACTAAATTTGGCATGGTTGTTAGCGGTCATAGAATTGCGCAGTATACCAAATTTCACCACGTAACACATTTCAACGGGATCGGGTGAATTTTGCTCTTCCAATGGGCTCCGGAGGTCAAATCTGGGGATCGGTTTATATGGGGGCTATATATAATTATGCTTCTCTTAGAGGCTCCGCAAGACAAATCCTGGGATCGGTTTATATGGGGGCTATATATAATCATGGACCGATGTGTAACACTTTTTGCGGAGTTGTTAGAGACTATATACTTACACCATATACCAAATTTCAGGCGGATCGGATGAAATTTGCTTCTCTTAGAGGCTCCGCAAGCCAAATCTGGGGATCGGTTTATATGGGGGCTATATATAATTATGGACCGATGTGAACCAATTTTTGCATGGTTATTAGAGACCATATACTAACACCATGTGCCGGATCGGATGAAATTTGCTTTTCTTAGAGGCACCGCAAGCCAAATGGGGGGATCGGTTTATATGGGGGCTATATATAATTGTGGACCACTTTTTGCGTAGTTATTAGATACCATATACTTACACCATGTACCAAATTTCAACCGGATCGGATGAAATTTGCTTCTCTTAGAGGCTCCGCAAGCCAAATCTGGGGATCGGTTTATATGGGGGCTATATATAATTATGGACCGATGTGGACCAATTTTTGCATGGTTGTGAGAGACCATGATTGGATGAATTTTGCTCCTCCAAGAGGCTCTGCAAGCCAAATCTTAGCGTCGGTTTATTTGGGGGCTATACGTAAAAGTTGTCCGATATGGCCCATTTGCAATACCATCCGACCTACATCAATAACAACTACTTGTGCCAAGTTTCAAGTCGATAGCTTGTTTTGTTCGGAAGTTAGCGTGATTTCAACAGACGGACCGACGGAAATGCTTAGATCGACTCAGAATTTCACCACAAATGAACTCAATTCTCTGTTTGGAAATTTCCAATCTACACCTCACTACCCTTAAAGATGTTCTGTTTCTAGTGTTAAAAGCAGATTGATTCCTGGAAAACTTTAACGTAGAATAGCCGATATTTTTCTCAGTCTTATAAATATATAGCAACAACTGATATCTATACAAACCATGTACAGGCAAAATATTTTTAGAAATTTCCGCGTATAGTGGTATCGTCGAAAACCTCATGGACAAGTTAAAGACGGCCTTGAGGGCTTTATTCTGAATGCGTTGTAAGGAACTGCTGCTGGCTGCCAAATAACCAAGATGACTCTGCACCAATGACTGATATAGCATCATCTTAGTTTTGGAGTCCAAAAGGTACCTCATCTTAAAAAGAATTCCTAACGCTGGAGCTACTTTGTTCTTCGGACTAGATATATGAGAGTCCCAAGATAAATTATGCTCAAGTAATATACCTAAATATTCCTTCCTTGACTTCGTTAACTACAATACCATTGATGGATATTGAAAACTCACTAACAGCTTGGTTCGAAGTCGGTCTAAAACGCACCAATTTCGTCTTCGACGAACTTAATACTAACTTATTTAACCTCGTATATTCAAGGATCAAGGCCATATCCCTTTCCATAGCGTTTTTTAATGTCACGTCGTTTCTATAAGGGTAAAGCAGACATATATCATCTGCAAACATATACATCCGGCCATCTAACCCCAGATTGGATAAATCATTTATATAGATAAGGAAAAGTAGTGGACCTAAGCAACTTCCCTGCGGAATTCCATGCCTTACGACTGATACATTACTTTCCTCTCCAGATACTACCACATACTGCCTCCGATTGGTCAAAAAACTTCTAAACAATTGTAATTCATCACCTCGAATACCATAATATGACAACTTCCGAAGAAGTACGTAATGATCTACAATATCGAAGGCTTTTGTCAAATCTAAAAATAGGGCACATACACCTCTATTACCACACCCTCAAAAAAAAATGGCTTCTTTAACATATGTTCCAAACATATTTTGCAGGAAGCACATATATTATTGGATACTACCGAAACATTAATATGTTTGTTTTATGTGAACATATTATATGTTTGGAAGCATTTTGAGCCCAAAAATATCATATGCTTGGAAGAATTTTTCCCAAAGACGATTGTGCTCATTGCCTAACATACTCGTAATTTTCACTTCCACGAAATATTTTAGTTCTTGGCACCTTTTTCTGTAATACAAATAATTTTGAAGAAATTATTCACTTTTATAATTTTTGTAAATTTTACCTTTCGCCTGCACGGAGAATCGAACCGAGGACCATTTTTTTATATTTGAAGATGTCCGTCAACTCCTAGTGGACTACTTATTAATAAAGAGGAACTAAACTTTACTTTTATAAATTTGACTGTGTAATTTTTCACTATTTCCTCCTTATTTCATTTTACTGTCCCAACTCTAAAAAGAGTATAGTGCCCTTTCGTTATTTTTATGAAGACCCCTGATTTCTTTTAACGAACCAAGAAAAAAAGTGTGCCCATAATGCCAAAATGATAAACAAAACACATGTCCACACATACATAAAGTGCTGCTCTCAAGGCGAAAACATATGCTGTTTGTTTTTCAAATGTCTATTCTCTTGGTTCCGAATGTCTATTTATTCAAATTAAATAATATTTAGACTTAAGCATATCAAATTTTTGGCCTTATCATAAAACAGTTTTCCGAAACAACATACAAGCGGTTTCACAGAAATTGTTCTCTTTTGATTCTTTCGCTGTGTTATGTTGATATCTTTCGTCAACTCTTCCGGTTTCCATCTCTATTTCTTTCTCTATACTCTCTCGGTCGCTTTGAATAAAATATAACAACATATGTATGTTTAATTGAAATTTGTAAATTTATATATGTTTGCATTCACACATATGATTTTTATGAAACATTCATGCCCCAAACATAATATATTCTAACATATTAATATAGATGTCCCAAACATTTAGTGTTAGCTTAGGAACATTACATGTTTGCACTTAACTATATTGTGTTTTAAAATTGTGCCCGAAACACATTTTGTTTATATCGGAACATATGAAAAACATATTTTTCTAACAGTGCATGATCTATACTACGGTATATATAATTCAACACATTTAGCACTGCTTCATCTGTCCCGCAACCTCTCCTAAAACCAAACTGATATTTATAAATGATATCGTTTTCCTCAAGATATTTCATTATCCTGGCTTGAATCAATTTCTCGACAACAAGATCCACTACTGGCAACACAGACATAGGTCGAAATTGATGAAGTTGCGTAGAATTTGACACTTTTGGAATCGGTGTAACTTTGCTTATTTTTAAACAATCGGGGTAGCTGCTGCTATCTACAATATTGTTAAAGATTGACACTAAGGATGGGGCCAACAACCACCCGCATTCAACCAAAATGTCTGCCGAAATTCCATAATATCCTGCAGAAGTGTTCCGCTTCAAATTCCTCACAATTTCATCAATTTCCTGAACCTCGACACGATCTAGCACAAATCTGCTCACAGTGCGGCATATCGTCCTGAGATTATTACAATCATCACCAGGAATAGTTTCTATTGCCCCTCTCAGATCCTCTACAGAATTTAAGAAGAAATCGTTTAAAAGATTAGCTTTCGCCCTGTTGTTATTCACTGACTGGCCATCATGGACAGTCAGGTATAGTACTCTTGTTTCTCCTACCTAGAACTTTATTAACGAATCGCCATGTTTTCGTTACATCCCCACCAACTCTTGACAAACTCATCCAAATTGGTTATAAATATAAACTATTTGCACCACATTTCAAGTTAATTTCTATCCAGCAATATCATCGAAATCGATACAGTTCCAGTGTTAAAATAATAATAAAAATAAAAGTTCTAGAGTTAGCAAACCAAAGCGATTTTGGTTTGCTAACTCTAGAACTTCGACATCACAGTCGACGGACATCGCTTGATCGATTTCACCATTACCCGGGTATATGAAACCAATATCTCAATGTTTTACACACAATATGACAAAGTTTGTATACCCTCATTCTATGGTGGAGGTTATAAATATGCCCTATGCCAATATCAAATTCATTGGATTTGATTCAACTGTTCCCTACTTGAAGATCAGAAGATGGGGATCCAAACTATTTCGTTGGAAGCTCTTTTTTTGTTTGCCTGGATGCCATAGCCATACAAAGGTTTGCAAATTTTTAGTAGAATCATTCCTACAAAAAAAAAAATCGGCTGACCAATGCTCTTCCAAAAATTTAATCTCGAAATGATTCTGCTCCATTTAATATATTTGAGCCCCCACAGTTTCCACTCACAGGTTTCTCTTTACTGTAAGCATATGCAGAATAGTGAAAAACGTATTGCCTTTGACTTGCCTTCAAATCAAGAACAATCTCATATTAAGCCATTGGACAAAAGAAGATTTCACTTTGTGGCCGTATTTTTCTGTTTATATTCCTGCTTCCTTGGTTTGAAAATTCTATCCTCTCTATGTCCTCGAACGTATGTATTCGCATTGGGTTTCCTTTTAAGTCAACAACAAAGAAAGGGAAATGAAAGCAAAATCCCATTGACGATAAAAACACACACACACATAGACCAACTGTGAAACAGATGAGCATCCTAACACCGACTAAAAAAAAAAAAAAAAAAAAAAAGCAAAAATAACCTTAAGACCAGGAAATACTGCTGGGCAAATGCTCCCCGTGAATATGTATAATTGCAGGTTAAAACATTTCATTGGTAGTAGGATTTCGTGCTTTTTGCTGAAGTGGCTAACAAAGTCAAAATGAAAGACATTTAAACGCCACACAAAGAAAACTGCCGTAATCAGATTTATTCGCTTACTACTAAAAAAAAACGAAACATAATGGGCTTCCGTTTCAATATCCTTGTCATGTTCTTTGGGTTGCATATTCATTTTTAAAACGACGGGTTTTCTTCCCTACTTGCTATTCCATTGTGAAAATGTGTAATTGTTACTTCCAGTAAGCTGTACAGTGGTATCAAACGAAATTCCATTGATGGATGTTATGACCCTTTAGTTAATTTTTTTTTCAGATTTTATCTAATCTTTTTATACCCACGATCATAGGATGGGGGTACTGTAGGTTCGCCGTTCGGTTTTTAACACATTGAAATATCGATTTCCGACTAAATATTCCAACAAAAAAGTAGCGAAAATGTTCTTTTTGTATCCGGAAGTGGTGCAAAAAGAACGAATGTCCATCATTTGAACTGTCGTTGCACTGAATTTGCATCACTTCTTAAGGTGTGATCCGAATTCAGTGTTTCGGATGTGAGTTCAAAAATTTTGTGATATGTGCTGACAAATAAATAATTTTTTATGACTTTTAATGTATTCTAACGCTTGTCTAAAAGTTTGACCACAATTATTTTTTAAAAATTTGCAATTTTGCTAGAATGGATTTAGAATTGTTTGCGACAACAATTTGTTCCATTTTATAAATTCTTAATCTGTCTTTAATCAATTTGACAGATTAATATTACCCATTATAACATACGTTTTTGTTTTTTATTGTTGGTTTGTACTCAGCTTTAAAGCTGAGATCAAAACAACAAATTTAATTACCAATTATATTTATACCCTAAACCATATAGTGGTCAGGGTATAATAACTTTGATCTGCCACAAAATGTGCCTACCAGAAATATTGATTTTAGACACCATAAAATATATACCGATGGACTTAGAATCACCTCCTGAGTCGATCTAGCCCTTGGTGTCCGTTCGTCCATTTACGCTATTTAATTAAAAAAAGAAAACAAAAAAGTATATACGGCCGTAAGTTCGGCCAGGCCGAAGCTTATGTACCCTCCACCATGGATTGCGTAGAAACTTCTTCTAAACACTGCCATCCACAATCGAATTACTTAAGTTGCGGTAACGTTTGCCGATGGCAAGGTATCTTAAAACCTCCTAACACCATCTTCTAAATTGTATGTAAGTCCAGACGTGGTATATTTTAAATCATATACGTATGTAATTCAGTTTGACAAAATAGACATACAATTTTGACAAAATTTTCTACAGAAATAAAATTTTAACAAAATTTTCTATAGAAATAAAATTTTCACAAAATTTTCTATAGAAATAAAAATTTTGACAAAATTTTCTATATAAAGAAAATTTTGACAAAAATTTCTACAGAAATAAAATTTTCACAAAATTTTCTATAGAAATAAAATTTTGACAAAATTTTTATAGAAATAAAATCTTGGTAGATTATTTTTGGCTCGAGGGGCAACCATGATTATGAACCGAATAAAATTTGAACAAAATTTTCTATACACTGTTAGAAAAATATGTTTTTCATATGTTCCGATATAAACAAAATGTGTTTCGGGCACAATTTTTAAACACAATACATTTAAATACAAACATGTAATGTTCCTAAACTAACACAAAATGTTTGGGACACATATGTTAATATGTTAGAATATATTATGTTTGGGGCATGAATATTTCATAAAAATAATATGTGTGAATGTAAACATATATAAATTTACAAATTTCAAGTAAACATATATATGTTGGGATACTTTATTCAGAGAGCGACAGAGAGAGAGAGTTAGTATAGAGAAAGAAATAGAGATGGAAACCGGGAGGGTTGAATAAAAAGATATCAACATAACACAGCGAGAGAATGAAATGAGAGCAATTTCTGTGAAACCGCTTGTATGTTGTTTCGGAAAACTGTTTCATGATAAGGCCAAAAATTTAATATGCTTAAGTCTAAATATTATTTAATTTGAATATTAGAATGAATATTCGGAACCACGAGAATAGACATTTGAAAAAAAAAAAAACAGCATATTTGTATTACAGAAAAAGATGCGAAGAACTCAAAAATTTCGTGGAAGTGAAAATTATGTGAGGGAATGAGCACAATCTTCTTTGGGGACTTCTCCCAAGCATATACTATTTTTGGACTCAAAATGCTTCCAAACATATAATATGCTCACATAAAACGAACATATTAATGTTTCGGCAGTAGCCAATAATATATGTGCTTCCTGCAAAATATGTTTGGAACATATGTTAGAGAAGCGATTTTTCTTGAGGGTGTAGAAATAAAATTTTGACAAAATTTCCTATAGAAATAAATTTTTGACAATGATGAAAATTTGATTATGAACCGAATAAAATTTTACCAAATTGTCTATAGAAATAAAATTTTGACAAAATTTTCTATAGAAATAAAATGTTTGTAGATTATTTTTGGCTCGAGGGGCAACCATGATTATAAACTGATATGGAACAATTTTTGTGTGATTGGAGATCGGCTATATATAACTACATACCGATATGGACCAATTTTGGTATGGTTGTTAGCGCCCATATACTAACACCACGTTCCAAATTTGAATCGGATGAATTTTGCTCCTCCAAGAGGCTACGGAGGTCAAATCTGGATAACGTTTTATATGGGGGCTATAAATAATTATGGACCGATATGGACCAATTCTGGCACGGTTGTTAAAGATCATATACTAACACCATGTTCCAAATTACAACCGGATTGGATGAAATTTGCTTCTCTTGGAGACTTCGCAATCCAAATCTGGGGATCGGTTTATATGGGGGCTATATATAATTATGGACCAATGTGGACCAATTTTGGCACGGTTGTTAGAGACCATATACCAACACCATGTACCAAATTTCAGCCGGATCGGATGAAATTTGCTTATCTTTGAGGCTTCGCTAGCCAAATCTGGGGATCGGTTTATATGGGGTCTATATATAATTATGGACCGATATGGACCAATTTTTGCATGGTTGTTAGAGACCATATACCAACATCATGTACCAAATTTCAGCCGGATCGGATGAAATTTGCTTCTCTGTGAGGCTGCGTAAGCCAAATCTGAGGATGGGTTTATGTGGGGGCTATATATAATTATGGACCGATGTGGATCAATTTTTGCATGGATATTAGAGCCCATATACCAACACCACGTACACAATTTCAACCAGATCGGATGAAATATGCTTCTGTTAGAGGCTCTACAAGCCAAATCTGGGGATCGGTTTATATGGGGGCTATATATAATTATGGATCAATGTGGACCAATTTTGGCACGGTTGTTAGAGACCATATACCAACACCATGTACCAAATTTCAGCCGGATCGGATGAAATTTGCTTCTCTGTGAGGCTCCGCAAGCCAAATCTGGGGATCGGTTGATATGGGGGCTATATATAATTATTTACCGATGTGGACCAATTTTTGCATGGTTGTTAGAGACCATATACCAACACCATGTACCGAATTTCAGCCGGATCGGATGAAATATGCTTCTGTTAGAGGCTCCACAAGCCAAATCTGAGGGTCCCTTTATATGGGGGCTATACGTAAAAGTGAACCGATATGGCCCATTTTCAATACCATCCGACCTACATTAATAACAACTACTTGTGCCAAGTTTCAAGTCGATAGCTTGTTTCGTTCGGAAGTTAGCGTGATTTCAACAGTCGGACGGACGGACGGACGGACGTACAGGCTTGGATCGACTCAGAATTTCACCACGACCCAGAATATATATACTTTATGGGGTCTTAGAGCAATATTTCGATGTGTTACAAACGGAATGACAAAGTTAATATACCCCCATCCTATGGTGGAGGGTATAAACATCGGATTAAATTTATAGGTCCCATACTAGCATATATGTATCGCCCGATTTCGATAAATGGGGTCAGATTACGTTCATTTACCAACGGATCGGCGTCAAATCTGCCACAAGGTAATCTAATTGACCACCCATTAAGTGAAATCGCAGGTCTCAGGGGTGTATTGGTCCATGTTTCGGTGTAGCCTCCATTTAGACCGATCTCCCAAATTTACTTCTTGGGCTTCTAGAATCCGTAGGTTTTATCCAATTTGCCAGAAATTAGAAATCTAGAGGTACCTTAGGACAATAAAGAGATGTGTCGAAAATGGTACGTCTGATCTAGATTTCATAGGTAGAATCTTTAAATTTATCTTCGGTAAGTATATTGGTTGAATTGATCTGATTGGGAGAATATCTGTCAAGATACCCGCACCGACGAAGATGTTTTAAAGGAAACTATAATATTTGATTTATGGTGGTGGGCATGTAAGATTCGGCCCGGCCGAACTTACTACTGTATATACTTGTTTGTAATAAGAAATTTATAGTAAATATGTTAATCTGTACACATTCTTATTATAAATACACGCAGAGAAGAAACATGATTGTCACAATCATATTCGAAGAGCAAAATAATATGATAGGAACTATTTTTGCGGCGACCATGTAACATATTAACCTGCAACCATGTTGGCTCAGTGAACATGGTTCTAAGAAAAATACAATTGTCCTCATCTAAAATGTTATTATATTGATAAAAAGAATTTTGTTTCCATTAAAAGACAATGGTCACGATCTAAAATGTTATGTTATTCGTCAAAAATGTTTTTCTTCTAGTTAAAAGAACATGGTCACAACCTAAAATGTTTTGATTTTTATGAAAAAACTATTTTCGTCGTCGAAAAAAGGACGCCACTTGAGAAAAGAAAACACAAAATCAACTTTATTTATTTGTTTTTATTTATTTATAAACTAATTCATTGCTTATTTGTATTTATAATGTCGTGCAAGCAAACATCACATATTTTTACACACTCTAGTTTGGTTCAATTTCAACAATAAGTAATCATTCCATATTTACTTCGTGCCCTTCAAATGTACAAACGCAGACATCATGTAACTGCAAATAAAAATAAATTATACCATATATCAAAATGCAGAACAAAAACCAGGTATATTTTTTTCAATTACACTTTCCTTGTTTGTATTCACATAAAACCACGTGCCATTTGTGAATAAATAAATTAACACAAAACACAATAATTCCGTATTCTCCGTCCATTCCAAGAAACAATCAACACACGACTGACGCGCAAAATGAAAATCGTGTGTACCTGCTCAATGTTTTTATAAAATTCTTGTCGCTGCAAAAAAATTAAAAAATTAAATGGTCACGAAAACAATGTACATGGTCTTTATGGCCATGTAATGGTTGTATACATGTCTATACGTAAACTATAAAAATACTTTTTTCTCTGCAAAAAAGTAAAAAAAAATTGAATGGTCAGGTACATGATTTTCCTGACCATATAATGGTCTCCAATTCTATCATTTAAATGATAGAACATGTTTGCGGTATTTGATAACCATTCAAATGCTTATTGCCAACATATATTTTTCTCCGCTCGAAAATTATTTTTACAAAGACAAAATACATGGTTTTCGCGACAATTACATACTCTAAATAAGCATTAAATGGATGCGGCAACCATGTCCAAACATGTTTTTTCTATGCGTGTACATTCTATATAAAATCATTAGAACCTGCATTTTCAAAATTAAATTATACTTTGTTGGGGGTCACTAATAATTTCGTATTACAAAAATGGGTCACGTATCAAAAAGTTTAAAAAGCCCTGCGCTAGATCATGCGATCTAACACCTTTTGACTATTTTTTCTGGGGCTATGTTAAAGCTCATTTCTATACGGACTAGCCCACCTCAATTCACGCAGTGGAAGATAACATTGAATGAATTAATTCGTGGCACACCGGTCGAAATATTACAAAGAGTATGAGCAAATTGGACTAGGTTAGATTAGGTGGCAGCCCGATATTTCAGGCTCACTTAGACTATTCAGTCCATTGTGATACCACATTGGCGAACTTCTCTCTTATCACTGAGTGCTGCCCGATACCATGTTAAGCTCAATGACAAGGGGCCTCCTTTTTATAGCCGGGTCCGAACGGCGTTCCACATTGCAGTGAAACCACTTAGAGAAGCTTTGAAACCCTCATTATTGATTGAGGTGGGATAATCCACCGCTGAAAAACTTTTTGGTGTTCGGTCGAAGCAGGAATCGAACCCACGACCTTGTGTATGCAAGGCGGGCATGCTAACCATTGCACCACGATGGCTCCCAAAAAAAATTGGACTAAGCGGAAGGACTATTAGAGTTGCAGTCGCCTCTGCATGGAATTATAACACCGATTTAAATGATTTTTTTTTTTTGGAAACATTTTAAAAACAAACAATACCACCCGATGTTAGCCCTCTATTACATTTCTTCTGAAAGCAAACGCTACCACGGATGCTTCTTATTCATTTTAACTTCACATGAAAAAAATTCTCTGCACTAAAAGGAGACTTTTGTTGTACTCTTTTACTTCACAGCGAATTCTTTGTATCATATCCCACGGTGCAGTGTAATTACCCAGCAGGGATTTGACTAATTCTTCCAAAATCATGACTTGAATTAGACCCTTTTTTACACCCACCACCATAGAATGGCGATGGGGATATAATACGTTTTCCATTCCGTTTGTAACACATCGAAATATATAAATTATATTCTTGGTCAGGGAAAATTTCTAAGTAACATCTCCAGATTTCCAATTTAAAGAAAATCCGATAAAAGTAGCGACTCGTCGTCGAAAGGCTCAAGAAATCAAATTGGGAGTATAACGAATAATAAACCGATACAGCCCATCTTAGTCTTAGACCAATATTTCGATGTGTTACAAACGGAATGACTAAACTAGAATAACCCCAACCTATATAAAGAAAAAAAAAATTGGGGATATATCAAAATCGATCGATACGCCCCATATTCGGCTTACTTAGTTGTGGACCCAAAATACCTTTGGATTTTGAATTTCAGGAAAACCGCTTACAAATTGGGATGTTTAGACACTTAAGAGGTCAAATTTGGAGATCGGTCTATATGAGGTAAATACCAAAACCTGAACCGATACACACCATATTCGGCGTACTTATGCGTAGTCCCAAAATATCTCTAAAGTTTTAATATCAAGCAAATCGGATAACAATTGCGGTGTCTAGAAGCCTAAGAAGTCAAATCAGGACATCGGGCTATGTTATATGGGGGCTATACCAAACCGTGGACCGATACACACAATATTCGACACACTTATCTTTGAACCCAAAATATATTCATACATTCAGGTTAACATAAAAATATGAAGACAATTTAATTAAAAAACAAGTAAATAAGTAGAAAGTCGGGCGGGCCGACTACATCATACCCTAAACCACCCTTACTGAATTAGTAACCTAAGCATTTGTGGGGTAACATTGATATAGGGCTGGGAGATAAGCCGCAGTTGCATATTTAAGAAAATTAAGGGGTACATGTTTATGGGTGCTTTGTCTCAATCAGTGTTGCCAATTTGGTGCTTTTAGCACCAAATTTAGTGCTTTTTGATGTCTAAAAAGCACTAAATTGCCTTTTTGGTGCTTTTTCAAAAAAAAGCACCAACTTGGTGCTTTCTGGCATTTTCATTTAGCGCTTTTGGTGCTTTTTTTTATTTTGAACAGTATTAAGTTTAATTGATACAAAAATTTTGATTAGACTTTCAAGAGCCGAAGAAACTCAAATTTATTGCCAAATATAGAATTTGATTGTTATGAAGTTGGTATTGATTATTTTTTAATTAATATTGTTATGTAGGGTATTCTGTAGGAAAGTCCAGCGATGAGTGTCGAATTTTTGAATTTGGTAAAGATGTCATTAAAAACGTTTGTATTAAATTCATAAAAGCACGCACAAATGAAATAAGCAATCGACTCTTTCCATATATTAATATTTTGAAAGTAGAAAAACTGATCAAAATGAATCGGATGAAAGCATTTAAACTGATCAAGGTGTATACTTGAATAGCGGTTCCTAATGGTGAGTGCTAAGTTTGAGTTTTGCCGCTAAAGTGAAAACTATATCAGTAAAAATGGGCATAAAATTATGCATATTTGCTGCAAATTTTATTATAACTTGATGGGGAGTAGCCAAAAGCAAATTTTCACAAAGTTTGTATTCCTTAAAATGATTTATTAAAGGAAAGTTATTGTGAAAAAATGACTATTTTAGCGGCTAAACTCGATCATAATACCCACCTTAACTTCTTAAAATTCAATTCACAAAAGTTCTATAATAAATCTTTGTTTTTTTTTTTTTTTTTTTTTTTTCTTTTTAGTAGAGCATGTAACATAGATAAGATATGTAATAGCCCTGCCAACATTTTTTGAATTTGGGGACTCTTTTGAGAATCCCCACTACGTCGAAAACAATCATATACGGCATCAAAAACTCCTCGGAAAAGCGCCGTCACTATTGAGAAGTTGTACCACGCCAAGTTACTACAAAAAGGTTTCGCATGAGTGCAATTATTAGGTGCCTTTATAGATCAATTTAGAACGACGCCAATAAGAGACCCTCCAAACAATCAGAAAAAGCACATTTTAAGATAGTGGTAAAAGAATCATTGTGGTCGAGTAAAACACGTTTGTTTAGATATTTAATAATTTGATTAATTATTTACAAATTCTTAAAAATATAACATTTATACCACTATCACATCACATTTAACATAATTTTTTGCATTAATGATGAGGTAGAGTTACAAGTAGCGAGTTACATGTTGCAGAGTCTATCAGCCAGTGTTTTTATTCGATGGAGGCAGCGTGTCTGTAAAATATTTGAAAAACAATCACTTTATTCCATTTGGAAAATCAAAAATTGTTCACCAATATACCTTTCACAATTTTAAGCGTAAAATCTATGTTTTCAGAACTTTATTTTCGTTTTTATTTAAATAAAATATAACAAGCTGGTTGCGCTTGGCGTTTCACAAAAAATAAAATGGCTTTTGTAAAAGTAGTGATGGCAAAATACATGTATGAAGTACATTTTGTACTTTATGATATGCTGCCCCCCATCACAGTAGGATGGTTGTAGTGACATTTACGAGTCTGTGGTAGCGATGAAGATGAAATGGAACTTTGAAATGCTGGCAGGGAGATGACCCATCGCTCTCCGGCCTGAAAATGTTGAAGGAAACCAAATGAATTCTCTGACATTTCGTTTTGTGTTTTTCGTAAAGAGAAAATTTGCTCAAAATCAAATATTGTATTTTGTTTTGGTCGGAATTTTTTGTGCAAATATAAACTTTTGAATATTTAATTTAATTATAAATCAGCTGGTGCACCAAAAATGTTCAAATTGTTAATAAAATAGGAAAATTGTAAAAACGTATCTCAAAGAGAATTTGGCATTCTTCGTTTATTCTTCATTTTGGGAACTGTCAAACCGCGTTTGACACCGATGGGTCATCTATTACTTGGTTATCTATGGCATGTAATTTTCGATTTTGTTGTGGAAGGTGGTATGTTAGAATTTATAACATATTTTTGGTGCTTTTTGGCCTTGGGGAGTTGGCAACACTGGTCTCAATCTTACTATAGTCAGTGTTGCCAGGGAAAATGTTCAGTACAAGACAAAAAATTTCCCCTACTTCCCATACATTCACAAACAATTTTCCCTACAATATTTTCGTTAAATTTAAACAAATTTTACAAAACAAAATGGTTCAAAGTACTTTATTATATTAAAAGCGTGAAAATGCAACGTACATAAACTAGAAAATAAATTTGCCACAAATGGTAGAGTTCTACCAAAAATAGTAATTCTTTTGTTGAATCTATATAGAAATAATATTTTGGAAAAAGTTTCTATAAACAATTTTTTTCGAGAAATTTTTCTATAGAAATAAAATTTTGAGAAAAAATTTCATAGAAATAAAATTTTGAGAAAATTTTTTATAGAAATAATATTTTGGATAAAATTTCTATGGAAATAAAATGTTGACAAAATTTTCTTCAGGAATAAAGTTTTCACAAAAATTTTTATTGAAATATTTGGTTGGTAGATTTGTGGTAATTTGTGGTAATCTTCAAATTTTGTTAATTTTTTTTTTTTGTCACGAGTGGTAACTGTTGTTACCACACATTGCTAAATATCAATCCTTGCCGGCTTCTAATTTCCTCCTCTAGAGCCATCAAAATGTAAAAATTATTACAAATTGTGTTGAGTGAAAATGTCCCTACATTGTGGCCCTAGGTCCCTACAAGACGCTAAATATTAGAAAAAAACAACATATAGGGAATTCCCCCTACTTCTAGCAACACTGGCTGTAGTTGATATTGCACCTACGGGGTTAGTATGCGACTAATATTGAGCCCATTATTAAAAAAAGGAAATCGCTAATTTAATGTGGGTAATAAATCCAAATTTGTACAAATCGAGCAATATTCTTATGTAAGAGCTACAAGTACGTATAAATACGATCGGCTAGTACATCAAAATTTGAAATTTGAGTAACATTGTTTAATAAATAAGAGTATAATGGCCAAATTTGGAAAAATCGACCGATCCATATAAAGGTTGGTTAAAATTTCAAGGGCCGATGTTGATTTTGAAAAAAACACAAACTATTTAGGAAATTATTGTAATTTTATTTTATTATGATATATTGGTATTACTCAATTATGTATGGAACAAAATATCGGCCAAATGATCGCCGCGACCTCGGTGGCACACCTTCATCCGATGGTCCAAATTTTCGATGACGCTGAGGCATAATGGAGGTTTTACGCCGTTAATGTGCTGAATTATCTCATCCTTTAGCTCTTGAATTGTTGCTGCCTTATCGACGTACACCTTTTCTTTCAAATAACCCCAAAGAAAAAAGTCCAACGGTGTCAAATCACATGATCTTGGCAGCCAATTGACATCGCCATTACGTGAGATAACACGGCCATTGAATTTGTTGCGCAAAAGAGCCATTGTTTCGTTAGCTGTGTGGCAAGTGGCACCGTCCTGCTGAAACCACATATCGTCACTATCCATATCTTCCAATTCGGGCCATAAAAAGTTCGTTATCATCTCACGATAGCGAGCACCATTCACAGTAACTGCCTTACCGACCTCATTTTGGAAAAAATACGGCCCGATGATGCCTCCAGCCTATAAACCGCACCAAACAGTCACCCTTTGTGGGTGCATTGGTTTTTCGACAATCACTCTTGGATTCTCATTCGCCTAAATGCGGCAATTCTGTTTATTGACGAATCCACTGAGGTGAAAATGTGCCTCATCACTGAAGATGATTTTCTTCGAAAATTGATCATCCACTGTTGCCATTTCTTGGAACCATTTAACACGTTGTTGGATTGTGTATCTCTCCATGGTTCAAATTGAGTAAGTCTGAAATAGAGAAATGTCAAGTAAAATTCGGAAAAAACTTGGCGTTTAGGTGTGGTTCACTTTCAACATCGGCCCTTACAATTTAACCACCCTTTATATGGAAGCTATATGTAAATCTGAACCGATTTGCATAATATTTTGCTGGTTTGATTATTACCACAAAAGGTTACTTTGTGCAAAATTTGAGTAAGATCAATTAAGAAATTAGGCCTCTAGGGTCAAACACATAAAGTTATAAGGGGCAAATTTTTCAAAATCGGGCGATACATCGGGCGATTTCGAAATTTTTTTTGCTCATATAGTTAGTGCTATAGAAGATTACATTAAGCCAACTTTGAGTAAGATCGGTTGATAAATAAGGATTTTATGACCAAATTTAGAAAAATCGGGCGGTACATATATATGGGAGCTATAGCTAAATCTGAACCGATTTCGATGAGTTTTTGCACATATAGTTAGTGCTATAGAAGATTACATTTAGCCAACTTTGAATAAGATCGGTTGATAAATAAGGGTTTTATGACGTAATTTGGCAAAATCGGGCGATACATATATATGGGAGCTATATCTAAATCTGAAGCGGTTTCGATGAAATTTTGCAGACTTAAAGGGTGATGCAGAAGATTGTTTTGTGCTAAATTTAACCATGATCGGTTAGTAAATAAGTGCAACGTGACCCCATTTTTTGAAATCGGGCGATACATATATATGGGAGCTATATCTAAATTTGATCCGATTTCTTCCAAATTCAATAGCGTACGTCCTTGTGCCCAAAAAACTCCCTGTACCAAATTTCATCAAAATCGCTTAATAATTGCCACCGGAATCCTGTGAACAACAAATACATGGACAGACGGACACCAAGCGCTAAATCGACTCAGGAGGTGATTCTGAGTATATTTTATGGGGTCTAAAATCAATATTTCTGGCAGGCACATTTTTTGGCAGATAAAACTTATTATACCTTGACCACTATGTGGTTTAGGGTATAATTAATTGAAATTGAATCAGAAACATGTATATACGGCCGTAAGTTAGGCCAGGCCGAATCTTATGTACCCTCCACCATGGATTGCGTAGAAACTTCTACGAAAGATTGTCATCCACAATCGAAATACTTGGGTTGTGGCATCTTAAAACTTCTTAACATCGTTTTCTAAATTTTGAGTTAGTCCATACGTGGTATATATTAGACAAAAAAGTTATGTATAATTAAGTCTACAAATAATTACGAATCGATATGGACTTTTGCACGGTACGTGGAGAGCCAGAATTGAAATATGGGGGTCACTTATATGGGGGCTATATACAATTATGAACTTGATATGGACCAATTTTTGTGTGATTGGAAATCGATTTATCTGAGGGATATATATAACTATAGACCGATATGGACCTAGTTAGGCATGGTTGTTAACGACCATATACTAGCACAATGTACCAAATTTCAACTCACTCGGATGAAATTTGCTCCTCCAAGAGGCTCCAAAACCAAATCTCGGGATCGGTTTATATGGGGCTATATATGATTATGGACCGATGTGGACCAATTTTTGCATGGTTGTTAGAGACTATATACCAATACCATGTACCAAATTTCAGCCGGATCGGATGCAATTTGCTCCTCTTAGAGGCTTCGCAAGCAAAATCGGGGGATCGGTTTATATGGGGGCTATATATAATTATGGACCGATGTGGACCAATTTTTGCGTGGTTGTTAGAGACCATATACTAACACCATGTACCAAATTTCAACCGGATCGGATGAAAGTTGCTTCTCTTAGAGGCCTCGCAAGCCAAATCTCGGGATCGGTTTATATGGGGGCTATATATTATTATGGACCGATGTGGACCAATTTTTGCATGGTTGTTAGAGACCATACACTAACACCATGTACCGAATTTCAGCTGGATCGGATGAAATGTGCATCTCTTAGAGGCCTCGCAAGCCAAATTTGGGGGTCCGTTTATATGGGGGCTATACCTAAAACTGGACCGATATGGCCCATTTGCAATACCATCCGACCTACATCAATAACAACTACTTGTACCAAGTTTCAACTCGATAGCTTGTTTCGTTCGGAAGTTAGCGTGATTTCAACAGACGGACGGACGGACGGACGGACATGCTCAGATCGAATGATAAAGTTAATATACCCCCATCCTATGGTGGAGGGTATAAAAAAATTTATCTGTGCAGGCTATTTATGGGATGAATAAAATTATGAATCTATGGAATCCAAATATATACATTTTTAGTTACAGGCAAAACGGATGATCTGTGGTGCTATTTCAGAATATGAGCCGATATTTATGTTACCATTAAGTGCACTTCTCTTTGTGGGTTCAAAATACGATTACATTTAAAATTTCAGGCAAATGGGGTAAATATTGCTGCTTCTTTGTTTTGAAGAAGTGAAATCGGGAGATTGGTATACAAGTGGGCTATACAAATCGTGGAGATGGGACGAACATGCCTCACATCTCCAAAATCAGTACATAAATCAAGCCTCCTGTGTAGCATTTTCCCCCACTGGGTATAAGAATGCTCATTGTGTAGCAATAGTTGGACCTTGTTGTCCTTGCCTGTTATGTTTATTAATATTTTTGATGTGTCACATTATCGTGTTGGTTTATTTGGCTCTCCTGTTTATTTCCCTTTTGGTGCGTGTTTAGTCTCCTTTAATATCTCACAATGATTTCCAGGACGAATAATGTCATTGAAGACATTCTATGCTTCTCAAAAAAGAAAAAACCAAAAAACAATTTGTGATGAAATGAACATTGAAGACCACCCATGCCGGAGTATAGTGCTACCAACCAGAGTCAAGGCCTATATTGCTACCATTTATTGTTGTTCACTTGTAGTCACTTGGCCATTATAATCCGAATGACCTATTGTTCGTGTTTTCGGATGTTATCCTCTTATCCTTCCTCCTTCTAAGCTGCATGTTCATTTCCTATTTTTTCTCCATGCTGTTTTTTTAAGAGGCTATTATTGTCATGAAATGTGAGACAATAAAAAATATAAAGGAAAATCAACAGTCAAGTACAGCAAGGTGGGTAGGCAGGCTGTCAGAAACTAGAGGACAAAGTGAAAACCACATTGCATACACCGAAAGAATTTTCTTCGTAAAAAGAACGAAAAATTTCGTTAAAAGTACGAAATTTGTCATTGTTTTACAACCAAAGAAACTTTTCATTAAAAGTACGAAATATTTCGTACTTTTTACGAAAAAAGTTCTTCCAAAATTTTCGTAGTTTGTAAGAAAAAAAATTCGTACTTTTTATGAAGAATCTCCGTACTTTTTATGAAAAATCTTCGTACTTTTTATGAAACAATTTCGTTCTTTTTATGAAAATGTTTCGTACTTTTTATGAAAAAATTTCGTAGTTTTTATGAAAAATGTTCGTACTTTTTATGAAAAACTTTCGTACGTTTTTCTGAAAAATGTTCGAACTTTTAGAAAACAAAATTATAGTCGAAAGTGCATTTGGTTGTAGTTGCAAGTGTGAAAAATCACTACTTTACATCTTAAGTTTTTGAATAATTTTTAGTTTTATTGCGTCACTTTTATTCATAGCGCGCTATTAACCAAATGAGAAGTAGCATAGACTTGCATAAAAAATAGAATAAAGGAATACACTCAAGCACATTATAAAAAACAATTTAATGCCGCGAACGGAAATTTTACAACTTCAATGAAACTTTTTCGTTATTTCAAAGAAAATGTTTCGTACTTTTTATGAAGAAATTTTAACGCAGAATGTTTCGTAAATTTTTCGTAAAAACTTCTTCATAAAATTCATGAAATATGAAGAAAGTTTCGTTAAAAGTACGAACTTTTTACGAAGAAAAGTTAATGTAGAATATTTCGTAGAAGTTTCGTATATTCGTAAAATGTTCTTCGTAAAATTTAAGAAAATGAATGAAAATTTCGTTATTTTAATGAAGAATTCAGGTAGAATAGTTAATGAAGAATTCTTCGTAAAATTAACGAAGAGAATTCTTTCGGTGTACACTGCACAAAAGCTAACTAAATTGAAAAGCTTTTAGCTTTATTGCTTCAATCACGGAAGTGATTATAAAACTCACCAATGTTAATAAAACATGAACCGACATATACCAAATTTAGCGCAGCTCTTTATGGAGCTAAAATACCTTTAGATTTCCAATTTCATGAAAATCGAATAAAAGTAGCGGCGTATATATGCACAAGAGGTCAAATCGGTCGATCGGTTTATATGAGGCTTTATTGGAAGATGGGCCGACAAATCCGATCATCGAGTTTGACCTGCCTACATTGACGGCTGTGGGGCGATTACAACAGACAGACAGACATCGTTTTTTAACATACACATAAAAAATTGTTTTCTTACGAATTTTTAATTGATTAAAACTAATTGGAAATAAACAAATACACTGATAGGAAAAAGTCTCATTATATTAACGAAATGTGTCATTAAAAATGAGCCAATGAAACAAATTCGTTAATACAACGAAATTTTTCTGCAAATACAATCTTTTTTTTTGTCAATACAACAATAAATTTGTTACAGATCATTAATAGACGTTCAAATTATTTATGAATTATATAGTTGAGAACGCAACTACATAATTTACCAATTCAACTGATAGTAAGACTTGGTAAAAACTTTTTTGTACAAATGCTTGTTAAAGGTACAAATTAATTTGCTACAAGAAACTGAACAAATATTTTGGTTGGTTTTCCAACAAAAGTTATTGGTTCTCAAACCTATTTTTATCTGTGAGGAAGTTTTAATCTTAGTTTCCAGTAATTTCGATTGTCAGTGCGCATTGGATCCCTCTCAAGAAGTTACGAGCGCAGTTCGGAAACTTCTTAGCCTAGCACAAAAAGTGCCTTTGTTAACAGTCGATCAAAAACGCATAAGAATGGACATTTATCAAGCTTGTTTGGATCGTTTTAAGCGAAATAAAATGGATATTAAGCGTCGTTTCATAACTGTTGATGAGACATGGATCCACCACTATACTCCAGAGATAAAAGAACAATCCAAACAATGGACTGAAGCTGGAGGAAGTGTGCAAAAAGGAAAACAATTCAATCTGCTGGTAAGTTTGTGACAACGGTTTTTTTGGGACTTCAAAGTTGTTTTATTGATTGACTATCTGCAAGAGGGTAAAACAACAAATTCAGAGTACTATTGCAACCTTTTGGATCAATTAAATCTACAAATTCGAGAACAACGTCCTGGCTTACAACACAAAAAAATAATTTTTCATCAAGACAATGCACCAGCGCACAAGAGTGATTTAACAATGGCTAAAAGCAACGAATTTAAGTACGAGTTGCTTGACCACCCACCTTATTCACCTGATTTAGATCCCAGTGAATTTTACGCTATTTTGAAGACCTTGAGGAAAACTATTTTAATCAAAGGATAGAATTGCTAGAAAAGCGTAGGATTAAGTGTATTGAAGTTTCAGGAGATTATATTGAAAAACATGTAAGGAAAGTCTAAAGTCGGGCGGGGCCGACTATATTATACCCTGCACCACTTTGTAGATCTATATTTTCGATACCATATCACATCCGTCAAATGGGTTGGGGGCTATATATAAAGGTTTGTCCCAAATACATACATTTAAATATCACTCGATCTGGACAGAATTTGATAGACTTCTACAAAATCTATAGACTCAAAATTTAAGTCGGCTAATGCACTAGCCGAACACAATGTTAGTAAAATAATGCGCCACAGTGTGGCGCAGGGTATAAATATGGGAAACATTTAAATCTGAAGCAATTTTAAGGAAACTTCGCAACAGTTTATTTATGATTTATCGCTCGATATATATGTATTAGAAGTTTAGGAAAATAAGAGTAATTTTTACAACTTTTCGACTAATCAGTGGCGATTTTACTAGGAAAATGTTGGTATTTCTACCATTTTTGTCGAAATCGGAAAAACATATATATGGGAGCTATATCTAAATCTGAACCGATTTGAACCAAATTTGGTACGCACAGCTAAAATGCTAATTCTACTCCCTGTGCAAAATTTCAACTAAATCGAAGTTAAAAATTGGCCTCTGTGGTCATATGAGTGTAAATCGGGCGAAAGCAATATATGGGAGATATATCTACATCTGAACCGATTTCAACCAAATTTAGCACGCATAGCTATAATGCTAATTCTACTCCATGTGCAAAATTTCAACTAAATCGGAGCAAAAAATTGGCCTCTGTGGGCAAATGAGTGTAAATCGGGCCAAATCTATATATGGGAGCTATATCTAAATCTGAACCGATTTGGCTGATATTTTGCAAGTTTTTCGAGACTCATAAAATATTCGGATGTACGGAATTTGAGGAAGATCGGTTGATATACACGCCAATTATGACTAGATCGGTGAAAAATATATATGGCAGCTATATCTAAATCTGAACCGATTTTTTCCAAAATCAATAGGGATCGTCTTTGAGCCGAAACAGTACCCTATACCAAATTTTAGGACAATCGGACTAAAACTGCGAGCTGTACTTTGTACACAAAAATACATCAACAGACAGACAGACGGACATCGCTAAATCGACTCAGAATTTAATTCTAAGCCGATCCGTATACTAAAAGGTTGGTCTATGATTACTCCTTATTGGCGTTACATACAAATGCACAAACTTATTATACCCTGTACCACAGTAGTGGTGAAGGGTATAAATATAGGAAACATTTAAATCTGAAGCAATTTTAAGGAAACTTCGCAAAAGTTTATTTATGGTTTAGCGCTCGATATATACGTATTAGAAGTTTAGGAAAATTAGAGTCATTTTTACAACTTTTCGATTAAGCACTGGCGATTTAACAAGGAAATTGTTGGTATTTTGACCATTTTTGTCGAAATCAGAAAAACATATATATGGGAGCTATATCTAAATCTGAACCGATTTCAACCAAATTTGGCACGCATAGCAACAATGCTTATTCTACCCCTGTGCAAAATTTCAACTAAATCGGAGTAAAAATTGGCCTCTGTGGTCATATGAGTGTAAATCGGGCGAACGATATATATTGAAGCTATATCTAAATCTGAACCGATTTCAACCAAATTTGGCACTCATAGCTACAATGCTAATTCTACTCCCTGTGCAAAATTTCAAACAAATTGGGCCAAAACTCTGGCTTCTAGGACCATATTAGTCCATATCGGGCGAAAGATATATATGGGAGCTATATCTAAATCTGAACCGATTTCAATCAAATTTTGCACACTTGACTATACTACTAATTGTACTCCTAGTGCAAAATTTCAACCAAATTCGGCCAAAAATCTGGCTTCTGGGGCCATATAAGTCCATATCGGGCGAAAGATATATGGGAGCTATATCTAAATCTGAACCGATTTCAATCAAATTTTGCACACTTGACTATACGACTAAGTGCTATGTTTGTACAAAATTTCAAGCAAATCGGTATAAAACTTTGGCTGCTGGGTCCATATTAGTGCATATCGGGCGATAGATATATATGGGAGCTATATTTAAATCTGAACCGATTTCTTCCAAAATCAATAGGGTTCTATTCTGACCCAAATTAGGAACATGTGCCAAATTTGAAGGCGATTGGACTTAAATTGCGACCTAGACTTTGATCACAAAAATGTGTTCACAGACAGACGGACGGACGGACAGACTGACAGACGGACATGGTTATATCGACTCAGGGACCCACCCTGAGCATTATTGCCAAAGACACCATGTGTCTAACTCGTCTCCTTCTGGGTGTTACAAACATATGCACTAACTTATAATACCCTGTTCCACAGTGTGGCACAGGGTATAAATATTGAAGTTTTGCACTGTGCGTCAAATTTTATCAAAGTCAGCTCAGAATTAGACAAAGCCCCCATATATATAATCTTCCGATTTGAGCAAATATGGCGAAACTACCCACATGTTTCTTGTAAAATCGTCACTGTTTAGTCGAAAACTCGCAAAGATGATTCAAATTTACCTATACTATAGTTAGTATATATCGACATATAAATCATAAATGTAGATTTGCCAAATTTTATGCAATTTAAATTTGTATATGAAAATATAAACCTTTATATAGTTCCTAACAAATTTGAAGGTGTTAAAATGGTATCAAAAATACTAATATACGAGGACATAGTGCTGAAGGGTATAATATAGTCACCCGACTTTAGACTTTCCTTACATGTTCTTTTCTGGTTTCATATGGGTTCGTAATTATTTACTTTTCCGCTGTTATATCCCTATATCCTGCTTTAGGCTTTGCCTCCTTCTCCGCCGATGATTAAGTTCATTTTGCAAATAAGCGAAAAGCATACAGCCTATTTTGGCTTACCCTAAGCTAGCCAGAATACCTGGAATTACCATTATTCTAAATTGTATTGAAATATCGGTAACATTAGGTAATACTGCATCTACTAATTTCATAAAATTATGGGAGGAAAGCTATAAACTCATATAGATATTTTTGTGTGTGATGTTTTTTTTTGTCCAAAATAAAATCGGATAAAGCAACAGCAAAAATACACAATTACTCTTGTATTAGCAATATCGACAATTTTCTTCAAATGGAACATTATGTTAGGTAAAAAGGATATAAAAATCAACCAAGAGCCGATAATGCTACTTTATCCACCACCCATTATACGTGTCAATGACTATAATGAAAATATTAAGGACTTTATGTTATATTAAGAATGTATCCTTGTATCAGATGCTACGATGAATGGTGCCATGTCATGAAGTCTAATGAACGCTTGGTTGAATGTGCCTTACCATTCGAAGATTCAATCTGTATGTACACAATGAAGTATATTAATTTGTTCGTTATTATACCTGGGGGAATGTAAAATGTCTATGTGTTGTATCATACTGAAGTATTGGTTTTCAGAGTTTATATATTATATTATAATTGAACTACAAAACGGTGGTTAAATAAAGAATTCAATTGCTAATCATAATTCAAGCAATCAACAAATTTTCTTAATTATTTCGAATTGGTACTTTTGAGTGTAACAACTGAAAGGATAAGTTTTGATATGGCGTTTCTAAGTGCCAACGACAAACCACAACAAATCTTCCCTTCCATAGGCAGGCTATATTTTTTCTCAGAATTGAGACATAAATCCTTATCAAAATTTCTCGTCTATTTATACCCCAACCACTGTGTAATACATCCAAATATTGGCCGCAGACCCCATAAAGTATATATATTCTGGGTCGCAGGGCTGTGGAGTCGGAGTCTGAAGATTTTGTTGGAGTCGGAGTCGGAGCCGGAATCGTACAAATTTTGCTCGACTCCGACTCCGGCGAAACAAAATTTGAAAACCACTTCATATCTTTCTAAATAAAGAAATATTTCGACAAATTAAATTCCATTATAGTTTTCAACGAAAAACGAAGTACTGGATTTCAGGCCATTCAAAATGTATTTATACGTGTGAAATTTCACGGTGATGTAAAAATTAGGTTTTACTAGAATATGGGCTGAATTGGTCAATTGTATTGTCCATTTTTAACATATTAAAATATCGACTTTTGACCCTATAGATAAACCATCAAAAAAATCGCTTATCGAACATACGTTCCAAACATATTTTGCAGGAAGCATACACATTATTGGATACTGCCGAAACATTAATATGTTTGTTTTATGTGAACATATTGTATGTTTGGAAGCATTTTGAGCGCAAAAATATTGTATGCTTGGAAGAATTGTCCCCAAAGAAGATTGTGCTCATTCCCTCACATAATTTTCATTTCCACGAAATTTTTTAGTTCTTGGCACCTTTTTCTGTAATACAAATAATGTTGAAGAATTTATTCAATTTTATAAATTTCTTAAATTTTACCTTTCTCTTGAACGGAGAATCGAACCGAGGACCATACAGTTTGTAAGCCATCACTCTATCTACTGGGCTACGTAGCTGTTATGGCCATCAATAGACAATTATCGTTATAAGTTATATTTATGTAGCATAGTCTGCAGCGCCCACGAGCCGATGCAAACAAAACATTATTTAACAGAAACATACGTGAAGCAATGGTTAGCATGTCCGCCTTTCATGCAAAGGGTCGTGGGTTCAATCCCTGCTCCGACCGAACACCAATTTTTTTTTTTAATTTACGCATTTATACTAAATTAAATGTTTATAATGAAACTTCGAAATGTGGGTTATTAAAGATTTACAGTCAGAAACAGTGCTAGATATAAACGAAATGAACTAAGCTTTTGGATAAAATATTATTTTTTTATTGGAAAAATAACAATTTTGTAATAAAAAAAGTTTGAAATTTTGGAAGGAATTCAAAAACTCTAACAAAAGAAGAACGTGTAGCCGAGTATAAATATACATAAACAATTTTATAATATATACATTAATTTATTTAGGCGTGTACAGTTTTTAAAACTTATCATTTAAAACTTATCGTGTTTTGTACTTAATTTCATTTTTACCTTTAAGGCCGGTATTAAGTTGTCATTATTGCACTAAAATGCCTTTTACTTTTCTTTAACAATTCATTTTAAAGAAAATAAACTTTTCCAATTGTTGTAGCTGCAAAACTCGAACTTAATGCCCGCTTTTATATTTGAAGGTGTCCGTCAAGTCCTCTTGGACTACTTATTAATAAAGGGGAACTAAACGTTGTTTTTATACATTTTACTGTTTCATTTTTCACTGTTTCCTCCTTTTTTCATTTTACTGTCCCAACTCTAAAAGAGTATAGTGCCCTTTCGTTATTTTTATGAAGATCCCTTTGTAATTTTTGTATATTTTCCACCGTTTGTTTTTAATTTCCTTTGTCTGAATATTTTGACTTACTCCTCGTACGTTCCGATTTCTTTTAACGAACCAAGAAAAAATTTTTGCCAATAATGCCAAAATGATAAACAAAACGATGTCCACACATACATAAAATGCTGCTCTCAAGGCGAAAACACATGCTGTTTTTTTTAATGTCTATTCTCTTTACTCCGAATACTCATTCTAATATTCAAATTAAATAATATTTAGACTTAAGCATATCAAATTTTTGGCCTTATCATAAAACAGTTTTCCGAAACAACATACAAGCGGTTTCACAGAAGTTGCTCTCTTTTGATTCTCTCGCTGTATTATGTTGATATCTTTCGTCAACCCTTCCGGTTTCCATCTCTATTTCTTTCTCTATACTCTCTCAATCTCTCTGTCGCTCTCTGAATAAGAATTCACGACTCCAATCTCTCTTATGGTCTTCCATGTATTTTTCGTTCCTAATGCTGTGTGAAATCTATCATTATAATATATATTCTACCCAAAATAGTATTTTTCTGTTAAATCTCTATAAAAATAAAATTTTGGAAAAAGTTTCTATAAACAAATTTGTGTGAGAAATTTTTGTATAGAAATAAAATTTTGACAATGAATTCTATAGAAATAAAATTTTGAGAAAATTTCTTATAGAAATAATAATTTGAAAAAAAAAAAATCTATAGAAATACAATTTTGACAAAATTTTCTATAGAAATAAAATGTTGACAAAATTTTCTACAGGAATAAAGTTTTGACAAAAATTTCTATAGAAACATTTGTTTGGTAGATTTATGGTAATCTTCAAATTTTGTTAGATTTTTTTGGCACGAGTGGTAAATGTTATTACCACACATTGTTAAAGATCAATCCTTGCCGGCTTCTAATTTCCTCCTCTAGAGCCACCAAAATGTAAAAATTATTACAAATTGTGTTGAGTGAAAATGTCCCTATATCACCCAAAGAAAAGTGGACTTCTAAAATCAAGTTTCAAATTCTTATTTTTAGCCTGAATTGGCACTTAAAATGTTAAGTACGCAAATACTAAGTTATACTCATATTAAGCACAAAGTGTGCTTGTTTGTGTAATTCAAGTACTTAAAGTTTGAATTAAGCTTGTTTTGGATTAAAACAAGAAAATTTTTACTTAATATGCCTCACTGACTTAGTTAATGAGAGAGTTTTGTTCTCCTCGATGCTCTCACCGATTATCAACCCCCAAAAACTTTTTTGCTTGTAATGGTAGTGGCTTCCATTTCATTTGCTATCTTAAGTCGACTATGGCTTAAAATAAGAAAATTTTAACTTGATATTTTTATCGTTACACGTTCGGAGCATCGTGTGTGTTTGGTTGCATTTGAATTGCTATCCTAAGCCGAATCTGGCTTAAAATGAGAACATTTTTACTTGATACTCATTTATGAGCATATTGAAAGCAAAATAAAGTTTTGCTCTCCTTGTTACTCTTACAGATGCTTTATCATGTATGAAACATTGTGGGTGTGTATTAGTGTAGGTTTTGATTTCGAATTTGTGTTTTTGGCGTCGCTTGCATTGTATATGCCAAATTATTTTAGTATTATTGTGTGCTTAGACCCTAATTGACATTTAAGTAGCTTTATAAATTATGAATAAAAAAAGTTGAGACAGCATACAAATATTTAAAAGGGGAGTAAAAATTAAGTTTATTAGTTTAAAATGGCTACTTGCCAATAAATATGTATTTCATCATATTTAAATTGATTCTGCATACATCTATTAAAAAACGTAGCGTCTATAGGTTAGGTTAGGTTATGTGGCAGCCCGATGTATGAGGCTCACTTAGACTATTCAGTCCATTGTTATACCACAGTGGTGAACTTCTCTCGTATCACTGAGTACTGCCCGATTCCATGTTAAGCTCAATGACAAGGGACCTCCTTTTTATAGCCGAGTCCGAACGGCGTTCAACATTGTGATGCCGACTCAAAAGTCATCACATCGTTTTATAGAAATAATTGTTATAATTATTTTATGTTTTGAAAAATATTTTAAATAGTTAATAATACTTCTTGTTTTACAACCTCTACTTAATACCAAGGTCTGGAAGTGGAAATCCATGCGGAAATTTGTGAAAATAGGACGACGCGGCCCCTCCAAAAGTTCAACAAACGAAACATCAGAAGTTATCAAATTGATTTCGTAAAAGGAGTGCTTGAACAGAGCGCCAATGGATTTGGCCGACATATGTGATAAGTGAAGGAAAACTTACAATTTAAAGCGACAAAGACTACAAAAGTTGAATTCCTCTGAGTTTTTTGCTTCCTGGCCCAAAACTTGCATGAACTGCTGATTGATTCCATGCATGAACTGCTGATTTTGTAAATAAAAAAACATAAATATATATTTTTAATATTTTATATTATTTTTTATATATTTATTTTTATTAATAACATGTATTTTGTACTTGAATCAATTACCTATATATAATCTATGTAACTACTTCTTTACCTAGGTGTATTATTTGTATAATGCAGTTTATTATTTTACATATTTTACTTTTCATTACAAATGTATGTATCGATGTAAAAAAAAGAATACTAAAAAAATATTTTAAAAATATATGAACAAATTTTTATTTTATGGAAATTAAGCGCACATTGAGATTAAAACAAGTACAAAGCACACTAAAATCAAGCGCATATAAAATAATATCGAATACGGTTCGGGATTAAATCAAGTACAGATTGTTCCTGAATCAAGAAAGAAAAAATTGAGGATTATATTCAAGAATAAAAAAGATTGATCCAAGCCTTCAATCCGCTTAAAACAAGTTCATTTTGGCTCAAGTTAAGCGCTATTGGGTTTAATGTAAGCTTAAATGCGGATTGAATCAAGTACAGATTAGGACTAAATAGAGTTTCACTAGGCTTAAATCAAGCACTTCCCGTACTTAAAACAAGTACAAACACGATTGAAAATTTCTAAAATTAAGAAATCTGTACTTAATATTTTCGGGATTAAATTAAGAATTTTCTTCTTGGATTTAGAAAATCCGTACTTACCCTACTTTTGACACCGCTACGGCTTGAATCAAGTAAACTTTTCTGGGTGATTGTGGCGCTACGTCCTACAAGACGCTAAATATTAGAAAAAAAAAACTACATATAGGGAATTTCCCCTACTTCTAGCAACACTGGCTGTAGTTGATATTGCACCTACGGGGTTAGAATGCCATTAATATTGAGCCCATTATTAAAAAAGAGAATTAGTGCAAATTTGTAAAAATTGAGCAATATTCTACAAGTACGTATAAATACGATCGGATAGTATATCAAAATTTGAAATTTGAGTAACATTGGTTAATAAATAAAAGTATTATGGCCAAATTTGGGAAAATCGAGCGATACATATATATGGAAGCTGAATCTGAACCAATTTGCATAATATTTTGCGGGTTTGATTAATACCACAAAAGGTTACCATGTGCAAAATGTGAGTAAGATCAGTTAAGAAATGAGACCATTATGGTCAAACATAAGGTTATTAGGGGCAAACTTTTTAAAATCGGGCGATACATATATAGTAGCTATATCTACATCTGAACCGATTCCGATTAAATTTTGCACATACCTTTAGTACTATAGAGGACTGGATCTAGCCAACTTTGAGTAAGATCGGATAATAAATAAGGGTTCTATGGCCAAATTTGGGAAAATCGGGCTATACATATATATGACAGCTATATATGTATTATACCCTAACCACTATGTGGTTTAGGGTATAATATCACTTGATCACATCTAACACGCGGGTCACGAACAATTTTGTAAGTCACAATATTTCATGTCATGTGCCCACCTCTACTGTATGAATATTATCAGTTGTTCTGTGATTAAAATTCGTTGCCATCAAAATCAAAAAGAATTTAATAACGTCGTATTCTTGACACAATACTTGAATTAAGTCTTTATTGGTTGGTGTCGACATTGACATGTTCTTCACTGGCTGAGGCAAATATTTGACATTTACAAAAATAAATTGTTTTTATAAGACATAAAAGAAGCTTAAAACAGATTTACACAATAAATGTTGTAACAGGTGTACATGTATGTAGAAGTGCTGTGTTCATGCCCAGCGGCGTATTGGTTTGGTTCTTTCGACATCATGCCTTGCTTTCTCAGGCTCTGGCTTTTATACCCACTGCCATTGGATGTGGTTGTAAATTATTATTTCAATGGAAATGACATTCGAAAAATAATTTAAAAGACATTCGGTTGTGAAAACCATCCGTAAGTGGTGATTTCTCACACAGTAAAAAAGTGTCTTTTAAATTTAAGGACCATTTTAACTTTCACATAGTTCAACAAATTTACTGTAATATAGTTCATTTTTCGTAACCACAACGAAAATTAACTTAGCTAAAGGGAAACTTATAAAAATTCAGTAAACATTTTTTAGTTCACTAACTACGAAATGGGAAGGATTTTTCCTTAAATAAATTTCCAACACAGTAGTTAATGCATCGTTGATTCTATTATCAAAATACATGGGCAACATAAAAATCTTACTACGAAATGTGGAAAATTTACTAAGAAAAATTTTTGTATGGAAAAAAAATTTTATAGTAAAAATTAACTTAACGACATTACCGATTCGTACGATGGCTACCTACAGATTATTTCCCTTTTTATTATATGTTGGAGTGTTTTTACTCACATTGAAAATTTTAGATAAAGTAGAATAAAAAGTAGTTAATATAATCCTTGACGGGTGTATATAATTTTTTATAGATTCCTCATAGATTTTGTATATATTTTACCTTAACTTATGATAGAATTCCAAATAATCAATAAACGTGCTACTGAAAAATGTGAGTGCATCATGTGAGGGAGATTTTAGAGACATTTTGTGTATATCTCGTATGATTGTTTGTGTTTGTTATTGCGTCATTTATGCTGTTGTTGGTTGTTTTGATTCTAGAGACAATGGAATGTTCCTTGTGTGTTGTTGGTATCTTTTGTGGTGAGAGTTGTTTTCTTGCAATAGCGAGATCAGAAAGGGATCGTGTGTGTGTGGCGTTGTTTTTCTTTACGGCAGGTATGTATCCTTTATGACTATTTGTGTCTTTGAGTTTTATTGCTGCATTCAGTTCTGTTGATGCATTTATGAAGTGCACACGTGGATTTAATTTTGCAAAATTGTACGTGCGGTATTGGTGTTTATTAATGAAAATACATTTATTCGAAACATTTTAGAAACTGAGAAGTGAATGATGTGATGTTAAAGTAATCAAAAACGTTTTTTTATTGATAAAAAAAAAAAAAAAACAAATAACAGATTAAGGAACTGTATATTTCTGTTAATAGTTTCAAATTAGTGCGGATTTTTTTTATTGATTTACATAAAAAATATACAACATGAGTGGTAATAGGATGATCTATATTTATTGTACATCTAAATCACAAGTTGGAGATGCAACCATTTTTTTGAATCTATATTTTTTATGTTACAGCAATTCCTACAGGTGATTACTAAGTTCGAGTTTAGCCGCTGTTCGCGTAAATTTCTGCGAACCAATTACATGTTAACAAAAAAATAATTCATGTCAAAATAAAACTAAAATCATTTACTAAAATTTTTATTTTATATATATATATATATATATATATATATATATATATATATATATATATATATACACAGTCTTACACAAGTTTACATACGGTTTAAGAAATTGTATTTTCTTTAATTATTAAAATATAATAAAATATGCATATATATGCTTTAGATTTTGTAAATTAATTTGAAAAACAAAGTATTTGTCCATTTTCAAGAAGATGTTTTTAGTCTGGATTATAAACAACAACAAGAAACATGTTTAGTTATAAGGTAAAAACCTCAAGGGTATGTAAACTTATGTGAGACTGTGTATATATATATATATATATATATATATATATATATATATATATATATATATATATATATATATATATATATATATATATTTATATATATATATATATATATATATATATATATATATATATATATATATATATATATATATATATATATATATATATATATATATATATATATATATATATATATATATATATATATATATATATATATATATATATATATATATATTGTATATATATATATATATATATATATATATATATATATATATATATATATATATATATATATATATATATATATATATATATATATATATCAATGTTTGTACTTATGTAATTTTTTCTCAGTATATACTCAGCAATAGATATTTATGTTGTCGCTCACTTGATTTGCAATGTTCTAAAACAAAAACATACTAACATTGTAAACATACATACACCTACTTACTTAAATATTTATTCCAAAGTAATGACAAACAAACTAGGTGAGCAACGAACATACAAACGTACTAACATATTTTGATCTTCACTACACTTCGGCCTCGGCGAGATCATCGGCTTTGTTTTTAACTTCAAAGCTTAGATTAAATATGTAAACATTTAAAGAATTTCAAACATTATGTTTTAATTTAACGAGGCCTAGGTGTAACTTACATGCATAAAAAATTCTAATGAGAGATTAGAGAAATTTTTCAATATTCCAATGAATTTTGAAATTGGGTATTGAGATCAGACTGAAAATTATTCTTTCTTTCTGTTTTTGGCTGCTGAACAATCCAGATCGTAAAATAACTTAACTAACCCATAAACTTTTTTTCAGCAATTTGTGTTGAAGCATTTGAGTATATACTTTGTTACTTAAGTAATAAATTCTGTGCAAATACTCAGTGTTTGAAATATTCTTTTCTTTTCTTTGGGAATTTTAATCGCGAATAGGTTTTCTTTCTTTTCGAAGACAATTCTTTAACAGCCTCTAAAATTAAAAATAAATCACTAAATAAAGTATAAAGTTATACGTCTTCGATACAAATTTAAATATAACTTGATGGAGAATAGGCCAAAACAAGTTTTTTATAAAGATTATTTTTTTATAATGGATTATTAAAGAAAAATTGCGATTTTTGCCTCTAAACTCGAACCTAATATCCACCTTAAATACTAAATGCTATACTGACAAGTGGAAATTATGTCTAATTTTATAATATTTTTTATTTCAAATATATTCAGAGAATAATTTCAAAAACGTCCCATTAGTCCATGGATATGATTCCAATAATGTACCTACAGGATGAATTTTTCAATGTGGTAAGTTTTTCTATAAACGGTATTTTGTCCGTTTTTAATAAAACCAAACTTTCAATTTATTAAAAATAATTATTTTCACTTGCAGGTAGACAGGTCTTGTAATGGCAATTTTTTTTTAATATTCTTACTGTTTAATGCTAATTAAGCTGATATCCTTATTAGCTCTAGGAAATACTCTTGAAAACCGTAAGTTAAAAATAATCAATATGAACGATAGAATTTGATAATATTTTTCTTATATTTTGTATAACTTTGCAATTTCAGATGCTTATAAGACAAATCCGCCCAACAAAAGTTAGCCAAAATCGATGAAATTGGACAATTCAATTGAATATAGCAACTTATGCCACATATATCTTTCATATGGATAGAAAACATGCAAATTTAAATTAATTAGTTTAGTTCAAATAATATAGAATATTACTCTTTTGAAGAAGCAATTACTAACTACCGACAAGTAACTGCATCCAACGTACTAATAAAAATATTTCCTTTATTGTATATCATAACCCATAATTTTGTGTAATATAATAATAATTTTTTGAAACAAAATACTGGTGATTATAGAAAATTGACTTGTTTTGTACGAAAAATTTCTTAGTTATATACAGGCTTGTTGTACCTTTGATTCCTCAATTTCTCTACTTTTTTTGAAAATTATACCGACAAACAATTTATTTCACACCAATTTCTTAATACAGGTTTCCCAAAAAATTGGTCATTTTTCCGGATAGCAGGAATATTTTGAATGAGTTTAACTATATTCTTCTCACAGCATAGTAATAATGAACTAAAATACGATGCAATACATGAACTAATTTATAAGAAAATCATGAACTTATATAGATGAAAAAAATCTTTGGCGCCAAATAATGGTCATTCTTACTACGGGTTAGTTCATTTTTCATAAAAAATAGTAAACTTTTTTTTCGGTGCAGTGACAGTTACGACAATTAATTAAGGCAGGTTGTGTGATCCGAATTCAAACAAAATTTTTCAAAATAGAGATATTTAGTTCCTACAACTGTTTGTCTTTTATCACATACGCAAATCTATTGAAATAGTCGAATCATGGTAGTATAGACAAACATGTGATTGTGAAAATTGTTGAAACTGAAAGTAAAATTTCCAAATTTTACTTCTCGTAATCGTTTGAATTATGGGGGTTAAAATCTACAGATTCTTGATTCCAAGTCAAATAAAGATTTCCACGAGATGTTTATGATTCCTGTAGTAGAATCTTTAAATTTATCTTCGGGAAGCGTACTGGTTGAACTGATCTGCTTGGGGAAATATCTGTCATCAAACCCCTTGATTTTTATATATTATCAAGTAACCCCCTAGAACGAAGAGTTTTCAAAGGAAACTATTATATTTAAGTCATGGAGGTGGGTATTTAGGATTCGGCCCGGCCGAACTTAGTGCTGTATATACTTGTTTTTAATACACACATCATATTCCGTTTTAAGTGTTTCTTGACTCTACACTGAAAAAAATATTTACGTGATATTAAAGATTACGCAACCTAAATTTTAGGATGCGAAATTTACAAAAAATTAAGGACAATTTTCTTTAAAATAATGAAATTTTAATTAAAATAAAGTTTATAAGCTTTGCTTCAAAAATTTTTTCTATTAACTTTAGGACACAAATTTTATAAATTTGCGTATCTCCCTTAAAGTCGCATGTCTTTTAACTATGCCTAATTTTCCTTAAAGTAAAGAAACACATTTTTGATTTAAAGAAATTGTCCTTAAATTAAATGAAATATTGAAACTTTAGATTTAAGATAAAAACGCTTCAAATATAGACTAGGACTTATTTTGAGGATTTAGCATCTTTGGTTTATGTTTTTTTTTTTTGGAATTAAGAAAACATTTCTTTACTTTGAAGTATCCGTTATAATTTGGATTTTAAAACTGGTATTTGTTTGTACAAGAGTACCTTTATTAATAAGCCGCGAAAAGAGAAAAAAAAAATTGATAAATAAGATCTGTATCCTAATTTTAATTTTATTGGTCCTAGATTTAAAGTCAGATAGGTCGCTAAAAAATTTCTTTATTTTAAAGAAGCCGCATCTTTGGTTCGGAATCAATACCAAAATCCTTAAGGGAAGGTGAAAATCTTTGGATTCAAGTTAACTTTTTTTTGAGTGTAATTGTAAAAAGTTATTAGAATAATTTACAAGGACCGCTCATGAAGTTATCAAACCAAACAAGTATATACGGCCGTAAGTTCGGCCAGGCCGAATCTTATGTACCCTCCACCATGGATTGCTTAGAAACTTCTACACAGAAAAAAAAGTGTCTCGTAAATTTAAGAAGATTTTTACAATAATTTATTACAACAATTTTCCAGAATTTTAGTTCATTTTTCGTATCTTCAACGAAAATTAACTACTCGAAAGGAAATTTTACAAATTCTAAGTAGCAATCGTTTAGTTCATGGCCTACAAAATACGATGGAAATTTCCTTAAAAAATTTCTTAACTGGTAGTTAAAAATTCGTTTGTCATGGTATAAAACTACTTGTGAAATGTAAAGTATTTTCTAAATAATAAGTGCAATTTACTATAAGATTTTTTTGTATGAGAAAATATTTTTTTACGAAAAATGAATTGAAAGTGGATAGCAATTTCTTACTGACAATTCCTATAGTTAATAATTGTTGGTAAAAAATTACCCAATGAAATATTTTTAGTTCACATGTAATTAAATTTATAGACATTTTCGTCAAAAATGGTAGATAACATTTCTTGAAAAATTTGCAAATTTTAAGTTAAATGTTTCATTGTTCATAAACTGGTGTGCCTTTACGAATATTATTCTTAGAGTAAATTGTCAGCAGATGCGATGAACTAATGCATAGTACAAAGATCTTTATCGGCATAGTGGAATGTGATTAATGTAAAGATGATGTTACTTGAGTTTTGTTGTGTATACATGATCGTGGGGTTGTTTTTATTTTTGTTCATTTAGTGGTTTGTGTGTGTGTGTGTGTGTTTGTTATTCGCGGATGGTTTATTTGGCTGGATGAGGTGTTGTTTTCAATAAAGGCACATGTGTTTTTGTTGTTGTAGGAATGTTTTGGCTTTGCTTGGTTTTGTTTGGCATGCTTCAGTTGTATAGTTGGCGTTGGCGTGGGCTGTTGCATTTTTTGAGCTGGTATGCAACAAGGGAATATAAAGACATGGAATATTTTGGATTTTTGAGACATATATTGGTGTTTGTTTATTAAACCTTTTAAATGAAAGTTATTAATATTTTATCGGTAGTTTAGAAAAAAGTTTTTAAGAATATTTAGGAAAATACGTTGAAATTGAAAGTGTATTGAAATTTTTATTATTCAATGTAAAAAAATTATATTCAATTCCAGATTAATTTGGAAAATTTTTGTTATATCTCAGCGTATAGTTTATTCATAAATTGGTAAGTATTTTTTTAATATGACTTTCTTTTAAAAAGAATATTATTTATGTATATTATTATTTGTTAAATAATTTTTTTGGAAACCAGTTTAATGTTTTTCTTTGTTGTAAAAACAATATTTAATTTCAGAGCAACTCCAGATGGATTCGAACAAATAAAAAATAGAGAATTGGTAAGTTTTCTTTTAAAAATTGGCTTTATTTCAACTAGAATATTTACGTTTTTTGACCTTTTTATCATCAAAATTACAGGATTTTAATGCCTTATTTTAGTATTTCTTTAATCAAATTTTTTGGAAACCAATGTAATATTTTTAATGTAAAAACAACTATTTAATTTCAGAATAACCCCTTAAAAATTTGGACAAAGTTTTAGTACTCCTTTGCCTGTAAATTAGTAGTGAATTGGTAAGGATTCTTTAACTTTCTTTTAACCAGAATATTTGTTTTTTTATGCATAATATTATTTTTTCCATTAGATTTTTTGGAAACCTATTTAATAATTTTATTTAATGTAAAAAATAAATATTTAATTTCAGAGTAGCCCAAATAAATTTGGACAACTTTTTATATTTCCCCTCAGCGTACAATTTAATAAAGAATTGGTAAGTTTTATATTAAAACTTTGGCTTTCTTTCAAGTAGAATATTTTTGTTATTATATCCTTCACATCGATAACAACACAGTTTTATGAGTTTATATAGAATACTTAATTATTTCTCTAATGGTTTCAGGTACACATTTTATGAGATACGTTTTCCAAAGAAAAGTTGAATTCTTTACCCCAGTTGATAAAATGCCCCAAATATAGTAAGTTACAAGCTAAAATAAAGATATAAGCAATTATATTTCATTACATGGTGTTAATTTTTAACATTTTCCATTATTGCTTCCATTTTTTTCCAGCAAGATATGTGAAAAAATTACCTACGATGAATAAAAAAAGGATAAGTCAAAATGTCCAAACAGTGGGTTCAAATGAACTACTCTCTGTTCCACGTGGTCATAATTTTTATTCACAAAAGACATTGTATTAAGAACTTTCATAATAAGATTTTAGAATAAAGTACTTTTGCTTAAAGAAAGTTTAATTTTAATGTATGAAAATTTTCATAATAGTAAAACGGTTTGTTGTTCCTTTAATTATTTAATTTCTCTGTACTGTGGAATGATTGATTTAAAACTAGTTTAGTCGTCGACATTTTAAAGAGACTGTTAACCAATTTTTATTATCGGGTTTCCCACAAAATAAGCAAGTAAACCAAAATAATACTGACTTTTTAACTTGGTAGGGGTATATAAATCTTATGGTGTTGTAAAAATGAACTAAACTACAATGTTATAGATGAACTAAAATTGAAGAAAATTATAAACTAGACAAGTTGAAAAAAATCTTAAGGGCTAAATCATGGTCAATATTACTACAGTTTAGTTCATTTTGCAATGGAAAAGGGTTCACTGTTTTTTCAGTGTACCAAAGACGGTCATCCACAATTAAATTAAAATTAAATGGGTTGCAGCCGATGGCAAGGCATCTTAAAACTTCTTAACATCATCTTCTAAATTGTAAGTTAGTTCATGCGAGATATATAGTAGGCAAAACAAAGGCCGATTAAATACGTATATATTCAGATCATGACCGGTATATATAGGGAAGAAATATTTAGGAACCGATACACTCAGAGAAGAGTGAACCCATTAGCGAGTTATTTTTAACTAACCAGTGTTAATTTTGAACTTCGTATGTCGCTAAAGAAGCATGTACCCATAGTAAGTTCAATATTTTCCTATAGGTTAGTAATTTGTTTTAACTTTTCCCAAGTTCAAAGTTAACTGCTCAGAAGTAAAAAATTAACTAAATAATACACTTTTTAAAAACGAAGAATTAATGTTCTGGATTTCCTAGACCACATGTTGACTTGGAGCAAGGAGACCTTAAGGGGAGGACCCCGATTTCTACATATCATATTATATTTAGTACAAACCAACTACTACTCCTCTGTACACCCAGAAAAAAGTGACCCCTTCTTTAAGTTAAAATGAACTCATTGTGAAGAAAGTTGAACTTCGTATAGCGCCAAAGACATTTTTATTTGTTTGAACGATGTGATTTTCGTAGAAATTAGGAATAATGCATTCCATATATTAGTTAACATTTTCCTATATTTATATACCACTATACTACAGAATGAAAAAATTTAACTAATTTGAATTCATATATGGAATGATTTTATTGAAATTTTTTCATTCATTTCGACAAATCTTACACATTTGTGGCAAAACTTTTACTTCATAATTAGAACTGCTTACCTTCGTTTTTAAATACAATTTTATTTATTTCTATAAGCAATTTTATCTTCAATAAAAGACATGTTTTATTAATATATTGAATATATTTATTAAGAATCAACAGCATCGAATCTCTTTGAAATATTAGTTTATTATTCCACTATTTCCAATTCCGTGTGATATTATCAACTGTAAAACTCACTTTTTCTTCTTCTTGTACTTTTCACTTTTAATAAGTTGCTGCTTACGATTTTGTCCTCCTTTTACAATTTCAATACCTACAAATATAAAAAATCATAAAACATTTTTGTTGCAAAAGTTTAGCGTCACTGAATATTACCTGATAATTGAAAATTCCAAAATGAAGACAAATGAAAGGGTTGTTATTCTGCTGGTGTTTTCTTTCTTTATACACTATCACGAACATTGATAGATTTATTTAAAAAAAACGAAAATTTTTCTCACTAATTTAAAATAACAAATATTTTATATATTTTATTTGCTATTTATTATATTATTTTACCATATTATTTTTTAACAATCTCTCCGTATACCAAAACAACGCGATTCCAACTAAAAAAACAACCGACGCGCAAATATATCGATTACACCCACGCGCAAACACATCGATTACGATGACAGGTATCGATTACAGGTAGACAATAGAAATTTAGGAAAATTTCCTATATTCTAACAAGTGTGTTTCCTTAAGTTTTGAAAGGATTGCATACTTCTTAGTACGAATGAACTAAAATATTTTTCTATGCCAAGTGTTGTTCGTATGTATGAAAAACTTTCTATTATAAAGGAAATCGCAATTATCATTTTATAAGATATTTTACTAATTTTGAGGAAACTTGGTTTTAGTTCGGTTTTTGTTTATTTTTACGAATGCTTTGTTATCGGTGAATAAAATTTTCTTTTTCAGTAGTAAATTCTTATACCCAGCGAAGAAAATAGTATGAGTAAAATTCCATGCCTTATTCTAGTTAATGAACTATTCCTAACTGCTTACAGTTTAGGATTTTTTTACTGAAACGAGTAAATTTTATTATTTTTCACAAAAATTTACCTTAATGGAAATAAAATGGATAAACTATATTGATGAAAATTTTTTCCTTTAGTTTCGAAGGCACTTTTTTCTGGGTGTAGAAGTATTTATTAGATATTATTATTATCATTTTATAAAATTTTACCTTTTGTCCGGACGGAGGATCGAACCGCGTACCATCAGTTTTCAAACCAAACACACTATCCACTGGGCCACTTAGCTCTCATGCTCATCAACAACCAAATGTGACTTTGTTGATTCTTTTCTTGCTTGGCTGCATGTATTCATTAACACATACAGTCAAGGGTGTCTATTTTTAGAAACACCACACGAGCACATGTTTCGGAGACGAACTATTTTCTAGAATTAGATTCACTTAACGGTAGTTAGAATTGACATTCATCGTTAGTTTATTTATACTACAAATGGAAATTTCGTGTCCAACTAGACTTCGTAATATTGCACAGTAAAAGTTCAGTAACGATGATAAACTTCTTCGTACGTTTGAGAAAATACGTATTCCCTATTATTATATTTGCTCCAGTCCATTTACGAACTCATTGGGAGTTCTTAACCATTTTGCTGGTAATGGCCGTAAGTTCAATTTAATTCCCCTGAGTTAATTTTGTTCATCAATAGTTAAATTTAACTAACTATGAGTAAAATTTTGAACTACTCAATATTCTGGAATTTACTTGTAGTTACGACGTTCAATTTTCTCAGTGTATGAACGGAGCCACCGTGGTGCAATGGTTAGCATGCCCGCCTTGCATACAGAAGGTCGTGGGTTCGATTCCTGCTTCGACCGAACACCAGAAAGTTTTTCAGCTGTGGATTATCCCACCTCAGTAATGCTGGTGACATTTCTGAGGGTTTTACTGCAATGTGGAACTCTGTTCGGACTCGGCTATAAAAAGGAGGTCCCTTGTCATTGAACTTAACATGAAATCGGGCAGCACTCAGTGATAAGAGAGAAGTTCACCAATATGGTATCACAATGGACTGAATAGTCTAAGTGAACCTGATAGATCGGGCTGCCACCTAACCTATACAAACTTTTGTGCGGTAACTATAGAGTCATGAAAATCTGCCATTTTTGTTAGACTCGTGTTTGATAGATTGATAGAATTATATATATATATATATATATATATATATATATATATATATATATATATATATATATATATATATATATATATATATATATATATATATATATATATATATATATATATATATATATATATATATATATATATATATATATATATATATATATATATATTTTATTTTTAATTTTTGTTTAGTGGACACCTTTCATCTTTCCTAAAAAATTGCAGCAAATCGCAAAAATTAACTCCAAGTGGGAGAGTACAAAATATCAAACAAATCTTGACGAAATTTTAATCTACGGTGCTCATATGAATCTAAAACGGGTGAAAGATACATATAGGAGCTATATTTAAGTCTAAACCGATTTTGTCCAAACTGTCTCTAAAAAAAAATTAAGTAAATCGTGGTAAAATTTGACCTCCGGCGGTAAGTCGGCCGAAAGATGGAAGCTAACACATATCTACATCTGAACCGATGTCAACCAAATTTGGTACACTTTGGAACACCATCAATTGTACTGCTTGTGCTAAAATCAAAGCCAATCAGGGTAAAACTCTGGCTTCTAAGGCCATATAAGTTCATACCGGGGGAATGATATATATGGGAGCTATATCTAAATCTGAACCGTTATCTTCCAAAATCAATAGGGTATTATTCTGACCAAAAATCAAGACAGATATGGCTAGATTGAGTCAGGGGTCGGCCTGGAGCATTATTGCTAAAGACAACATGTGTCTATTTCGTCTTCTTTTGGATGTTGCAAACATATGTACTAACTTATAATAGCCTGTTGCACAGTTTGGTACAGGGTATTAAAACCGATCTCGACGAGATTTTAGTCCAATTGACATTTTGCTGAAAAAGTATAATTGATGTTCTTGATTAGCATGACCAATTTGGACAAATATTGTGAAAATATAATATTTTATTCCATATCTAAATACAATGTTAAATTGACTTTTTCTGTAAATTTTCCATTGAAAATGGAATCGATTTTTTACTTACGATTACATCGATTTAAGTACGTATCGCTTTATGTTTGTGTAAAACACCTCTATACGTTGACATGCCCAATTTGGGCAAATATGGTCACAATTTGCTTACATGGTTTTGACATACTAAATTTTTTCAGACCTATACTAAATATGTAAGATTATTATAATAAGGCGTTAGCGATAACCTCGCATTAAGACCCTGTATAAAAACACATGAAGCTAGGATGGGACGAACATTACCCACGGCTGCAAAATCAAATCAGCCTTCCTAAGTAGCATTTTTCCTCCGCTGGGTGACCGAGATGACATTTTTTTGTAAGCGTAGGAATATAGAGTAAATCCCTCAATTACACAATATGTCACGTCAGGTAACTGTAATGATAGTATTGTGGATACCTTTTTGCCTTTGGCATTACAAAGGAACACTAAATATTTTTTGTTCATTATCTCACAAAGGATCAATGTAGCCCATGGCACACCCATCGTTATGTTAATGGTTGAGCGTTTAGGTTAATATAAAAATTTTAATGCTATGTTTGTTCTAACCATAGTTAAATTGGCTTTAAAAATCTTAATGCATTGTAATTTGAAAGATATTAATTGTAATAAAATTTGTACTTAAAAAATGATTGTCCTGCTACAGAGATTTCTTCTATAAATAGGATTTTTCTCCAAAGATTTTGGTATTGATTCCGAGCAAAAGAAGCGACGATTTGCACTTCCCTCATAATAATGGCAATAAAAATTTCTATAGCCAATTTTGATTTTGTTTCATGATTCATGAAATTTAGTTGTATTAAACGAAGTACACAATTTTACAAAATTTAAAATTTGCATCAAAACCCAGCAAAAAAAAGGTTCCAAAAACGTAGCTTGGATCCCCAATTTGTGATCCGGAAGTGGTGCAAGTTTGAATCATCTCCAATGAGTTTTACATGGTTCCAAAAAGGTAGCTTGGATCCCCAATTTGTGATCCGGAAGTGGTGCAAGTTTGAATCATCTCCAATGAGTTTTACATGGGCTTGTCATAGGGTGGATGTAGTCCATTTTTGTATCCTTTGTATTGCTTTAGAAGTTGTGCCTTGGAAGTTCATTTCGATGAAGAAATTAAAAAAAAGTAAAAAACAAAAAATTCACATTTTATTTATACCCTAAACCACATAGTGGTCAGGGTATAATAAGTTTGATCGGCCAAAAAATGTGCCTACCAGAAATATTGATTTTAGACCCCATAAAATATATACCGATCGACTCAGAATCACCTCCTGAGTCGATCTAGCGCTTGGTGTCCGTCCGTCCGTCCGTCCGTCTGTCCATGTATTTGTTGTTCACAGGATTCCGGTCGCAATTATTAACCGATTTTGATGAAATTTGGTACAGGGATTTTTTTTTGGTACAAGGACGAACGCTATTGAATTTGGAAGAAATCGGATCAAATTTAGATATAGCTCCCATATATATGTATCGCCCGATTTCGACAAATGGGGTCACGTTGCGCGTTTTTTCAAGCGGATCGTCACCAAATTTGGCAAAAAGTAATCTTTTCCATCGCCCTTGAAGTCTGCAAAATTTCATTCAAATCGGTTCAGATTTAGATATAGCTCTCATATATATGTATCGCCCGATTTTCCCAAATTTGGCCACAAAACCTTTATTTATCAACCGATTTAACTCAAAGTTGGCTAAATATAATCTTCTATAGCACTAACTATATGTGCAAAAAATCATCGAAATCGGTTCAGATTTAGCTATAGCTCCCATATATATGTACCGCCCGATTTTTCTAAATTTGGCCATAAAACCCTTATTTATCAACCGATCTTACCCAAATTTGGCTAAATGTAGTCTTTTATAGCACTAACTATATGTGCTAAAAATCATCGAAATCGGTTCAGATTTAGATATAGCTCCCATATACACGTATAGACCGATTTTCCCAAATTTGGCCATAGAACCCTTATTTATTAACCGATCTTACTAAAAGTTGGCTAGATCCAGTCCTCTATAGTACTAACTATATGTGCAAAATTTCATCGAAATCGGTTGAGATGTAGATATAGCTCCCATATATGTATCACCCGATTTTGAAAAATTCGCCCCTAATAACCTTATGTTTGACCATACAGGCCTCATTTCTTAACCGATCTTACTCAAATCTTGCACAAGGTAACCTTTTGTGGTATAAATCAAACCCGCAAAATATTATGTAAATTGGTTCAGATTTAGATATAACTTCCATATATATGCATCGTTCCATTTTCCCAAATTTGGCCATAGTACTCTTATTTATTAACCAATGTTACTCAAATTTCAAATTTTGATGTACTAGCCGATCGTACTAATACGTACTTGTAGCTCTTACATAAGAATATTGCTCGATTTTTACAAATTTGTATTCATTACCCACACTAATTTAACGATTTTCTTTTTTTTAATAATGGGCTCAATATTAGTGGCATACTAGCTCCGTAGGCGCAATATCAACACAGCCAGTGTTGCTAGAAGTAGGGGAATTCCCTATATGTAGGGTTTTTCTAATATTTAGCGTCTTGTAGGGACGTAGGGCCACAATGTAGGACATTTTCACTCAACACAATTTGTAATAATTTTTACATTTTGGTGGCTCTAGAGGAGGAAATTAGAAGCCGGCAAGGCTTCTAATTTCCTGTAGAGAATTTTGTCAACAATTTGTTTCTATAGAACATTTTGTCAAAATTGTACTTCTATAGAAATTTTTTTCAAAATATTATTTCTATAAAAAATTTTCTCAAAATTTTATTTCTATAGAATTTATTGTCAAAATTTTATTTCTATAGAAAAATTTCTCACAAAAATTTGTTTATAGAAACTTTTTCCAAAATGTTATTTTTACAGAGATTTAACAAAAAAGATTACTAATTTGGGTAGAATTCTACAAACTGTGGCAACCGTGGTGGTAATACAATTTATATTCTAAGTTATATACGTTGCATATTCATGTTCTAAGATAATAAAGTACTTAGAACCATAAAAATTTTTTAAATTTTACGAAAACAAGTAAGGAAAGTCCAAAGTCGGGCGGGGCCGACTATATTATACCCTGCACCACTTAGTGTTCTAAATTTTCGATATCATATCATATTCGTCAAACGTGTTGGGGGCTATATATAAAGGTTTGTCCCAAATACATACATTTAAATACCACTCGATCTGGACAGAATTCTACAAAATCTATAGACTCAAAATTTTTGTCGGCTAATGCACTAGGGTGGAACACAATGTTAGTACAAAAAATTTCAACTAAACCTGTGCAAAATTTCAACTAAATCGGAGCAAAAACTTGGCCTCTGTGGGCAAATGAGTGTAAATCGGGCGAAAGCTATATATGGGAGCTATATCTAAATCTGAACCGATTTGGCTGATATTTTGCAAGTTTTTCGAGACTCATAAAATATTCGGATGTACGGAATTTGAGGAAGATCGGTTGATATACACGCCAATTATGAACAGATCGGTGAAAAATATATATGGCAGCTATATCTAAATCTGAACCGATTTTTTCCAAAATCAATAGGGATCGTCTTTGAGCCAAAACAGGACCCTATACCAAATTTTAGGATAATCGGACTAAAACTGCGAGCTGTACTTTGCACACAAAAATACATCAACCGACAGACAGACAGACGGACGGACGGACAGACAGACGGACATCGCTAAATCGACTCAGAATTTAATTCTAAGACGATCGGTATACTAAACGATGGGTCTCAGACTTTTCCTTCTTGGCGTTACATACAAATGCACAAACTTATTATACCCTGTACCACAGTAGTGGTGAAGGGTATAATGATCTGGTTAAGTTGTAAGGGCCGATGTTGAATGTGAACCACACCTAAACGCCAAGTTTTTTTCCGAATTTTATTTGACATTTTTCTATTTCAGACTTACTCAATTTGAACCCAGGACGTCGTGAATGGGCAGAATGGTTCCAAGAAATGGCAACAGTGGATGATCAATTTTCGAAGAAAATCATCTTCAGTGATGAGGCACATTTTCACCTCAGTGGATTCGTCAATAAACAGAATTGCCGCATTTGGGCGAATGAGAATCCAAGATTGATTGTCGAAAAACCAAATCACCCACAAAGAGTGACTGTTTGGTGCGGGTTATGGACAGGCGGCATCATCGGGCCGTATTTTTTCCAAAATGAGGCCGGCCAGGCAGTTACTGTGAATTGTGTTCGCTATCGTGAGATGATAACGAACTTTTTATGGCCCGAATTGGAAGATATGGATGTGGACGATATGTGGTTTCAGCAGCACGGTGCCACTTGCCACACAGCTAATGAAACAATGGCCCTGTTATCTCACGTAATGGCGATGTCAATTGGCCGCCAAGATCATGTGATTTGACACCGTTGGACTTTTTTCTTTGGGGTTATTTGAAAGAAAAGGTGTACGTCGATAAGCCAGCAATAATTCAAGAGCTAAAGGATGAGATAATTCGGCACATTAACGGCATAAAACCTCCATTATGCCTCAGCGACATCGAAAATTTGGACCATCGGATGAATGTATGCCACCGAGGTCGCGGCGCTCATTTGGCCGATATTTTGTTCCATACATAATTGAGTAATACCAATATATCATAATAAAACAAAATTACAATAATTTCCTAAATAGTTTGTGTTTTATTCAAAATCAACATCGGTCCTTGAAAATTTAACCACCCTTTATATGCTTAATGCAGTTACAATCCAAATAAAATTATTTTTATTTTTGGTTTTTAAACAAAATTGCGTTGTGTGCCAATACTTATGTGTGTCACTGTATATAGATAGATAGATGGGATCTTAGACCATTATTCCGACGGAATGAATATATGATGGTCGATTTTGAGGATTACAAAAGTACACTTTTTTGTACACATTTCGACAAAAGGCCGATTGTTCAAAAAGTTGTTTATCGACTTTTATATCCCTATCGTGAATATCTCTTAACAATTTTGTTTCCCCCATTCGTTTTAATTTTATTTAAAAACAAGTAAGTAAAGTAGAAAGTCGGGCTATATCATACCCTAAACCACCATTACAGAATTAGTAATCATAAGCATTTGTGAGGTAACATATAGGTCTGGGAGATAAACCGAAGTTGCATATTTAAGAAAATTAAGGGGTACATGTCTATGGGTGCTTTGTGTCAATCTGACTATAGCTCATAGTTAATGTTGCCAGGGAAAATGTTCGGTTTACCCTACAAGGACAAAAAAAAAGTTCCCTACTTGCCTATACATTCCCAAACAATTTTCCCTACAATATTTTTCGTTAAATTTAAAAAATTTTACAAAACTAAAATGGTTCTAAGTACTTTATTATCTTAAAACATGAATATGCAACGTATATAACTTAGCATATCAATTTGTTTTACCACCACGGTTGCCACAGTTGGTAGAATTCTACCCAAATTAGAAATCTTTTTTGTTAAATCTTTATAAAAATAAAATTTTGGAAAAAGTTTCTATAAACAAATTTTTGTGAGAAATTTTTCTATAGAAATAAAATTTTGACCATAAATTCTATAGAAATAAAATTTTGAGAAAAAATTCCACAGATATAAAATTTTGAGAAAAATTTTTATAGAAATAATATTTTGAAAAAAATTTCTATAGAAATACAATTTTGACAAAATTTTCTACAGGAATAAAGTTTACCACACATTGTTAAAGATCATGCCTTGCCGGCTTCTAATTTCCTCCTCTAGAGCCACCAAAATGTAAAAATTATTACAAATTGTGTTGAGTGAAAATGTCCTACATTGTGGCCCTACGTCCCTACAAGACGCTAAATATTAGAAAAACCCTACATATAGGGAATTTCCCCTACTTCTAGCAACACTGGCTGTGTTGATATTGCGCCTAAGGAGCTAGTATGCCACTAATATTGAGCCCATTATTAAAAAAGAGAAAATCGTTAAATTAGTGTGGTAATGAATACAAATTTGTAAAAATCGAGCAATATTCTTATGTAAGAGCTACAAGTACGTATTAGTACGATCGGCTAGTACATTAAATTTGAAATTTGAGTAACATTGGTTAATAAATAAGAGTACTATGGCCAAATTTGGGAAAATGGAACGATGCATATATATGAAAGTTATATCTAAATCTGAACCACTTTGCATAATATTTTGCGGGTTTGATTAATACCACAAAAGGTTACCTTGTGCAAGATTTGAGTAAGATCGGTTAAGAAATGAGGCCTGTATGGTCAAACATAAGATTATTAGGGGCGAATTTTTCAAAATCGGGTGATACATATATGGGAGCTATATCTACATCTCAACCGATTTCGATGAAATTTTGCACATATAGTTAGTACTATAGAGGACTGGATCTAACCAACTTTTAGTAAGATCGGTTAATAAATAAGGGTTCTATGGCCAAATTTGGGAAAATCGGGCTATACATATATATGGGAGCTATATCTAAATCTGAACCGATTTCGATAATTTTTTGCACATATAGTTAGTGCTATAGAAGACTACATTTAGCCAAATTTGGGTAAGATCGGTTGATAAATAAGGGTTTTATGGCCAAATTTAGAAAAATCGGGCGGTACATATATATGGGAGCTATAGCTAAATCTGAACCGATTTCGATGATTTTTTGCACATATAGTTAGAGCTATAGAAGATTATATTTAGCCAACTTTGAGTAAGATCGGTGATAAATAAAGGTTTTGTGGCCAAATTTGGGAAAATCGGGCGATACATATATATGAGAGCTATATCTAAATCTGAACCGATTTAGATAACATTTTTCAGACTTGAAGGGCGAAGGAAAAGATTACCTTTTGCCAAATTTTGTGACGATCCGTTTGAAAAAACGCGCAACGTGACCCCATTTGTCGAAATCGGGCGATACATATATATGGGAGCTATATCTAAATTTGATCCGATTTCTTCCAAATTCAATAGCGTTCGTCCTTGTGCCCAAAAAACTCCCTGTACCAAATTTCATCAAAATCGGTTAATAATTGCGACCGGAGTCCTGTGAACAACAAATACATGGACAGACGGACGGGCGGACGGACGGACACCAAGCGCTAGATCGACTCAGGAGTTGATTCTGAGTCGATCGGTATATATTTTATGGGGTCTAAAATCAATATTACTGGTAGGCACATTTTTTGGCCGATCAAACTTATTATACCCTGACCACTATGTGGTTTAGGGTATAAATATTATTTGGGTCATTACCAAGGTTTTCCTCCTCTTTGTTTTTTTATTTTTTATACCCTTCACCATAGGATGGGGGGTATATTAACTTTGTCATTACGTTTGCAACACATCGAAATATTATTCTAAGACCCCATAAAGTATATATGTATATATTCTGGGTCGTGGTGAAATTCTGAGTCGATCTAAGCATGTCCGTCCGTCCGTCTGTTGAAATCACGCTAACTTCCGAGCGAAAAAGCTATCGACACGAAACTTGGCATAAGAGGTTGTTATTGATGTAGGTCGGATGGTATTGCAAATGGGACATATCACTCATATATACCGACTCCCAGATTTGGCTTGCGGAGCCTCTAAGAGAAGCAAATTTCATCCGATCTCGTTGAAATTTGGTACGTGGTGTCGGTATATGGTCTCTGACAACCATGCAAAAATTGGTTCATATCGGTCCATAATTATATATTTTATATCTATAGAAATTTTATATCTTTTGTTAAAATTTTATTTCTATAAAAAATTTTGTCAACATTTTATTTCCATAGAAAATGTTGTCAAAATTTTATTTCTGTAGAAAATTTTGTCAAAATTTTATGTCTATAGAAAATGCTGTCAAAATTTTATTTCTATAGAAAATTTTGTAAAAATTGTATTTCTATAGAAAATTTTGTCAAAATTTTATTTCTATAAATTTTGTCAAAATTTTATTTCTATAGAAAATTTTGTCAAAATTTTATTTCTATAGAAAATTTTGTCAAAATTTTATTTCTATAGAAAATTTTGTCAAAATTTTATTTCTGTAGAAAATTTTGTCAAAATATTATTTCTGTAGAAAATTTTGTCAAAATTTTATTTTATAGAAAATTTTGTCAAAATTTTATTTCTATAGAAAATTTTGTCAACATTTTATTTCTAAAGAAAATTTTGTTGAAATTGTTTTTTTGCTATAGAAAATTTCGTCAAAATTGTATTTCTGTTGTCAACGATACATACGATTCCGCCTGACCGAACCGACGGCCGTATATACTTGTTTTTCACTGGATTCATGAAACCATATCGAACCATTTTATCCCATTAACAGAGCGACTTTTGCATTATACGCGACGCCATAACTCATCTGTTTAAACTTGATTTTAATTCATTTGCAAAATACATTGTCTATTTAGGGCAGTAAAATTATAAAATATTTATGATATTGTGTCACATTAGAAAAATAAAACAAACAAAAAACACAAATGATTTATTTCCTTGTGAGTATTTATAGCTAAATAAAAGCAAAAACACACAATATATAAATAAATAATTATACCATACAATATATTTTTTTGCAAAATAATAAATAATAGAAAACAATTTATGAAATGATAATGAAAAACAAAAGAAATTAAGTCAGTTTTTCTACCCCAAACCTAGTAGTTAGGGTATAAAAGTTTTGATCTGCAGAAAAATGTGGCTAACAGAAATATTAATTTTAGACCCCATAAAATATATACCGATCGACTCCGAATCACCTCCAGAGTCCTTGGAGTTGAGCCTGAAATTGCAAATTTAAATTGGGTTAACACGTTTATTTATTTATTTATTGATACCATATGATGAAAAAAGCAGTATGCAAAACTCAAATTTAAAAAAAAAAAAACAAGTGAGTAAAGTAGAAAGTCGGGCGGGGCCGACTATATCATACCCTAAACCATTGGTATAGGTTTTGGAGAACATAAAGGGGGGTACATGTTTATGGGTGTCTTGTCCCAGTCTGAGCAGAAATTTCCAATACTAGGAGCTATAGTTTATTTTGCACCAAAAGAGTTAGTATGCCACTAATATTGAGTCCATTATTAAACAAGTAAGTAAAGTAGAAAGTCGGGCGGGGCCGACTATATCATACCCTAAACCACCATTACAGAATTAGTAATCATAAGCATTTGTGGGGTAACATATAGGTCTTGAGATAAACCGCAGTTGCATATTTAAGAAAATTAAGGGGTACATGTCTATGGGTGCTTTGTGTCAATCTGACTATAGCTCATAGTCAGTGTTGCCAGGGAAAATGTTCGGTTTACCCTACAAGGAAAAAAAAGTTCCCTACTTTCCCATACATTCACAAACAATTTTCCCTACTATATTTTTCGTTAAATTTAAAAAAATGTACAAAACAAAAATGGTTCTAAGTACTTTATTATCTTAAAACATGAATATGCAACGTATATAAGAATATAAATTTGTATTACCACCACGGTTGCCACAGTTGGTAGAATTCTACCCAAATTAGTAATCTTTTTTGTTAAATTTCTATAAAAATAAAATTTTGGAAAAGTTTCTATAAACAAATTTTTGTGAGAAAATTTTCTATAGCAATGAAATTTTGACAATAAATTCTGTAGAAATAAAATTTTGAGAAAAAAATTCCACAGAAATAAAATTTTGCGAAAATTTTTTATAGAAATAATATTTTGAAAAAAATTTCTATAGAAATACAATTTTGACAAAATGTTTTATAGAAATAAAATGTTGACAAAATTTTCTACAGGAATAAAGTTTACCACAAGATCAAGCCTTGTCGGCTTCTAATTTCCTCCTCTAGACCCACCAAAATGTAAAAATTATTACAAATTGTGTTGAGTGAAAATGTCCTACATTGTGGCCCTACGTCCCTACAAGACGCTAAATATTACAAAAACCCTACATATAGGGAATTTCCCCTACTTCTAGCAACACTGGCTGTGTTGATATTGCGCCTACGGAGCTAGTATGCCACTAATATTGAGCCCATTATTAAAAAAAAGAAAATCGTTAAATTAGTGTGGGTAATGAATACAAATTTGTAAAAATCGAGCAATATTCGTATGTAAGAGCTACAAGTCGAGCGATACATACATATATAATGGAGCTATATCTAAATCTGAACCAATTTGCATAATATTTTTATTTTTTGGTTTGATTAATACCACAAAAGGTTACCTTGTGCAAGATTTGAGTAAGATCAGTTAAGAAATGAGGCCTGTATTGTCAAACATAAAGTTATTAGGGGCAAATTTTTCAAAATCGGGCGATACATATATGGGAGCTATATCTACATCTGAACCGATTTCGATGAAATTTTGCACATATAGTTAGTACTATAGAGGACTGAATCTAGCCATTTTTTAGTAAGATCGGTTAATAAATAAGGGTTCTATGGCCAAATTTAGAAAAATCGGGTGGTACATATATATGGGAGCTATAGCTAAATCTGAACCGATTTCGATGAAATTTTGCACATATAGTAAGTACCATAGAGGACTGGATCTAGCCAACTTTGAGTCAGATCGGTTAATAAATAAGGGTTCTGTGGCCAAATTTGGGAAAATCGGGCTATACATATATATGGGAGCTATAGCTAAATCTGAACCGATTTCGATGATTTTTTGCACATATAGTTAGTGCTATAGAAGATTATATTTAGCCAACTTTGAGTAAGATCGGTTGATAAATAAAGGTTTTGTGGCCAAATTTGGGAAAATCGGGCGATACATATATATGAGAGCTATATCTAAATCTGAACCGATTTGAATGAAATTTTGCAGACTTGAAGGGCGATGGACAAGATTACGTTTTGCCAAATTTGGTGACGATCCGCTTGAAAAACGCGCAACGTGACGCTATTTGTCGAAATCGGGCGATACATATATGTGGGAGCTATATCTAAATTTGATCCGATTTCTTCCAAATTCAATAGCGTTCGTCCTTGTTTCCAAAAAACTCCCTGTACCAAATTTCATCAAAATCGGTTAATAATTGCGACCGGAATCCTGTGGACAACAAATACATGGACAGACGGACGGACGGACACCAAGCGCTAGATCGACTCAGGAGGTGATTCTGAGTCGATCGGTATATATTTTATGGGGTCTAAAATCAATATTTCTGGTAGGCACATTTTTTGGCCGATCAAACTTATTATACCCTGACCACTATGTGGTTTAGGGTATAAAAGAGGAAATCGGTCAATTAGTTGTGGGTAATAAATCCAAATTTCTGCAAATAGGGCAATAGAGATATGTAAGAGCTACATGTATCTAAATACGATCAGCTAGTACATCAAAATTTGAATAAAATAGGTTATTAAATAAGAGTATTATGGCCAAATATGACAAAATCGAGCGATGCATATATATGGGATCTATATCTAAATCTGAACCAATTTCTAATATTTTGCAGGTATGATTGACAACACAGAAGGTCACTTTGTGTAAAATTTGAGTACGATCAGTTAATAAATGAGACCCCTATGGTCAAAAATAAGGTTATTAGAGGCAAATTTTTCAAAATCGGGCGATACATATATATGGGAGCTATATCTAAATTTGAACCGATTTCGATTATTTTTGGCACATATTGTCAGTACCATAAAAGATTAGAGTAAGCCAAGTTTGAGTAAGATCGCTTAATAAATAAGGTTTTTATGGCCAAATTTAGGAAAATCGGGCGATACATATATATGGCAGCTATATCTAAATCTGAACCGATTTCGATGAAATTTTACAGACTTAAAGGGTGATGAAAAAATTTACTATATGCAAAATTTGATGACGATCGGTTTGTAAAAAAGTGCAACGTGACTCCATTTGTCGAAATCGGGCGATACATATATATGGGAGCTATATCTAAATTTGATCCGATTTCTTCCAAATTCAATAGCGCTCGTCCTTGTGCCAAAAAAAAAAAACACCCAGTACCAAACTTCATCCAAATCGGTTAATAATTGCGACCGGAATCCTGTGGACAACAAATACATGAACAGACGGACGGACACCAAGCGCTAGATCGACTCAGGAGGTGATTCTGAGTCGATCGGTATATATTTTATGAGGTCTAAAATCAATATTTCTGGTAGGCACATTTTTTGGCGGATCAAACTTATTATACCCTAACCACTATGTGGTTTAGGGCAGGGCTGTGGAGCCGGAGTCGGAGTCTTGGAGTCGGAGTCTGAAGATTTTGCTGGAGTCGGAGTCGTAAAAATTTTGCTCGACTCCGACTCCGGCTAAACCAAATTTTTTAAAACACTTCACATTTTTGTAAAGTTTTTACACAAATTAGTTTCCATTGCGTTTTTCATTCGATCAATGTATAGCATGATTGTAAATGAAAATCAACTTCCAATTACGGCTATCTTTTTATGTTTCCTAGAATGTTAGACTAGCAGATGGGCTGGATCGATCCATTTTAATGCCCATATCAATTTTTTTGAAATTTTTCGAACAATCGAAATTATATTTTTTTAATTTTACTTTAAGCCCATATATTGACAGAAAATTTTTTCAAAGTTGTTTTTTATAGAAAATTTTGTCAAAATGTTATTTCTATAAAAAGTTTTGTCAAAATTTTATTTCTATAAAAAATTTATTCAAAATTTTATTACTACAAAAATATTTTTTTCTATAGAAAATTTAGTTAAAATTTCATTTCTATAGCAAATTGAGTCAAAATTTTGTTTCTATAGAATATTTTACAAAATTTTATTTCTATAGAAAATTTTGCAAAATTTTGTTTGTTACACAAAAATTTTTATCAAAATTTTATTTTTATAAAAATTTAAGTCAAAATTTTATTTCTATAGAAAATTTTACCAAAATTTTATACTAATAGATTTTTTATTAGAAAATTTGGTCAAAATTTTATTTCTATGGAAAATTTTGCCAAAATTTTATAGTAATAGATTTTTTTATTAGAAAATTTGGTCAAAATTTTATTTCCATAGAAAATTTTGTCAAAATTTTATTTCTATAGAAAATTTAGTCAAAGTTTTTTTTTTTCTGTAGAATATTTTGCAGAATTTTATTTACTAAACTGTATCTAAAACTGTATTTTTATTGATAATTTTTTCAAAATGTTATTTCTATAAGAAAAAATTGTCAAATTTTATTTCTATATCAAATTTTCTCAAATTTTTTTTCTTACTGATGCTCACTGATACTCACTGCTATCAAAAATGTATTCAAAATTTTATTACTATAGAAATATTTTTTTTTCTATATAAAATTTAGTCAAAATTTTATTTCTATAGAAAATTTAGTCAAAATTTTGTTTCTATAGAATATTTTGCAAAATTTTATTTCTATAGAAAATTTAGTCAACATTTTGTTTCTATAGAATATTTTGCAAAATTTTATTTCTATAGAAAATTTTGTTTGCTACACAATTTTTTTTTAATTGTATTTCTATTGATAATTTTTTCAAACTTTTATTTCTATAAAAAATTTTGCCAAAATTTTATTTCTATAGAAAATTTAGTCAAAATTGTATTTACTAGACAAAATGTTTTCCAAAATTATATGCTCACTGATACTCACTGCTAAGTCGAAAACTTGTAGAAATGACTCATTTTTTTCAAATAATGAATCATAAATGCATTTTTGAGAAATTGTCTAAACGATTATAAATATTTCCCAAATATTGCCCGAGATTTTGTAGAAGTCTGATTTGAGATTTTATCAAAATGTAGATCTAAATACAAAGTTATGCAGAGTATATTATAATCGGCCCGTCCGACCTTAGACTTTCCTTACATTTTTTTTTTTTTTGTTAAAATTGTGTTACGTCCCATAACGTTAGATTTAAATTTTAAGTACATAGATTTTGTAGAAGTATATACAATTTTGTCTAAATCGATTCAGATTCAAATTCATGCATATGGGAATATAAACCTTTATATAGCTCGCAACAAATTTAAAGGATTTGAGATAGTATCAATAATTTTGGTCCACAAATACATAACATATACTGTTGGTATCTTCTCATATTATGATGGGTATTTATATCATTATTTTCTTTATTAAACATTGCCCTAAATTTGAAATATAGAGTTCAATTGGCATCTAATGTGAAATTAAGACATAAATAAATACGATACTTTATATCGATCCACTTACGGTACCCCCACAATAGAACCACAAATTAGTGGTATTAAAATGAGATTTAGTTATATTACCCGGAGTCGACTCCGGAGTCGGAGTCGAGCTGATGAAAAATGCTGGAGTCGGAGTCGAGCAAAATTGGCTCGACTCCACAGCCCTGGTTTAGGGTATAAAAAATTAATTTGACTATTGCGCCTAATAATATATAGACTAAAGGGGTGTTATCTATAGCCAAGATTATAACCAAATTCATAATTTTTTCAATACATACACAAAGTCGGAACATTGCGCTTTTAAAACTCTTCTTAACAAATTTATCTGCAATTTTACTGTCAGTTCATATACATATGTATATTGGTAATGCTATGGGATTTGTTGATGAAGACAATGTAGTTGCCAGATGATTAATGGTGGGCGATATATAAAAATGTAGACACGTCATTGAATGTCTAAAGCTCACAATATAAAATTACGTGTAATCGTAGCCAAATTGCGCCTGAAAATAAAGTGAAATATCAGCATTTTCTTAGATCATGACTCATCATCGTTTCGCTTGTTATAAACAAATGACTAAATAAATAATAAAAGGGAACCGCCGTGGCGCAATGGTTAGCATACCCGCCATACATACAAAGATAAAAATTCTGTTTTTTGCCAAACATAAAATTGTTGTCGACATCAGATACATTATGTCCGAGAAAATAACATGGTTGCAACAACAACATTAGATGTTCACCGACAAAAAATAACATTGCCTTCTCTGGCTGTACAAAGGTTCAAACGCAGTTTCGACCAAAAACCCAAAAGTTTTTCAACGGTGGATTATCTGTAGTAATGGTGACGTTTTAGATGGCGATTTCGATTGCGAAAAAAGTGGCAAGATTCTCGAAATTCATTATAAAATTTGAAGGATACTGTCATAGCTTTTGGGTCTGTACCCCTCGCAATATTATGAATTAACAATAATGAGGACAAATTAGGCATCAACATCAAGGCAACATATTTTTTGCGAAACGAATGGTGATTTTATGAAAAAAAAATATATATTTTGAAATTTATTGAAGAATGCATTACTGATCAAAATGAATTAAATGAGATTGAAATATGCATTAATAATATAAAGCTGTCTACATTGAAAAACATATTGCCGTGAGGCCAAAGCTATAGATAATTTTTGATCAATACAGACCAAATTTTGCTTAACTAGCTGAAATCATATACTAACATCACCTACCAAATTTAATCCGGATCGGATGAAATTAGCTTCACCAAAAGGTCCAAGAAATAGAATCTGGGGATCGGTTTATATGGGAGCTATAACATTTGTACCCAGCAAAAAAAAAAAATTGGCAAATATACTTATAAAAAATGTATGCCGAAAATAAAAAATAACAAGTATATACAGCAGTAAGTTTGGGAGCCACCGTGGTGCAATGGTTAGCATGCCCGCCTTGCATACACAAGGTCGTGGGTTCGATTCCTGCTACGACGGAACACCAAAAAGTTTTTCAGCGGTGGATTACCCACCTCAGTCATTCTGGTGACATTTCTGAGGGTTTCAAAGCTTCTCTAAGTGGTTTCACTGGAATGTGGAACGCCGTTCGGACTCGGCTATAAAAATGAGGTCCCTTGTCATTGAGCTTAACATGGAATCGGGCAGCACTCAGTGATAAGAGAGAAGTTCACCACTGTGGTATCACAATGGACTGAATAGTCTAAGTGAGCTTGATACATCGGGCTGCCACATAACCTAACCTAACCTAACCTAAGTTCGGCCAGGAGGAATCTTAAATACCCACCACCATGAATCAAATATAACAGTTACCTTTGAAAACTCTTCGTCGTAGCGTGTTACTTGATAATATACTGTGATACTATATAGAAAAGATTAATTAAGACCCCAAATCGGGGGTCGGTTTATATGGGGGCTATACCAAAACATGGACCGATACACCTCATTTTCGACACACCCATTTTTGGTCTTAAAATACCTATAGACTTCCAATTTCAGGAAAATCGGATAGAAAATACGGTTTCTAGAAGCCCAAGAAATAAATAATATATGGGAGCTATACCAAAACATGGACCGATAGGCACCATTTTCGACACATTTATTTAAGGTACTAAAATACCTCTAGGTTTCCAATTTCAGGCACATCGGATAGAAAATACGGTTTCTAGAAGCCCAAGACCCCAAATCGGTGGTCGGTTTATATGGGGGCTATACCAAAACATGGACCGATATAGCCCATCTTCGAATTTGACCTGCTTGGAGACAAAAAACGAGTTTGTGCAAAATTAAGCAAGATAGCTTTATTATTGAAGGCTGTAGCGTGACTACAACAGACATCCAGACAGACAGACGGACGTCGTTATATCGTCTTAGAATTTCTCCCTGATTAAGAATATATATATATATATATATATATATATATATATATATATATATATATATATATATATATATATATATATATATATATATATATATTTTCTATAGTCGGAAATCAATATTTCGATGTGTTACAAACGGAATGACAAACTTATTATACCCCCATCATCATTCTATGGTGGTGGGTATAAAAACGACGTATAACATAAAAAAATATTTTGTAGAAAAACATTTTATATAAAAAATTTTTGATATAAAACAATCCACAACTCAAATAATTCAATTGTGGATAATAGTCTTTAGTAGCACATTCTACGCAATCCATGGTGGAGGGTTCATAAGATTCGGGCTAGCCGATATTAAAACAAGTAAGGAAAGTCAAAGTCGGGCGGGGCCGACTATATTATACCCTGCACCACTTTGTAGATCCACATTTCGATACCATATCACATCCGTCAAATGTGTTGGGTGCTATATATAAAGGTTTGTTCCAAATACATACATTTAAATATCACTCGATTTGGACAGAATTTGATAGACTTTTACAAAATTTATAGACTCACAATTTAAGTTGGCTAATGCACTAGGGTGGAACACAATTTTAGTAAACACCAAGTAAGGAAAGTCTAAAGTCGGGCGGTGCCGACTATATTATACCCTGCAACTATATTATACCCTGCAAACCGACTATATTATTCCCTGCAAAATTGCCGATACCATATCACATCCGTCAAATGTGTTGGGGGCTATATATAAAGGTTTGTCCCAAAAACATACATTTAAATATCACTCGATCTGGACAGAATCTCATAGACTTCTACAAAATCTATAGACTCAAAATTTAAGTCGGCTAATGCACTAGGGTGGAACACAATGTTAGTAAAAATTTGGGAAACGTTTAAATCTGAAGCAATTTTGAGGAAACTTCGAAATAGTTTATTTATGATTTATCGCTCGATATACATGTATTAGAAGTTTAGGAAAATTAGAGTCATTTTTTTAACTTTACGACTAAGCAGTGGCGATTTTACAAGGAAAATGTTGTTATTTTGACCATTTTTGTCGAAATCAGAAAAACATATATATGGGAGCTATATCTAAATCTGAACCGATTTCAACCAAATTTGGCACGCATAGCTACAATGCTAATTCTACTCCCTGTGCAAAATTTCAACTAAATCGGAGTTAAAAATGGGCCTCTGTGGTCATATGAGTGTAAATCGGCCGAAAGCTATATATGGGAGCTATATCTAAATCTGAACCGATTTCAACCAAATTTGGCACGCATAGCTACAATGCTAATTCTACTCCCTGTGCAAAATTTCAACTAAATCGGAGCAAAAAATTGACCTCTGTGGTCATATGAGTGTAAATCGGCCGAAAGCTATATATTGGAGCTACATCTAAATCTGAACCGATTTCAACAAAATTTTGCACACAATGGTAATTCTACTCCCTGTGCAAAATTTCAACTAAATCGGAGCAAAAAATTAGCCTCTGTGGTCATATGAGTGTAAATCGGGCGAAAGCTATATACGGGAGCTATATCTAAATCTGGACCGATTTCAACCAAATGTGGCACACTTACCGTTAAACGTACTCCTTGTGCAAAATTTTAACCAAATCACGGCAAAACTCTGACTTTTGAGACCATATAAGTTCAAATCGGACGAAAGATATATATGGGAGCTATATCTAAATTTGAACCGATTTCAACCAAATTTGGTTCGATACTATTAAACGTACTCCTTGTGCAAAATTTGAACTACATCATGGCAAAACTCTGGCTTTTGAGGTCATATAAGTGCAAATCGGACGAAAGATATATATGGGAGCTATATCTAAATCTGAACCGATTTCAATCAATTTTACCAAGCATTAGTAGAATGTTACTTCTACTCTTTATGCAAAATTTCACGTAAATCGCTAGTAAACTTTGGCCTCTGTGGTCATATGAGTCTAAATCGGACGAAAGATATATATGGGAGCTATATATAAATCTGAACCGATTTCAATCAAATTTACCAAGCATTGGTAGAATGTCAATTCTACTCTTTATGCAAAATTTCACGGAAATCGGTAGTAACTTTTGGCCTCTGTGGTCATATGAGTCTAAATCGGACGAAAGATATATATGGGAGCTATATATAAATCTGAAACGATTTAGCTGATATTTTGCAAGTTTTTCGAGACTCATAAAATATTCGGATGTACTGAATTTGAAGAACATCGGTTGATAAACACGCCAATTATGACCAGATCGGGGATAAATATATATGGCAGCTATATCTAAATCTGAACCGATTTTTTCCAAAATCAATAGCGATCTTTGTCACAAAAAACGACCCTATGCCAAATTTGAGGACGATCGCACTTAAACTGCGACCTGTACTTTGCGCACAAAAATACATGAACAGACAGACAGACAGACGGACGGACGGATAGACAGACAGACAGCCAGACAGACAGACAGACAGACGGACATCGCTAAATCGACTCAGAATTTAATTATAAGACGATCGGTATACTAAACAATGGGTCTCAGACTTTTCCTTCATGGCGTTACATAAAAATGCACAAACTTATTATACCCTGTACCACAGTAGTGGTGAAGGGTATAAACAGGGCTGTGGAGTCGAGCCAATTTTGCTCGACTCCGACTCCGACTCCGACTCCAGCATTTTTCGTCAGCTCGACTCCGACTCCGACTCCGGAGTCGACTCCGGGTAATATAACTAAATCTCATTTTAATACCACTAATTTGCAGTTCTATTGTGGGGGTACCGTAAGTGGATCGATATAAAGTATCGTATATATTTATGTGTGCAAAAAAGGTGTTAATTTCACATTAGATGCCAATTGAACTCTATATTTCAAATTTAGGGCAATGTTTAATAAATAAAATAATGATATAAATACCCATCATAATATGAGAAGATACCAACAGTATATGTATTTGTGGACCAAAATTATTGATACTATCTCAAATCCTTTAAATTTGTTGCGAGCTATATAAAGGTTTATATTCCCATTTGCATGAATTTGAATCTGAATCGATTTAGACAAAATTGTATATACTTCTACAAAATCTATGTTAAATCTAACGTTATGGGACGTAACACAATTTTAACAAAAAATAAAAATGCAAGGAAAGTCTAAAGTCGGGTGGGCCGATTATAATATACTCTGCAATACTTTGTATTTAGATGTACATTTTGATAAAATCTCAAATCAGACTTCTACAAAATCTCGGGCAATTTTGGGAAATATGTATAATTGTTTAGACAATTTCGCAAAAATTCATTTATGATTCATTCATTGAAAAGTTTTAAAATTTGAGTAATTTCTACAAGTTTTCGACCTAGCAGTGAGTATCAGTGAGCAAACAATTTTGGAAAAATTTTTGTGTAGTACATAAAATTTTGCAAAATTTTTTATAGAAATAAAAGTTTGAAAAAATTATCAATAGAAATACAATTAAAAAAAATTGTGTAGCAAACAAAATGTTGCAAAATTTTCTATAGAAATAAAATTTTGCAAAATATTCTATAGAAACAAAATTTTGACTAAATTTTCTATAGAAATAAAATTTTGACTAAATTTTATATAGAAAAAAATATTTCTATAGTAATAAAATTTTGAATACATTTTTTATAGCAGTGAGTATCAGTGAGCATCAGTAAGAAAAAAATTGAGAAAATTTGCTATAGAAATAAAATTTTACAATTTTTTCTTATAGAAATAAAATTTTGAAAAAAATAGCAATAAAAATACAATTTCAGAAATTTTTTTGTGTAGTAAATAAAATTCTGCAAAATATTCTTCAGAAACAAAATGTTGACTAAATTTTCTACAGAAATAAAATTTTGACCAAATTTTCTAATAAAAAAATCTATTACTATAAAATTTTGGCAAAATTTTCTGGAGAAATAAAATTTTGACTTAAATAAAAATAAAATTATGAATAGAAATAAAATTTTGAAAATTTTTTTGTGTAACAAACAAAATATTGCAAAATTTTCTATAGAAATAAAATTTTGCAAAATATTCTATAGAAACAAAATTTTGACTCAATTTCTATAGTAAAAAAATTTTGAATAAATGTTTTATAGAAATAAAATTTTGACAAAATTTGCTATAGAAATAAAATTTTGACTAAATTTTCTATAAAAAACAACGTTGAAACCATTTTCTGTCAATATTCCACATATGCATATGGCCTTAAAATAAAATTAAAAAAAATACTTTCGATTGTTCGAAATATTTCATATAAATTGATATGGGCATTAAAATGGATCGATCCAGCCCATCTGCTAGTCTAACATTCTAGGAAACATAAAAAGATAGCCGTAATTGGAAGTTGATTTTGTTTTACAATCATGCTGTACATGCGTAAAAACTTGCTTAGTTACAAAAATGTGAAGTGTTTTAAAAAATTAGGTTTAGCCGGAGTCGGAGTCGAGCAAAATTTTTACGACTCCGACTCCGACTCCAGCAAAATCTTCAGACTCCGACTCCGACTCCGGCTCCACAGCCCTGGGTATAAATATTAAAATCTTTATTATAATTATATTCACAACAAAAAGGACTAGCAACAAAGCCATCGGCGTTTGACCTAATTTTCTTGATTCAAATTTATGTTAAGTTTATCATATAAACTGAATGCTTCGCCTTGCAAGTATCAATATCCTGAAATAGACACGTCAGCAAAGATGTTCAAATAATCAAGTACTGGGTTCTTGTACATAAATACCAGATATTTTTGTAAAGCTGCAGCAAAAGTTACAAATGCAACATTATATTATCGAATGCAAGTAAACATGAAAATAAAAAGTTTCATAAATCACAGAGTAGAAAAACAATGTAGCGTAGAATAAGAAAACTTCGAGCAAAACAAGTTGTTTATCTCTCGAGCGTAGCAAGATGGAACAAATAAACAACTGTGAACGCTAGGCGATGTGCTTTAAAAACAGCATCATGGGAAACAATATTCAAGTCAAGTTTTAAAGAGACACTAAATGAAAACTATGTTAAAACAAACAAGTAAATGAAGTCTAAAGTCGGACGTCTATTTAATGCTTATCAATAGTAGGTAATTGTCGCGAAAACCAAGTATTTTGTTTTTCTTAAAAGAAGCGGAGAAAAATATATGTTGGCAATAAGCATTTAAATGGTTCTCAAATACCGCAAACATGTTCTATTATTTAAATGATAGAATTTGTGACCATTACATGGTCGGGAATATCATGTACCTGACCATTCAATTTTTTTACTTTTTTTGCAGAGAAAAAAGCATTTTTATAGGTTACGTATAGACATGTCTAGAACCATTACATGGCCATAAAGACCGTGTAAATTGTTTTCGTGACCATTTAATTTTTTTGCAGCGAAAAGATTTTTATAAAAACATTGATCAGGTACACCCGATTTTCATGTTGCGCGTCAGTCGTCTTCTAAATAGTATGTAAGTCCATACGTGGTATATATTAAATCAAACAAGTACATAAGGCCGCAAGTTCGGCCAGGCCGAATCTTATGTACCCACCACCATGGATTGCGTAGAAACTTCTACGAAAGACTGTGATTTAGTCCATACATGGTATATATTAGACAAAAAAGTTATGTATAGTTAAGTCTACAAATAATTACGAATCGATATGGACTTTTTGTACGTAGAGAGCCAGAATTGATATATGGGGGTCGCTTATATGGGGGCTATATACAATTATGAACTTGATATAGACCAATTTTTGTGTGATTGGGGATCGATTTATCTGAGGGCCATATATAACTATAGACCGATATGGACCTAGTTAAGCATGGTTGTTAACGACCATATACTAGCACAATGTACCAAATTTCAACTCACTCGGATGAAATTTGCTCCTCCAAGAGGTTCCAAAACCAAATCTCGGGATCGGTTTATATGGGGCTATGTACCATTATGGACTGATATGGACCACTTTTGGCATGGTTGTTAAATATCATATACTACCACCACGTACCAATTTTCAAGCAGATCGGATGAATTTTGCTTCTCCAAAAGGCACCGGAGGTCAAATCTGGGGATCGGTTTATATGGGAGCTATATATAATTATGGACTGATAGGAACCAATTCCTGCATGGTTGTTGGATACCATATACTAACATCACGTACCAAATTTCAACCGAATGGCAAGAATTTTGCTCTTCCAAGGGGCTCTGGAGGTCAAATCTGGGGATCGGTTTATATGGGGCCTATATATAATTATGGACCGATATCGTCCAATTTTTGCATGGGAGTTTGAGGCCATATATTAACACCACATACCAAATTTCAACTGAATCAGATGAATTTTGGTCTTCCAAGAGGTTCCGGAGGTCAAATCTGGTGATCGGTTTATATGGGGGCTATATATAATTATGAACCGATGTGGACCAATTTCTGCATGGTTGTTATAGACCATATACTAACATCACGTAAAAAATTTCAGCCGGATCGGACGAAATTTGCTTCTCTTAGCGGCCTCGCAAGTCAAATCGGAGGATCGGTTTATATGGGGTATATATATTATTATGGACCGATGTCGACCAATTTTTGCATGGTTGTTAGAGACCATATACTAACACCATGTACCAAATTGCAGCCGGATCGGATGAAATTTGCTTCTCTTAGAGGCCTCGCAAGCCAAATCGGGGGATCGGTTTATATGGGGGCTATATATAATTATGGACCGATGTGGACCAATTTTTGCATAGTTATTAGAGACCATATACTGACACCATGTACCAAATTGCAGCCGGATCGGATGAAATTTGCTTCTCTTAGGGGCCTCGCAAGCCAAATCGGGGGATCGGTTTATATGGGGGCTATATATAATTATGGACCGATGTGGACCAATTTTTGCATGGTTGTTAGACACCATATACTATGGGGGCTATACGTAAAGGTGGACCGATATGGCCCATTTGCAATACCATCCGACCTACATCAATAACAACTACTTGTGCCTAGTTTCAAGTCGATAGCTTGTTGCGTTCGGAAGTTAGCGTGATTTCAACAGACGGACGGACGGACGGACATGCTCAGATCGACTCAGAATTTCACCACGACCCAGAATATATATACTTTATGGGGTCTTAGAGCAATATTTCGATGTGTTACAAACGGAATGACAAAGTTAATATACCCCCCATCCTATGGTGGTGGGTATAAAAAAATTTAATTTTCTACAAAAATAAAATTTCGGCTAAATATTTTATAGAAATAAATATTTGCATAAAATTTTTATAAAATTTTCTATAGAAATAAAATTATGCACATAATTTTCTATAAAATTAAAATGTTGACAAAATTTTCTATAGAAATAAAATTTTTTACAAAATCTTCTATTGAAATAAATTTAAAAATATCTATAGAAATAAAAGGGAGCCACCATGGTGCAATGGTTAGCATGCCCGCCTTGCATACACAAGGTCGTGGGTTCGATTCCTGCTTCGACCGAAAACCTAAAGGTTTTTCAGCGGTGGATTATCCCACCTCAGTAATGCTGGCGACATTTCTGAGGGTTTCAAAGCTTCTCTAAGTGGTTTCACTGCAATGTGGAACGCCGTTCGGACTCGGCTATAAAAGAGAGGTCCCTTGTCATTGAGCTTAACATGGAATCAGGCTATGTGAGACTGATACATCGGGCTTTTCTATAAAAACAAATTGTTGACTTTGTATAAACTCAACATCTTTAAAATTTTTAATTCTCTCAAAATTTTTGATAAAATTTTCTATAGAAATAAAATTATTCTCAAAATGTTCTATATAATTAAAATAATTTTTACAAAATCTTCTATTGAAATAAATTTAAAAAAAAAAATCTATAGAAATAAAATTTTGACAATTTTTTCTATAAAAATAAAATATTGACTTTGTATAAAGTCAACATTTTTAAAATTTTTAATTCTCTCAAAATTCATTGCACTGAAAAAAATATTGTCGTGAGGTCAAAGATTTCATGTCTTTAAAATACGAATGCAAATTATGCTTAGCATAGAAGACGCATTTCTTTAGTATAAAGTTTTTTTCCTTGACCAAAGGTCGATAAACTTTTCAATGAAGTCGTATTGTCGTTATAATTAAGTGATTTGATTTAAAAATGGATATCATAACATGAAAGAAAAAATGTTTGGGCTAAGGTCAACTTGACTTTAATAATTTAGAAAAAATCTTTAAATTCAATGAAATTGTCTTTAAATTTGTTGTCTTTTTGCATCTTGACTACAAAGCAAAAAATCGTTCAAATATAGGAAATGTTTTTCAACACTTTATTTTAAAGACGTTTTTTACTTGAAACACAGCATAATTTCTACTAGAAGTCGAGTCTCAATTTGGAAAATAAAGTCGTCGTTAACTTGTTTTTAAAGGACTTTGATAGCATATGAAGAAAAAAAGCTGAAAAAGCGAAAAATTAAAATTTGCTTCCACGAAGCAAGTACACAAAACCCGATTTTAAAAGAGAATTGTTTCTTAAAAGTATCCTTACTTGTATTCTCCGCTTCTTTGGCTCGGAATCAATACCAAATTTTTTAAAGTAAAGACAAAATCTTTGGAACCGGGTATGCTTTTTTTCATTGTGGGCAAGTCCTCCATCTTTGTAGAAGTAGTAAATTTCTCTTGTTGATGCAAGTTAAAAATATTTAAAACTTCGTCACATGTATATAATTAATAATTTCTCTCGAAAAAAAAACATTTTTTTATAATAACCATAACATTTTGATCACAACCTGTAAAATAAGATATTTGTATTTGGTAGTGTTTTGGTAATTTTTTTTTTCAAATTTTAGTAGATTATTTTTGGCTCGAGTGCCAACCGTGGTTTCGATATATTCAGTTCATGAGCAAGCTTTCTACCAAATCTGTCTTCACTTTTCGGGTCATTTATGTACGTAGGGAAGGACTATGATCACCTTAAACATGTTTGAATAACAAACTCATCTTCGGAGAAATGATTCTCGTATGAAATTTTCATAAGAAATTAGCATATAAGTCCCAAATTGAATCATCTCACCCAGCCAGATCTTACTAGAGACTATGAAAATGTGGATTGGCCGACATTGAAACATATGTATAGTCAGACTTGTACACTGAAAAAAAAGCATGGCCGATTCCAAAGATTTTGTCTTTACTTTAAAAATTTTGGTATTGATTCCGAGCCAAAGAAGCGCAGAATACAAGTAAGGATACCTTTAAGACACAATTCTCTTTCAAATATGGGTTTTGTGTACTTGCTTCTAGGAAGCAAATTTTAATTTTTCGCTTTTTCAGCTGTTTTCCTTCATATGATATCAAAGTCCTTTAAAAACGAATTAACGACAACTTTATTTTCCAAATTAAGACTCGACTTCCAGTAGAAATTACGGTATGTTTCAAGTAAAAAACGTGTTTAAAATAAAGTGTTGAAAAACATGTCCTATATTTGAATGATTTTTTACTTTGTAGTCAAGATGCAAAAAGACAACAAATTTAAAGACAATTTCATTAATTTTAAAGATTTTTTCTGAATTTTTCTTTCGTCTTATGATACCCATTTCGAAGTCAAATCACTTATTTATAAGGATAATACGACTTCATTGAAAAGTTTATCGGCTTTTGGACAATGGAAAAAAACTTTATACTAGAGAAATGCGTCTTCTATGCTAAGCAAAATTTGCATTCGTAATTTAAAGACATGAAATCTTTGACCTCACGACAATATTTTTTTCAGTGTACAATGGGTATCTGGCATTTTCTTTTCAATAGCTTAATAATACCAATTACTTAAACTTCATGTCCAATTAGCTCGCATAGAAATTGTAATAATATGTAAAACAATCATTTTTGTCCCAAAAGTTGTATTTTCTCGCCAAACATTCTTGCCGAAATCAGATACATAATTTAATAGTTTCGAAAACACCACGTTTCATGTTCCCCGGCCAAAAGTAACATTTTGCTCTTGAAACATGTTTCGAGTGATTATATTCCTTCTCTGGATGTGGTGTTCTTACCGATTTTTGAGACGTAATGCAACACTGTCAGAAATAAAAGATTTATTCTCATTTAAATGGTAGCGGACACTAACGATAGTTACTTGAGGTTTACCGGCCAAATCTAAAGCAATCACTACATCACGCTTGAATGCCATCATGAATAAATTTATTTCTGAAAAAATGAAAATGCTTTTGTAAGCTTTTAAACAATAAAACGATTTGTCCCTGGATTAAATCAGACGAGCGGCTTAGAAATCATAGCAACCTGAAGTTGGCTGTAATAGATGTCAGCCACAACGTAGATACGTTACCGCAAACATATATTCCATATACTTGGTATGGTTTACAAGGTTCAGTAAATCTGGGATTCCGAACGAGATTTTTTGTCAATGAGATGCATATAAAATTAGACCGATAGCAATTTACCATTTTCCCCTCTAGGATTTTTGTTGAAATAAATATATCACTGTAGCGAATAATCAATCTGTCCTTCTCAAAAAATCGAACTTTATCTGCCTGCAAACAAAAGACGAATCTGTGCGAAATTTCAGGACGATAGCGCCATTATTGAAGGCTGTAGCGTGATTACAACAGGCAGACAGACGGACATGCTTATATAGTCTTAAGATTTCTTCCTGATCAAAAATATATATACTTTATATAGTCGGAAATCGATATTTCAATGTGTTACAAACGGAATGACAAACTTAATATACCCCCGTCACCATTCTATGGTGGTGGGTATAAAAATTAACAAATAAACTTTTCACAAAATTTTCTATAGTAATAAAATTTAAAAAAAAAAAAAAAAAAATTAAAAAATTTTCTACAAAAATAAAATTTCGGCTAAATATTTTATAGAAATAAATATTTGCATAAAATTTTTATAAAATTTTCTATAGAAATAAACTTATGCACATAATTTTCTATAAAATTAAAATGTTGACAAAATTTTCAATAGAAATAAAATTTATTACAAAATCTTCTATTGAAATAAATTTTAAAAAAATCTATAGAAATAAAAGGGAGCCACCATGGTGTAATGATTAGCATGCCCGCCTTGCATACACAAGGTCGTGGGTTCGATTCCTGCTTCGACCGAAAACCTAAAAGTTTTTCAGCGGTGGATTATCCCACCTCAGTAATGCGGGTGACATTTCTGAGGGTTTCAAAGCTTCTCTAAGTGGTTTCACTGCAATGTGGAACGCCGTTCGGATTCGGCTATAAAAGAGAGGTCCCTTGTCATTGAGCTTAACATGGAATTGGGCTGTGTGAGCCTGATACATCGGGCTTTTCTATAAAAATAAAATGTTGCCTTTGTATAAACTCAACATCTTTAAAATTTTTAATTCTCTCAAAATTTTTGATAAAATTTTCTATAGAAATAAAATTATTCTCAAAATGTTCTATAAAATTAAAATAATTTTTACAAAATCTTCTATTGAAATAAATTAAAAAAAATCTATAGAAATAAAATTTTGACAAATTTTTCTATAAAAATAAAATGTTGGCTTTGTATAAAGTCAACATTTTTAAAATTTTTAATTCTCTCAAAATTCATTGGGCAAGTCCTCCATCTTTGTAGAAGTAGCAAATTTCTCTTGTTGATGCAAGTTAAAAATATTTAAAACTTCGTCACATGTATATAATTAATAATTTCTGTCGAAAAAAAAACAGTTTTTTATAATAACCATAACATTTTGATCAGAACCTGCAAAATAAGATATTTGTATTTGGTAGTGTTTTGGTAATTTTGTTTTCAAATTTTAGTAGATTATTTTTGGCTTCAGCTCATGAGCAACGGTAACGTAGATACGTTACCGCACACATATTCGACTCCATATACTTGGTATGGTTTACAAGGTTCCGAACGAGATTTTTTGTCATTGAGATGCATATAAAATTAGACCGATAGCAATTTACCATTTTTCCCTCTAGGATTTTTGTTGAAATAAATATATCGCTGTAGCGAATATCAATCTGTCCTTCTCAAAAAATCAACAAAATGCAACAATCGTTTCATGCTTTGTGTTTTTTTTTCTATGCCACAAATGTCCCATCATTTGTTTCACTTAAATGAAAATATATTGCCAATTGTTGGGCGCGTGATGGGCAAAATAGAATGAATAGAATATAAAACCCGAAAAACGAGCAAAAAATTTCCACATTTGTCAGCAACATAATCACCAGGCACAAGTCAGCTTTAGACATTTTTCAAAATGTGGTTGATAATATTCAAATATTCCATTTATTTGAGCCTCTATTTAATATTCCTTTGAAATGAGACTGCGTTTTGTCATTTATGCCGCATTGTGTTGGTTTCATTCAATTCACTTTTGTTTGACGGTTTCGCTTTTCGTTTTTGTACAAAAACGGGAAAGCATGGAATGCCAGCCAGTAGACTAGAAATAAAACCCCATGAAACACACAAAATTTCAATACCTCCATCCTGGCAGCCCTCCCACCCATCTCTCTAATCTTAATATTTTATGATATGATACCAAAAGCGAAAACAACAAGCGTGTAAATTCAAATATTCTATGGCCCAAATATAAAAGCCAACATCATGGGCTTAAGATTCTTTACCATATTCCAAAAATGTCGTAGTCATTGATGTGCTGCTTCCCTCATTGTCAGCGTTTAGTGTAATATTTTGCCCTTAGAATCACAAAATTGGCAATGAAAGGAAATTGTCTCTGTTGTTTTGTGATTTTTTTTTTTTTGTTTAAAGAAGACATTTACATTCAAACGCCTACATTTAAGATAACCGAATCTTAATAACAAATGTTTAAAAGACCATATAAGGCTTTATCAGCTGCGATTATTACAAATATCAATTTGTCCCACCTACAGAATGTTTGTGGCCACCAAGTGATTTCATTTCGATAGCAAAAAATATAGCGTATTAGAGACTAAGGCTTAAAAGCTTAAAAATTTCATTGTCAAATAGAAATTTGTTGAGGTACTTACCCACTAACATGGTAATCTCATTAAGATCTGAGAAAATAAAAAAACATAGAAAAAAATATTTAATTTAGAAAATGTGATTATTAGATACAAAAGTAGGTTTAAAGCTTCGCCATATGAGGCAATATACGAGGATAGTTCGGAAACTTCATAGCCTAGCACAAAAAGCGCGGTATAAACAAAAAAAAGTTAAGTGTTTTGGAGCCACCGTGGTGCAATGGTTAGCATGCCCGCCTTGCATACACAAGGTCGTGGGTTCGATTCCTGCTACGACCGAACACCAAAAAGTTCTTCAGCGGTGGATTATCCCACCTCAGTAATGCTGCTGACATTTCTGAGGGTTTCAAAGCTTCTCTAAGTGGTTTCACTGGAATGTGGAACGCCGTTCGGATTCGGCTATAAAAAGGAGGTCCCTTGTCATTGAGGATCTGGCAACTCCTTCATATAGAAACAGGTGTTCAAAAAAGACGCATCCGCAATTTTTTTTACAATGGAAAAATTAGAAATGCATGCTGTCATTAAATATTTACATCAAAAAGGTTTATCGGGATAAGAAATTCATAATGATATGGTGAATGTGTTAGGTGAAAGTGCTCCTTCATATGCAACAGTAAAAATTTGGGTTGCTGAATTTAAACGTGGTCGTACAAGCATTGAAGATGAACCACGTAGTGGACGTCCAAAAACAGCAACAACAACAGAAATTGTAGCCAAAGTGCATGATATGGTATTAAATGATCGACGCATAAAAGTGCGTCATGGGCATCTCAAATGATCGAGTCCATTTAATTTGGGTGCCGCATTTGTTAACAGTCTATCAAAAACGCATACACGCAAAGAAAAACAAGTAAGGAAAGTCTAAAGTCGGGCGGGGCCGACTATATTATACCCTGCACCACTTTCTAAATCTAAATTCTAAATTCGATACCATATCACATCCGTCAAATGTGTTGGGTGCTGTATATAAAGGTTTGTCCCAAATACATACATTTAAATATCACTCGATTTGGACAGAATTTCATAGACTTTTACAATATCTATAGACTCAAAATTTAAGTTGGCTAATGCACTAGGGTGGAACACAATTTTATTAAAAACATGTAAGTAAAGTCTAAAGTCGGGCGGGGCCGACTATATTATACCCTTCACCACTATGTAGACCAAAAATTTGTGTTACCATTTCAAATCCTTCAAATTTGTTGGGAGTTATTATGAAGGCTTTTATTAGAAATATTTATATAATTTATGTATATACAATATGGAGACAAGTTTTTGTACTTCTATAAAATCTCTAGAATTAAAATTTAAATCGGCTAACACCCTGGGATGAAACACAATGTTAGTTACAAAATATGGGAAATATAAAGAACAATTTTAATGCAATTGTACGAAATAATATTTACGATTTATCGAGCGAGAAATACGTATTCGAGATAAAAGAAAATTTAAGTAATATTTAAAATTTTTGCTACAGTGGCGCTTTCACAAGGATATTAGTTAAATCTCGGCATTATATGTGGTCAATTGTGGGTTGTGATATATTATTCGGCCTAGTTTATTTAAAACTCGACCGTTTTGTGGAAAGTGTGGTATTACAGTGTGAAATATGACTACGAAATCTGAACTAATTAGATCAAAAAGCATATTAAATATATTCTCTGTGGAAACTATCGAGTCAACTGAAGGAAACTGCCATTGAAAATGGGTCTAAAATATGAAATATTCTACTCAACTCTGGCGTATATATAAAAAATATGAAGCAAATCAGGCTTCAACTTTGGCTTTTGTGCAAATCGGACGAAATATATATATGGGAGCTATATCTAAATCTGAACCGAGTTCAAACAAATTTGGCACAGTTAACCATACTATTAAACGCACTCCTTTTGGAAAATTTGAAGCAAATCAGGGTAAAATTCTGGCTTTAGAGGGCATATAAGTGCAAATCGGACCAAAGGTATATATGGGAGCTATATCTAAATCTGAACCGATTTCAACCAAATTTGGCACAGTTAACCATATTATAAAACGTACACTTTGTGCGAATTTTGAATCAAATCAGGGCAAAATTCTGGTTTTTGAAGCCATATAAGTGCAAATCGGACGAAAGATATATATGGGAGCTATATCTAAATCTGAACCGATTTAGCTGATGTTCTGCAGGTTTTACGTGACCGACAAAACATTCAGATGTACAAAAGTTGAAGAAGATCGGTTCATAAATACGTGAATTATGATCAAATCGGTGATAAATATATATGGCAGCTATATCTAAATCTGAACCGATTTTTTCCAAAATCAATAGCGATTGTCTTTGACCCGAAGAAAGACCCCATGCCAAAATTGAGGACGATCGGACTTAAATTGCGAGCTGTACTTTGTGCACAAAATTACAAATACAGACAGACGGCCAGACAGACGGACGGACATCGCTAAATCGACTCAGAATTTAATTCTAAGTCGATCCGTATACAAAAAGATGGGTCTCAGACTTTTCATTCTTGGCGTTACATACAAATGCACAAACTTATTATACCCTGTACCACAGTAGTGGTGAAGGGTATAAAAAAATGCTAGCAATTTGAAGCAATTTTAAGGAAACTTCACAAAAGTTTATTTATGATTTATCGCTCGATATATATGTATTAGAAGTTTAGGAAAATTAGAGTCATTTTTGCAACTTTTCGACTAAGCAGTGGCGATTTAACAAGGAAAATGATGGTATTTTGACCATTTTTGTCGAAATCAGAAAAACATATATATGGGAGCTATATCTAAATCTGAACCGATTTCAACCAAATTTGGCACACATAGCTACAATGCTAATTCTACTCCCTGTGCAAAATTTCAACTAAATCGGAGTTAAAAATTGGCCTCTGTGGTCAAATGAGTGTAAATCGGGCGAAAGCTATATATGGGAGCTATATCTAAATCTGAACCGATTTGGCTGATATTTGGCAAGTTTCTCGAGACTCATAAAATATTCGGATGTACGGAATTTGAGGAAGATCGGTTGATATACACGCCAATTATGACCAGATCGGTGAAATATATATATGGCAGCTATATCTAAATCTGAACCGATTTTTTCCAATATCAATAGTGATCGTCTTTAAGCCGAAACAGGGCCCTATACCAAATTTTAGGACAATCGGACTAAAACTGCGAGCTGTACTTTGCACACAAAAATACACCAACAGACAGACAGACAGACGGACATCGCTAAATCGACTCAGAATTTAATTCTAAGACGATCGATATACTAAACGATGGGTCTCAGACTTTTCCTTCTTGGCGTTACATACAAATGCACAAACTTATTATACCCTGTACCACAGTAGTGGTGAAGGGTATAAATATGGGAAATGTTTAAATCTGAAGCAATTTTAAGGAAAAAATTTCGAAAAAGTTTATTTATGATTTATCGCTCGGTATATATGTATTAGAAGTTTAGGAAAATTAGAGACATTTTTACAACTTTTCGACTAAGCAGTGGCGATTTTACAAGGAAAATGTTGGTATTTTGACCATTTTTGTCGAAATCAGAAAAACATATATATGGGAGCTATATCTAAATCTGAACCGATTTCAACCAAATTTGGCACGAATAGTTACAATGCTAATTGTACTCCCTGTGCAAAATTTCAACTAAATCGGACCAAAAAATTGCCCTCTATGGTCATATGAGTGTAAATCGGGCGAAAGCTATATATGGGAGCTATATCTAAATCTGAACCGATTTGGCTGATATTTTGCAAGTTTTTCGAGACTCATAAAATATTCGGATGTACGGAATTTGAGGAAGATCGGTTGATATACACGCCAATTATGAAGAGATCGGTGAAAACTATATATGGCAGCTATATCTAAATCTGAACCGATCAATAGGGATCGTCTTTGAGCCGAAACAGGGCCCTGTACCAAATTTTAGGACAATCGGACTAAAACTGCGAGCTGTACTTTGCACACAAAAATACACCAACAGACAGACAGACGGACAGACGACTCAGAATTTAATTCTAAGACGATCGGTATACTAACTTTTCCTTCTTGGCGTTACATACAAATGCACAAACTTATTATACCCTGTACCACAGTAGTGGTGAAGGGTATAAAAATATGGGAAACATTTAAATCTGAAGCAATTTTAAGGAAACTTCGCAAAAGTTTATTTATGATTTATCGCTCGATATATACGTATTAGAAGTTTAGGAAAATTAGAGTAATTTCTACAACTTTTCGACTAAGCAGCGGCGATTTTACATGGAAAATGTTGGTATTTTGACCATTTTTGTCGAAATCAGAAACACATATATATGGGAGCTATATCTAAATCTGAACCGATTTCAATCAAATTTGGCACACATAACTATATTACTAATTGTACTCCTAGTGCAAAATTTCAACCAAATTGGGCCAAAACTCAGGCTTCTGGGGCCATATAAGTCCATATCGGGCGAAAAATATATATGGAAGCTATATCTAAATCTGAACCGATTTCAATCAAATTTGGCACACTTGACTATACTACTAATTGTATTCCTAGTTCAAAATTTCAACCAAATTCGGCCAAAAATCTGACTTCTGGTGCCATATAAGTCCATATCGGGCGAAAGATATATATGGGAGCTATATCTAAATCTGAACCGTTTTCAATCAAATTTTGCACACTTGACTTTACGACTAAGTGTTATGTTTGTACAAAATTTTAAGCAAAGCGGTATAAAACTCTGGCTACTGGGTCCATATTAGTGCATATCGGGCGAAAGATATATATGTGAGTTACATCTAAATCTGAACCGATTTCTTCCAAAATCAATAGGGTTATATTCTGACCCAAATTAGGAACATGTGCCAAATTTGAAGGCGATTGGACTTAAATTGCGACCTAGACTTTGATCACAAAAATGTGTTCACAGACAGACGGACGGACGGACAGACGGACAGACGGACATGGTTATATCGGCTCAGGGACCCCACCCTGAGCATTATTGCCAAAGACACCATGTGTCTATCTCGTCTCCTTCTGGGTGTTAGAAACATATGCACTAACTTATAATACCCTGTTCCACTGTGTGGCGCAGGGTATGAAAACGTTTGGAAAACGTGTACCGAAAACGTTTTTCTTTTGTTAGAGTTTTTTGAATTGCTTCGAAAAGTATACACTTTTATCACCAAAAAAATTCGTTTGTTACAAAATTTTTTATTTTTTCAATAAAAAAATTATTATTGAACCAACAACACAGTCCATTTCCTTTATATCAAACACTTTTCGTTTCTGACTTTAGGTCTTTATTAAGACACATTTTACAGTTCATAGTAAAAATTTAATATAGTAGAATGTAATGTTGAACATTTTTTCGGAATCTTCCGACCATATCTGGAATATATGTAAAAAAAAAACTTTGGTCGAAGCAGGGATCGAACCCACGACCCTTGGCATGCAAGTCGGACGTAGCAACCACTGCTCCACGGTGCCCAACTAAATGTATTTTTCTGTTAAATAAACTTTGTTTAATCGGCTCGTGGGCGCCGCAAGCTATGCTATATAAATATAACTTATATGGGTAATTGTCTATTGATGACAATAACGGCTACATGGCTCAGTGGATAGTGTGTTGGCTTACAATTTGCATGGTCCGCGGTTCGATTCTCCGTCCTGGCGAAAGGTAAAAAAAAAAAATTTAAAATTTATAAAATCGTATAATTTCTTCTACATTGTTTGTGTTACAGAAAAAGGTGCTAAGAACTAAAACACTTCGTGGACGTGAGAAAGATGTGAGGGAAAATGCAAATAGCCTGAAAAAATTTTTTTGAGTTAGGCTTTATGAAATTGTTTTTACATCCTGGAAAAGAATAAACGTTTATCACAAAAAGTATATACTTTTCTTCCAAATACACTTCCTTTCAAGGAAAAGCAAATGATAAACGAACTTTGTTTGTCTAAAATTTCATTTGGGAGGAAAGAATTATTTTTTTGCATGTAAGAATGAACATTTCACAAGCTTGTTTGGATCGTTTTAAGCGAAATAAAATCGATTTTAAATGTCGTTTCATATGTCGCTTTTCTAGCAATTCCATCCCTTGATTAAAATAGTTTTCCTCAAGGTCTTCAAAATAGTGGTTTACAACAGTAATTGCATCTTCATTTGAGGTAAAACGCTTGCCAGCAAGTAATTTTTTTTAAATTTGGGAACAAGTAAAAGTCACTGGGAGCTAAATCAGGAGAATAAGGTGGGTGGTCAAGCAATTCGTACATTAATTCGTTGATCTTAGCCATTGTTAAAACACCATTGTGCCCTGGTGCGTTGTCTTGATGAAAAATTATTTTTTTGTGTTGTAAGCCAGGTAGTTCTTCTCGAATTTGTACATTTAATTGATCCAAAAAGGTTGCATTAGTACTCTGAATTTATTGTTTTACCCTTTTACGGATAGTCAATCAAGAAAATACCTTTGAAGTCTCAAACATGTATATACGGCCGTAAGTTCGGCCAGGCCGAATCTTATGTACCCTCCACCATGGATTGCGTAGAAACTTCTACGAAAAACTGTCATCCACAATCGAATTAATTGGGTTGTGGTACCTTAAAACTTCTTAACATTGTTTTCTAAATTGTGAGCTAGTCCATACGTGGTATATATTAGACAAAAAAGTTATGTATAGATAAGTCTACAAATAATTACGAATCGATATGGACATTTGCACGGTACGTACAGGGTTGTTAAATATCATGTACTAAATTCACGTACCAAATTTCAACCGAATCGGATGAATTTTGCTCTTCCAAGGGGCTTCGGAAGTCACATCTGTGGATCGGTTTATATGGGGGCTATATATAATTATGGACCGATGTCGACCAATTTTTGCATGGGTGTTTGAGGCCATATATTAACACCACATACCAAATTTCAACCGAATCGCTTGAATTTTGCTCTTCCACGAGGCTCCGGAGGTCAAATCTGGGGATCGGTTTATATGGGGGCTATATATAATTATGGACCGATGTGGACCAAGTTTTGCATGGTTGTTAGAGACCATATACTAACACCATGTACCAAATTTCAACCGAATCGGTTGAATTTTGCTCTTCCACGAGGCTCTGGAGGTCAAATCTGGGGATCGGTTTTTATGGGGGCTATATATAATTATGGACCGATGTGGACCAATTTTTGCATGGTTGTTAGACACCATATACTAACACCATGTACCAAATTTCAGCCGGATCGGATGAAATTTGCTTCTCTTAGAGGCTCCGCAAGCCAAATCTGGGGATCGGTTTATATGGGGGCTATATATAATTATGGACCGATGTGGACCAATTTTTGCATGGTTGTTAGAGACCATATACCAACACTATTTACCAAATTTTTGCATGGTTGTTAGAGACCATATACCAACACTATTTACCAAAGTTCACCCGGATCGGATGAAATTTGTTTCTCTTAGAGGCTCCGAAAGCCAAATCGGGGGATCGGTTTATGTGGGGGCTATATATAATTATGGACCGGTGTGGACCAATTTTTGTATGGTTGTTAGAGACCATATACCAACACCATGTACCAAATTTCAGCCGGATCGGATGAAATTTGCTTCTCTTAGAGGGTCTGAAAGCCAAATTTGAGGGTCCGTTTATATGCGGGCTATACGTAAAAGTGGACCGATATGGCCCATTTGCAATACAATCCGACCCACATCAAAGCAACTACTTGTGCGATTTCAACAGACGGACGGACGGACATGCTCAGATCGACTCAGAATTTCACCACGACCCAGAATATATATACTTTATGGCGTCTTAGAGCAATATTTCGATGTGTTACAAACGGAATGACAAAGTTAATATACCCCCATCCTATGGTGGAGGGTATAATAATATACCCCCATCCTATGGTGGAGGGTATAAAAACCGTTGCTATAATTGTATATAAAAACCGTTGCTATTGAATTGTTTTTACTTTTTGTCTCTGGAGTATAGTGGTGGATCCATGTCTCATCAACGGTTATTAAATGACGCTTAAAATCCATTTTATTTCGCTTAAAACGACCCAAACGAGCTTGAGAAATGTTCATTCTTCTTTTAGATCGTCTGTTAACAAATGCGGCACCCATCTTGCAGAAAGCTTTTTCATCTGAAGTTTCGACGTCCACTACGTGGTTCATCTTCAATGCTTGTACGACCACGTTTAAATTCAGCAACCCAATTTTTTACTGTTGCATATGAAGGATCACTTTCACCTAACACATTCACCATATCATTATGAATTTCTTGTCCCGATAAACCTTTCTTATGTAAATATTTAATGAGAGTACGCATTTCTAATTTTTCCATTGTAAACAAATTGCGGATGCGTCTTTTTTGAACATCTGTTTCTATATGAAGGAGTTGCCAGGTCGAAACAAAATTTAACATGTGTTCATAACAGAGATGGAAATTTCCAAAACACTTAACTTTTTTCTGTTTATACCGCGCTTTTTGTGCTAGGCTAAGAAGTTTCCGAACTGCCCTCATATGCTCTAGATAAGCATTAAGTGGATGCGGCAACCATGTCCAAACATGTTTTTTCTGTGCGTGTAAATATTAATTTAATTAATTCCTGTCTTGCCTTATCTATTCGTCTATATATTTAATTGCCATTCGAAAGAAATATTTTGCAATTTTTATTCACTGGTATTCATAGTATTTGAAGGAAAATTCTTCTGGTACAACAAAACTTTTAGTGAACAAACTATATGCAATTTTCTATATACAAATTTCGTGGATGAAAATTCTATGGTGAACTTTATTCATATGAGTTGAGATTAATAGGAAAACACAAAATACCCTGAAAATAGACTGAATGAATATCATAATTTTAGTTGTGCTTTGTTGGTTACCAGACTAACGACTCTTTTATTGTATGCACTGATAGTAGTTGCTCAATGTAAACTCAACTTTAAAGAGCTTAATAGAAAATATGAGAAAAAATCCTTAGGGGAAAATTGTTGATTTCAATGTCTAAATGTGTGAAGATTTTTAAAATCTTCATAGTGATTTGTACCAAATAATACAGACTAACGCAAGGACAAGGACAGGAGGCACATGTGGCCATATCCCTTAACATTCTTTGTCGTTACAAAAAAAAACACAAAAAGAAAAATGTGATATGTTTTTAAATTATTCATATGATGAAATACACATTTTTTTTAAAGTGAACATACATAAATCAACAAAAGAAAAAAAAATTAAACAAGTATATACGGCCGTAAGTTCGGCCAGGCCGAATCTTGTGTACCCTTCACCATGGAGTGCGTAGAAACTTCTACGAAAGACTGTCATCCACAATCGAATTACTTGGGTTGTGGTATCTTAAATCTTCTTAACATCGTTTTCTAAATTGTGAGTTAGTCCATACGTGGTATATATTAGACAAAAAAGGTATGTATAGGTAAGTCTACAAATAATTACGAATCGATATGGACTTTTGCACGGTACGTAGAGAGCCAGAATTGAAATATTGGGGTCGCTTATATGGGGACTATATATAATTATGAACTTGATATGGACCAATTTTTGTGTGATTGGGCGATTTATCTCAGGGCTATATATAACTATAGACCGATATGGACCTAGTTAGGTTGTTAACGGCCATATACTAGCACAATGTACCAAATTTCAACTGACTCGGATGAAATTTGCTCCTCCAAGTGGTTCCAAAATCAAATCTAGGCATCGGTTTATATGGGGGATATATATGATTATGGACTGATGTGGACCACTTTTGGCATGGTTGTTAAATATCATATACTACCACCACGTACCAAATTTCAACCAGATCGGATGAATTTTAATTCTCCGAAAGGCACCGAGGTTCAAATCTGGGGGCTATATATAATTATGACTGATATGAACCAATTCCTGCATTGTTGTTGGATACCATATACTAACATCACGTACCGAATTTCAACCGAATCGGATGAATTTTGCTCTTCCAAGGAGCTCCGGAGGTCAAATCTGGGGATCGGTTTATATGAGGGCTATACATAATTATGGACCGATTTCGAACAATTTTTACATTGGTGTTTGAGGCCATATATTAACACCATGTACCAAATTTCAATTGATTCAGATGAATTTTGGTCTTCCAAGGGGCTCCGGAGGTCAAATCTGGGGATCGGTTTATATGGGGGCTATATATAATTATGGACCGATGTGGACTAATTCTTGCATGGTCATTAGAGACCATATACTAACACCATGTACCAAATTTCAGCCGGATCGGATGAAATTTGCTTCCCATAGAGGCTCCGCAAGCCAAATCTGGGGATCGGTTTATATGGAGGCTATATATAATTATTCACCGATGTGGACCAATTTTTGCATGGTTGTTAGAGACCATATACCAACACCATGTACCAAATTTCAGCCGGATCGAATGAAATTTTCTTCTCTTAGAGGCTCCGCAAGACAAATTGGGGGATCGGTTTATATGGGGGCTATATATAATTATGGACCGATGTGAACCAATTTTTTCATGGTTGTTAGAGATATATATATACTAACACCATGTACAAAATTTCAGCCGGATCGGATGAAATTTGCTTTTCTTAGAGGATCGGCAAACCAAATTTGGGGGTTCGTTTATATGGGGGCTATACGAAAAAGTGGACCGATATGGGACATTTGTAATACTATCCGACCTACATCAATAACAACTACTTATGCCAAGTTTCAAGTCGATAACTTCTTTCGTTCGGAAGTTAGCGTGATTTCAACAGACGGACGGACGGACGGACATGCTCAGATCGACTCAGAATTTCACCACGACCCAGAATATATATACTTTATGGGGTCTTAGAGCAAAATTCCGATGTGTTACAAACGGAATGACAAAGTTAATATACCCCCATCCTATGGTGGAGGGTATAAAAACAAAAACTCAAAATGTTGTTCCTTCCATGCACGTCCAATTCCCTTGCCTTCTACATTTCATAATGAACGACAATAGCGCCTACATGGCATCATTAATCAGAAACGAGACAACAAGAAGGATTCAGAAAAATAAGTTGCTAACAAACCGAGTATAGCAAGAGGATATGTTAGCAAAATTTTTAAATCGATTAGTTTAAAGTGACAAAAAAATTGTTTGAAAATTTTAAGGCAATGGGTCATAAAATAAGTTCGCAGATTTTCTGAGCACTGAAATAACGATAGATTGTCATTGCACGGACTTCCATTTTGGGCCAATTCAAGATTTATTTGGCAACAATCTTCCTTCAGTTGGCATGTCTTCAATGTCAAAGTCACCATTTTGTTAACATCGCTAATCATATCTTCTCCGTACACAGTGCATTTGAACCTAGAAGCTTCGCTTGATTTTCGACCACAATGAAAATGCTGATTTCTTGCTCCTCAATATTCTAATTCTGAACCTGAGTTATGAAGAACAATTAAAGATGACTACGTGACATTCTGGATTTATTAAAATCATTCTTGATTGCGTTTTAGAGGAATCTTACAATTCTCGTCTAAGTATGCAAGAAAATCTGATGAAAAAAACTCCTTTCGTATAATTTGAATGATTTTTTTTTTTTGTTTGGTAGATTAGTAGAATACTTAATGATGTGGTAGATTAAATCTCTATACAAATAAAATTTTGGAAAAAGTTTCTATAAATAAGTTTCTATATTAAATAGGAATAAAATTTTTAGAAAAAAATTTTCTAACATATAGAAATACAATTTTGACAATATTTACTATAGACATAACATTTTGACAAAATTTTCTAAAGAAATAAAATGTTGACAACATTTTCTAAAGAAATAATATTTTGACAAAATTTTCTGCAGGAATACAATTGTGGCAAAATTTTCTATTGAAGTATTTGTTTGGTAAATTTGTGGTAAGATTTTCTTCAAATTTTGGTAAATCTTTTGTGGCACGAGTGGTAACCGTGGTTACCACGCATTATTAAAGAGCCACTAAAATGTAAAAATTATTAATAATTGTGTTGAGTGAAAAATACCCTATATTGTGCTCCTACGTTCTTACAAAACTCTAAATATTAGAAAAAAAAACCTACCTGTAAGGAATTTCCCCTACTTCTGGCAACACTGCTTATAGTTGATTTTGCACCACTAATATTAAGCCCATTATTAAAAACAAGTAAGTAAAGTAAAAAGTCGGGCGGGCCACTATATCATACCCTAAACCACCCCTACTGAATTAGTAAACATAAGCATTTATGGGGTATAATTGGTATAGGTTTTGGAGAACATAAAGGGGGTACATGTTTATGCGTGTCTTGTCACAATCTGAGCAGAAATGTCTAATATTAGGAGCTATAGTTTATTTTGCACCAAAAGAGTTAGTATGCCACTAATATTGGGTCAATTATTAAAAAAGAGGAAATCGGTCAATTAGTTGTGGGTAATAAATCCCAATTTCTGCAAATAGGGCAATAGATTTATGTAAGAGCTATATGTAAGTCTAAATACGATCAGCTAGTACATCAAAATTTGAAATTTGAATAACATAGGTTAATAAATAAGAGTATTATGGCCAAATATGACAAAATCGAGCGATGCATATATATGGAACCTATATCTAAATCTGAACCAATTTGTATAATATTTTGCAGGTATGATTAATACCACAGAAGGTCACTTTGTGTAAAATTTGGGTACGATCAGTTAATAAATGAAGCCACTATGGTCAAAAATAAGGTTATTAGGGGCAAATTTTTCAAAATCGGGAGCTATATCTAAATTTGAACCGATTTCGATGAAATTTTGCACATACAGTTAGTGCTATAGAAGATTACATTTAGCCAACCTTGGTTACGATCGGTTGATATATAAGGGTTTTACGACCAAATTTGGCAAAATCGGGCGATACATATATGTGGGAGCTATATCTAAATCTGAACCGATTTCGATGAAATTTCGCACATACAGTTAGAGCTATAGAGGAGTACATTTATCCAACTTTGAGTGCGATCGTTTAATAAATAAGGGCTTTAGGGCCAAATTTGACCAAATCGGGTGATACATATATATGGGAGCTATATCTAAATCTGAACCGATTTCGATGAAATTGCGCACATCCAGGTAGAGGTATAGAAGATTATATTTAGCCAAATTTGAGTACTATCGGTTGATAAATAAGAGAAATAAGAGAAAAAACACCCTATACCAAATTTCATCAAAATCGGTTAATATTTGCGACCGGAATCCTGTGAACAACAAACACATGGACGGACGGACGGACACCAAGCGACTCAGGAGGTGATTCTGAGTTGATCGGTATATATTTTATGGGGTCTAAAACCAATATTTCTGGTAGGCACATGTTTTGGCCGATCAAAGTTATTATACCCTGGTTTAGGGTATAAAAAAAAACAAATATATACGGCCGTAAATTCGGCCCGGCCGAATCTTATATACCCTCCACCATGGACTTCGTAGAAACTTCTACGAAAAACTGTCACCCACAATCGAATTACTTGAGTTGTGGTAATACTTACCGATGGTAAGGTATCTTAAAACTTCTTAACACCGTCTTCTAAATTGTAAGCTAGTCCATACGGGGTATATATTAAACAAAAAAACCAATTAAATACGTATATAATTCAGTTTGACAAAAATTTCTATAGAAAAAAATTTTGATAAAATTTTCTATAGAAATAAAATTTTGACAAATTTTCTATGGAAATAAAATTTTGGCAAAATTTTTCAAGACATAAAATTTTGAAAAATTTTCTATAGTAAAAAAAAATTTTTTGTGACCTATTGACTTTCTAAAATCTCTGTAACTTTTTTGTTTATGATTATAAGTAAATATTTCAAAAGTATAAGTTTCATATTTTGTTAAATTCTTTATAATGGTTATCAGAAATGGGCATCATAGGGGTATACGAAGCGAAATAAAAACCAGTAAGGAAAGTCTAAAGTCGGGCGGGGCCGACTATATTATACCCTGCACCACTTTGTAGATCTAAATTTTCGATACCATATCACATCCGTCAAATGTGTTTGGGGCTATATATAAAGGTTTGTCCAAATACATACATTTAAATATCACTCGATCTGGAAGAATTTGATAGACTTCTACAAAATCTATAGACTCAAAATTTAAGTCGGCTAATGCACTAGGGTGGAACACAATGTTAGTAAAAAATAAATATGGGAAACATTTAAATCTGAAGCAATTTTAAGGAAACTTTGCAAAAGTTTATTTATGATTTATCGCTCGATATATATGTATTAGAAGTTTAGGAAAATTAGAGTCATTTTTACAACTTTGCGACTAAGCAGTGGCGATTTTACAAGGAAAATGTTGGTATTTTGACCATTTTTGTCGAAATCAGAAAAACATATATATGGGAGCTTTATCTAAATCTGAATCGATTTCAACAAAATTTGGCATGCATAGCTACAGTGCTAATTCTACTCCCTGTGCAAAATTTCAACTAAATCGGAGTTAAAAATTGGCCTCTGTGGTCATATGAGTGTAAATCGGGCGAAAGCTATATATGGGAGATATATCCAAATCTGAACCGATTTCAACCAAATTTGGCACGCATAGTTTCAATGCTAATTCTACTCCCTGTGCAAAATTTCAACTAAATCGGAGTTAAAAATTGGCCTCTGTGGTCATATGAGTGTAAATCGGGAGAAAGCTATATATGGGAGATATATCCAAATCTGAACCGATGTCAACCAAATTTGGCACAATGCTAATTCTACTCCCTGTGCAAAATTTCAACCAAATCGGAGTTAAAAATTGGCCTCTTTGGGCAAATGAGTGTAAATCGGGCGAAAGCTATATATGAGAGCTATATCTAAATCTGAACCGATTTGGCTGGTATTTTGCAAGTTTTTCGAGAGCCATAAAATATTCGGATGTACGGAATTTGAGGAAGATCGGTTGATATACACGCCAATTATGACCAGATCGGCGAAAAATATATATGGCAGCTATATCTAAATCTGAACCGATTTTTTCCAAAATCAATAGGGATCGTCTTTGAGCCGAAACAGGACCGTATACCAAATTTTAGGACAATCGGACTAAAACTGCGAGCTGTACTTTGCACACAAAAATACATCAACAGACAGACAGACAGACGGACAGACAGACGGACAGACAGACAGACGGACATCGCTAAATCGACTCAGAATTTAATTCTAAGCCGATCCGTATACTAAAAGGTTGGTCTATGATTACTCCTTCTTGGCGTTACATACAAATGCACAAACTTATTATACCCTGTACCACAGTAGTGGTGAAGGGTATAAAAAGTAAAAATCAAATTTGACGTCGGAGTCAAAAATGACCAATGCACGACGTATAGCCCCTGATCAACCACGAACAACGATATAAGTTTCGGTTTGATCGGACTTCAAATGGCGATACTGCACAATAAATTGAATTTGGGGGGGTCGTAGGGTGCACGGGAAAAAAATGTTGGTGTTCTGAAATTGTCTTCATATATGCTACAAAACTGAGGGGTGACCGCATCAACTTTTTATACCATTCACCACTACTGTGGTACAATAATAAGTTTGTGCATTTGTATGTAACGCCAAGAAATAGTGGTCATAGACCCATCTTTTAGTATACCGATCGGCTTAGAATTAAATTCTGAGTCGATTTAGCGATGTCCGTCTGTCTGTCTGTCCGTCCGTCTGTCTGTATATGTAATTTTGTGCACAAAGTACAGCTCGCAATTTAAGTGCGATCGTCCTCAAATTTGGCATAGGGCCGTTTCTTGGGACAGAGACAATCGCTATTGGTTTTGGAAAAAATCGGTTCAGAGTTAGATATAGCTGCCATATATATTTATCCCCGATTTTGTCATAGTTAGCGTGTTTGACAACCGATTTTCTTGAAATACCGTACATCCAAATACTTTATGAATCTCGAAAATCTTGCAAAATATCAGCCAAATCGGTTCAGATTTAGATATAGCTCCCATATATATCTTTCATCCGATTTGAACTTATATGACTACAAAAGCCAGAGTTTTGCCGTGATTTGTTTCAAATTTTGTACAAGGGGTACGTTTAATAGTATCGTTAAGTGTGTCAAATTTTGTTAAAATCGGTTCAGATTTAGATATAGCTCACATATATAACTTTCGCCCGATTTGGACTTATATGGTCTCAAAAGCCAGAGTTTTGCCCTGACTTACATCAAATTTTGCACAAGCGGTACTTTTACCGATACTATTGTATGTGCCAAATATGGTCAAAATCGATTCAGATTTAGATATAGCTCCCATATATATCTTTCGTCTGATTTGAACTTATATGGCCTCAAAATCCAGGGTTTTGCCGTGATTTGCTTCAAATTTCGCACAAGGAGCACGTTTAGTAGTATGCCAAATTTGGTTGAAATCGGTTCAGATGTAGATATGGCTCCCATATATATCTTCCGTCCGATTTGCACTCATATGACCAGGGGAGCCAAAGTTATACTCCCATTTACGTGAAATTCCGTATAGATACCAGAATTATTATTCTAACTATGCATGTCAAATTTAGTCAAAATCGGTTCAGATTATATATAGCTCCCATATATACGTACACCAGTGTTGGGGAAATATGGTAGACTGTTATATAGCTTCCAGCAAATGTGAAGTAGTTGAGAAGGTAACACAAATTTTGGCCTACATTGGGGTGAAGGATATAATATAGTCGGCCCCACCCGACTTTAGAATTTACTTTCTTGTTTTTATACCCTCCATCATAGGATGGGGGTATATTAACTTTGTCATTCCGTTTGTAACACATCGAAATATTGCTCTAAGACCCCATAAAGTATATATATTCTGGGTCGTGGTGAAATTCTGAGTCGATCTAAGCATGTCCGTCCGTCCGTCCGTCTGTTGAAATCACGCTAACTTCCGAACGAAACAAGCTATCGACTTGAAACTTGGCACAAGTAGTTGTTATCGATGTAGGTCGGATGGTATTGAAAATGGGCCATATCGGTCCACTTTTACGTATAGCCCCCATATAAAGGGACCCTCAGATTTGGCTTGTGGAGCCTCTAACAGAAGCATATTTCATCCGATGCGGCTGCAATTTGGTACATGGTGTTGGTATATGGTCGCTAACAACCATGCAAAAATTGGTCAACATCGGTCCATAATTATATATAGCCCCCATATAAACCCATCCCCAGATTTGGCTTGCGGAGCCTAAAACAGAAGCAAATTTCATCCGATCCGGCTGAAATTTGGTACATAATGTTGGTATATGGTCTCTAACAACCATGCAAAAATTGGTCCACATCGGTCCATAATTATATATAGCCCCCATATAAACCGATCCCCAGATTTGGCTTGCGGAGCCTAAAAGAGAAGAACATTTCATCCGATCCGGCTGAAATTTGGTACATGATGTTGGTATATGGTCTCTAACAACCATGCAAAAATTGGTCCATATCGGTCCTTAATTATATATAGCCCCCATATAAACCGATCCCCAGATTTGGCTTGCGGAGCCTAAAAGAGAAGAACATTTCTTCCGATCCGGCTGAAATTTGGTACATGATGTTGGTATATGGTCTCTAACAACCATGCAAAAATTGGTCCATATCGGTCCTTAATTATATATAGCCCCCATATAAACCGATCCCCAGATTTGGCTTGTGGAGCCTCTAAGAGATGCATATTTCACCCGATCCGGCTGAAATTTGGTACATGGTGTTGGTATATGGTATCTAACAATCATGCAAAAATTGGTCCACATCGACCCATAACTATATATAGCCCCCATATAAACCGATCCCCAGATTTGGCTTGCGAAGTCTCCAAGAGAAGCAAATTTCATCCAAGCCGGTTGTAATTTGGAACATGGTGTTAGTATATGATCTTTAACAACCGTGCCAGAATTGGTCCATATCGGTCCATAATTATATATAGCCCCCATATAAAACGTTCTCCAGATTTGACCTCCGGAACCTCTTGGAGGAGCAAAATTCATCCGATCCGGTTCAAATTAGGAACGGTTTCAAAATCAGTCCATTGTGAAACCACATTGGTGAACTTCTCTCGTATCACTGAGTGCTGCCCCATTTCATGTTAAGCTCAATGGCAAGGGACCTCCTTTTTATAGCCGAGTCCGAACGACGTTCCACATTGAAGTGAAACCACTTAGAGAAGTTTTGAAACCCTCAGAAATGTCACCAGCATTTCTGATGTGGGATAATCCACAGCTGAAAAACTTTTTGGGGTTCGGTCGAAGCAGGAATCGAACCCACGACCTTGTGTATGCAAGGCGGGCATGCTAACCATTGCACCACGGTGGCTCCCGAAGCCATGTTCAACAGCCGCAAAAGTCCGCATGACTCATTTTAGGTTTAATTTAGAATATGTTTGTTACTTTTAATGAATTTTAGTACAAAATTTTACTTATAATGTCATTAGTCATTAAGAAGACCTCAATAAAGCAATAATTCCGTGAATTCCAAAGAAATCTTTACGTGTTTCATTTTTTTGGGACTCACATTCTTTTCATATCAATTTCATTTGAAATTTGATATACTACCTAGTAAACTGCTAGGACGAGGGACATTTTTATATTTCATCATGGTGGTGGGTATTTGAAATTGGTTGTGAATTTTTATTACATTCGAAAGAAATGTATGTACATTTATAACATAAAATATATTACATATGAATTCGAAACTAGTTTAATTTAGTTTTTATATACGAAATTTAATTATTTATATATCAAATGTGAATTCCATCATTGGGATTTTTTTATGCATGAAATAAATATATATTTATTGTTGTTTGTAAAGTACAAATCTACAGAGATTATTACATCAGATCAAGATAAATTTGCTTGAACGTTTTCTGAGGAATGTATTTCTTTCGTGATAGTATATTGATTAGCCAACTAAAATAGATTCATTACCATACCATTGACTTCAATAAAAGTGTTCGTGACATAAAAATTTAGACTTTATTAATGAGGGTGTTGAAGGGTATGATATAGTCGGCCTCGTCGGACTTTCGGATTTATTTACTCCAATTAAAGATGAAAGAAACAAATTTTGTAAGTTGTTAAGAAACTTTTTATTTTTCAGATTTGTTTTCAGTGATAGCTATGATTGCGAGGTTTTTTTTTTTAAGTTATGCTTTATTTCGTTTGTTTATCAATTAAACTTTTCCCGTTGATAAAGTTCCTACTAAAAAATCTCTGCAAGATGAAATTCTACGAAAAAATTAAATGAAGCCGTTTATAATAAACATGCTGATATTTACAACAGTTACAGCTAACTGCTGTAATTACATAGATATATACATACATTTATATGTTAACTAAAAGCCATTTAACCCATTCTCATTTTCACCCCTCATGTGTGTTTCTGTTTGAATATGTGGGCCTATATTGAAAGTTGAAAACTTTTAATTATATGTGCAACGCATTCAAAGCCTTTTAAACTTTAAATCGAAGGGTACAGAAATAGGTGTTTATGACAAAGCTTAGTTAAAACAAGTAAGGAAAATCTAAAGTAGGGCGGGACCGACTATAATATAACCTGCACAACATTTTCCATACCATCTCAAACCCTTCAAATTTATGGGGTGCATTATATAAAGGATTATGGTCCCATACATATATACAAAAAATGCCAATGGCACAACTTTAGAAGCACTTCCAGAAATATCCTCCCAAAGTGTACTTTATTTTAACTGCACAGGAAGTTATTTCATTTAAATTTTTTATAACTCGCTTGTTTTATATTTGTATACCCAGGGTATTATAAGTTAGTGCATATGTTTGCAACACCCAGAAGGAGACGAGATAGACACATGGTGTCTTTGGCAAAAATGCTCAGGGTGGGCTCCTGAGTCGATATAGCCATGTCCGTCAGTCCGTCTGTCCGTGAACACATTTTTGTAATCAAAGTCTAGGTCGCATTTTTTAGTACAATCGACTTCAAATTGGGCACAAGTATGTGTTTTGGCTCAGAATAGAACCCTATATATTTTGGAAGAAATCGGTTCAGATTTAGATATAGCTCCCATATATATATTTCGCCCGATATGGACTTATATGGCCCCAGAAGCCAGAGTTTTACCTTACTTTGCTTGAAATTTTGCACAAGAAGAACAATTAGTACTATTGACAAGTGTGTCAAATTTTATTGAAATCGCTTCAGATTTAGATATAGCTCCCATATATATCTTTCGACCGATATGGACTAATATGGTCCCAGAAGCCAGAGTTTTACCCCAATTTGGTTGAAATTTTGCACTAGGGGTACAATTAGTAGTATAGTCAAGTGCGTCAAATTTTATTGAAATCGGTTCAGATTTAGATATAGCTCCCGTATATATCGTTCGCCCGATTTACACTCATATGACCACAGTGGCCAATCTTTTACTCCGATTTAATGGAAATTTTGCACAGGGAGTAGAATTAACATTGTAGCTATGCGTGCCAAATTTGGTTGAAATCGGTACAGATTTAGATATAGCTCCCATATATATGTTTTTCTGATTTCGACAAAAATGGTCAAGGAAAGAACATTTTCCTTGTAAAATCGCCACTGCTTAGTCGAAATGTTGTAAAAATTACTCTAGTTTTCCTAAACTTCTAATACATATATATCGAGCATAAATCATAAACAAACTTTTGCGAAGTTTCCTTAAAATTGCTTCAGATTTAAATGTTTCCCATATTTTTTACCCTGCTCCACACTGTGAAACAGGGTATTATAAGTTAGTGCATATGTTTGCAACACCCAGAAGGAGACGAGAAAGACACACGGTGTCTTTGGCAAAAATGCTCAGGGTGGGCTCCTGAGTCGATATAGCCATGTCCGTCCGTCCGTGAACACATTTTTGTAATCAAAGTCTAGGTCGCAGTTTTAGTCCAATCGACTTCAAATTTGGCACAAGTATGTGTTTTGGCTCAGAATAGATCCCTATTTATTTTGGAAGAAATCGGTTCAGATTTAGATATAGCTCCCAAATATATGTTTCGCCCGATATGGACTTATATGGCCTCAGAAGCCAGAGTTTTACCCTAATTTGCTTAAAATTTTGCACAAGAAGAACAATTAGTACTATAGTCAAGTGTGCCAAATTTTATTGAAATCGGTTCAGTTTTAGATATAGCTCCCATATATATCTTTCGCCCGATATGGACTAATACGGTCCCAGAAGCCAGAGTTTTACCCCAATTTGGTTGAAATTTTGCACAGGGAGTAGAATTAGCATTGTAGCTATGCGTGCCTAATTTGGTTAGGTTAGGTTAGGTTAGGTTATGTGGCAGGCCGATGTATCAGGCTCACTTAGACTATTCAGTCCATTGTGATACCACAGTGGTGAACTTCTCTCTTATCACTGAGTGCTGCCCGATTCCATGTTAAGCTCAATGACAAGGGACTTCATTTTTATAACCGAGTCCGAACGGCGTTCCACATTCCAGTGAAATAACTTAGAGAAGCTTTGAAACCCTCAGAAATGTCACCAGCATTACTGAGGTGGGATAATCCACCGCTGAAAAACTTTTTATGCAAGGCGGGCATGCTAACCATTGCACCACGGTGGCTCCCACCTAATTTGGTTGAAATCGGTTCAGATTTAGATATAGCTCCCATATATAGCTTTCGCCCGATTTACACCCATATGACCACAGAGGCCAATTTTTAACTCCGATTTAGTTGAAATTTTGCACAGGGAGTAGAATTAGCATTGTAGCTATGCGTGCCAAATTTGGTTGAAATCGGTTCAGATTTAGATATAGCTCCCACATATAGCTTTCGCCCGATTTACACTCATATGACTACAGAGGCCAATTTTTTGCTCCGATTTGGTTGAAATTTTGCACAGGGAGTAGAATTAGCATTGTAGCTATGCGTGCCAAATTTGGTTGAAATCGGCACAGATTTAGATATAGCTCCCATATATATGTTTTTCTGATTTCGAAAAAAGTGGTCAAAATACCAACATTTTCCTTATAAAATCGCCACTGCTAAGTCGATGACTCTAATTTTCCTAAACTTCTAATACATATATATCGAGCGATAAATCATAAATAAACTTTTGCGAAGTTTCCTTAAAATTGCTTCAGATTTAAATGTTTCCGATATTTTTTTTACTAACATTGTGTTCCACCCTAGTGCATTAGCCGACTTAAATTTTAAGTCTATAGATTTTGTAGAAGTCTATCAAATTCTGTCCAGATCGAGTGATATTTAAATGTATGTATTTGGGACAAACCTTTATATATAGCCCCCAACACATTTGACTGATGTGATATGGTATCGAAAATTCAGATCTACAAAGTGGTGCAGGGTATAATATAGTCGGTTCCGCCCGATTTTAGACTTTCCTTACTTGTTTTTTTAATTTTAAACGGATCGTTTTGAAATGACCACACCGTTCATGATTTTTTCTATGGGTGTAAACGAAAAAAAACTATTATATTTGACTGATGGTGGTAGGTATTTACGACCCATCAAAATATTGGTCAAAGACCCTATTAAGAACATGCGTATTCTGAGTAGTGGTGTTATTCGGAGTCGATATAGCTTTGTCCGTCCGTCTGGTGAAAACACCCTAATTTCCGAACAAAACTAGCAATCCACTTGATACTTGGCACAAGTAGTTATTATTGATGTAGGATGGTAATACACTTGGATCATATCGGACCAATTTTATAAACCCATTACGTTTGCAGGAGCAAATTTCATTTCTTCTTTTCAGTTACATCGAAGAATGCGGAAAAATCGTTTAAAGGCCCAGCAAAAATTTTTGGAAGGTCTTCTAAAGCTACAACTTTTAAAGCACTTCCAAAACTTTCCTCCCAAAGATGTTCTTATGATGTAGTTAAAATACAACAGAGGAAGTTCTTTTGTTTCAATTTGTTATAACTGGATTTTTTCAAATTTTTTTTTATGGGTAATTTTAGTTGTTTTTGTTACAAATGGGTTAAAACGGAGAAAGAATTAATTACACATTATAAATTGAGAATTTTTGAAAATATTTGATATCAAACGTTACAGGCAAACGTTAGAATGCATTAAAAGCATTCGCCAATGCATTAATGCGTTATTTGGCAAAATATCACATTATTTGACATCTAATTCGGATAATACCTTAAGAAGTGATGTAAATTCAGTGCAGCGGCGGTTCGAATGGTGGACATTCGTCCTATGACAAGTCGTGTGTTAAATTCATTGCTTCTGCGCCAATTTTGCACAACGTTCGGATACAGAAAGAAAATATTCACTACTTTTTTGGGGGGAGTTTTGCAATAAATGTTTTCATTTAAGCTAAGCGATGTTCAAAGACTGGGTTTCGGATTAAAATCGAAAATCCCAACGTTTTCTCTATCCGGTTTCGGTTTTTATAACCGATTAACCGGTTTTGAACACCCTAATAGAAGTACAAGTCAAATTGAAATTCAAGAATGTTTTACCATAACAAACCACCAACTCTTCCAACACCACATCAACCACATAGGGCAAAGTGTCATTGGCAAATCTACGAAACGTGTTTAATTTCCAAAGAAAACAACACTAAGATTTTAAATCAAATGCCACCCTCTAAGTATTTTAATTGTCAGAATACATTAACATATTTTACGAAAACCATTACTCCATACACTTCTGCCATGGGCATTGGCGGAAAATAATTTTGGTCTCTGAGATGGGTAGCAGCAATGGGCCATTACCACAAAAATAATTTCGGTTGCCCCTAACGCCACAAAGAGGAAACAAAAAAAAAACAATAAGCAACACAAGAATTTAGTTAGGTTATGTGAAAGAATGGGAAGGCATTGAGACGAAAATTTAAAAATTTTTCTTTTTGGTGAAACAAATGTTTTCCATGTACTTGGAAATGTACCACACGCATCCCCTCCCATCATTGCATTCCTAAATGACTTGAGTTCATTTTACTAAGAATCTTATTATTTTTTTGTGGTTGCCATTATTGCATGCCAAGGGATGTGTTTTTTTTCGTTTTTGTTTTCTCACGGAGGGGAAATTATTTTTTATTATGTTGGCCTATTTTATTAAGAAAGAATGTCTGTGTCTCTATTATCACTGACTTTAAGACAACTGGCATGGAAATATAGTCGAGCGATCTGGACTATATGATGTCTACCATAACTAAGGGGGGGTGGGAGATACATAATCCTTGTCAATTAGTTAGTAACGCATTGTGAATAATTTCATACTCCGTTGAAATCCTACCAAATTCCACAATACCCGCTTGAATACCCGCTTGAAGCTTTTTCCAAAAAGTTTATACCCACTACCATAGAATGGTGACGGGGATGTAATAAGTTTGTTATTCCGTTTGTAACACATCGAAATATCGATTTCCGACTGTATAAAGTATATATATTCTTGATCAGGGAGAAATTCTAAGACGATATAAGCATGTCCGTCTGTCTGTCTCTCTGTTGTAATCATGCTACAGTCTACAATAATGAAGCAATCGTGCCGAAATTTTGCACAAACTCGTATTTTGCATGCAGGCAGGTCAAGTTTGAAAATGCGTCCATGTTTTGGTATAGCCTCCATATAGACCGATCTCCCGATTTTCGAATCCGTAGTTTTTATCCAATTTGCCTGAAATTGGAAATCTAGAAGTATTTGGGACCATAAAGGGGTGTGCCGAAAACGGTGAGTAGAGGTCCATGCTTTAGTATAGCCCCCATAAGACCGATGTCCCGATTTAACTCCTATACCCCAAACACATTTTGCTTCAAGCATATATATTTTCAGGATTGGTCCAAACAAAATATTGTTTGTATTGTTCAAACATATTACGTTTCACCTTAGGGCATACACGCAAAGAAAAAAAACGTTTGGAAAACGTTTGCCGAAAACGTTTTTCTTTTGTTAGAGTTTTTTTTAATTGCTTCGAAAATTTGAAACTTTTATCACCAAAAAAATTCGTTTGTTACAAAATTTTTATTTTTTCAATAAAAAAAGTTATTTTTGAAACAACAACAGAGTTCATTTCGTTTATATCAAACACTGTTCTTTTCTGACTTTAGGTCTTTAATAGGACACATTTTACTGTTCAAAATTTAATATAGTACAATGTAATGTTGAACATTTTTTCGGAATCTTACGAACATATGTGGAATGTATGTAAAAATAAAAAAAAAAAACTTTGGTCAAAGCAGGGATCGAACCCACGACCCTTGGCATGAGAGTCGGACGTAGCAACCACTGCTCCACGGTGCCAAACTAAATGTTTGTTTCTGGTAAATAAACTTTGTTTATTCGGTTCGTGGGCGCCGCAAGCTATGCTATATAAATATATCTTATATGGGTAATTAGCTATTGATGACCATAACAGGTACATAGCTCAGTGGTTAGTGTGTTGGCTTACAAAGTGCATGGTCCGCGGTTCGATTCTCCATCCAGGCGAAAGGTAAAAAAATTTTAAAAATTTATAAATTCGTATAATTTCTTCTACATATTTGGTATTACAGGAAAAGGTGTTAAGATTTAAAAAAAACTCGTGGATGTGAGAAAGATGTGAGGGAAAATGCAATTAGCAAGAAAAAAAATTTTTTGTTAGTCTTTATGAAATTGTTGTTACATCCTGGAAAAGAATAAATGTTTATCACAAAAAGTATATGCTTTTCTTCCAAATACACTTTCTTACAGCGAAAAGCAAATGAGAAACGAACTTTGTTTGTCTAAAATTTCGTTTGGGAGGAAAGAATTATTTTTTTGCGTGTACACTGGTAGTAAAAAATTTTAATGAATTTTTTTTTGTGTGAATATATTTTCAAGGCGCCATTTGGTTACTTCCATTCTTTTACTTGCAGCATACTCTCTAGGTCTCTCTTTCTAAACACATATATGTTTATAGGCTAACATATTTCCAACTTAATATATGTTTGCATCTAAGCATATTATATTTACAAACACTTTAAGTCCCAAACATAATATGTTCTAACATGTCCAAACATGTTATGCTAGTTTATAAACATTATATGCTTGCACTTAAAAATATTGTATTAAAAAATTTGAGTTCCAAACATATATATATATATATTTTTTACAACCAAACATATGAAAAACAGCCTTTTTCGTCGGTGTAGAAACTGTAGTTTTTTTCCCATTTGCCTGAAATTTTAACTATACTAGTATTTGAGGAAAATTTCCAGTTGTTGTTTCTCGTAATCAATTAAAAAATGGGGGTGAAAATCTGCAGAATTTATATTTCAAATCAAAGCGTAATTTCATAATTTTCTTGCATACTTACAAGAGATGTTAATGTTTCCTCTAAAACTTAAAAAAGGGTATTTATAAATCCAGAATCTGATATAGTCGTCTCTAGTCTTACGCCCTCAAAAAATCGCTTCTCTAACATATGTTCCAAACATATTTTGCAGGAAGCACATATATTATTGGATACTGCCGAAGCATTAATATGTTTTTTTTTTTTTTTTTTTTTTGTAAACATATTATATGTTTGGAAGCATTTTGAGCTCAAAAATATTATATGCTTGGAAGAATTTTCACCAAAGAAGATTGTGCTCATTCCCTCACATAATTTTCACTTCCATGAAGTTTTTGAGTTCTTGGGACCTTTTTCTGTAACACACATAATGTTGAAGAAATTATTCAATTTTATAATTTTTTTTTTTAATTTTACCTTTCGCCTGGACGAAGAACCGAACCGAGGACCATACAGTTTGTAAGCCAACACACTATCCACAGTACACGTTTGGAAAACGTGTACCGAAAACGTTTTTCTTTTGTTAGAGTTTTTTGAATTGCTTCGAAAGTTTTAAACTTTTATCACCAAAAAAATTGGTTTGATAAAAAACTTTTATTTTTTCAATAAAAAAAAGTTATTTTTGTAACAACAACACAGTCCATTTCGATTATATCAAACATTGTTCTTTTCTGACTTTAGGTCTTTAATAAGACACATTTTACAGTTCAAAATTTAATATACTACAATGTAATGTTGAGCATTTTTTTGGAATCTTCCGAACATATCTGGAATATATGTAAAAAAAACAAAAACTTTGGTCGGAGCAGGGATCGAACACACGACCCTTGGCATGCAAGTCGGACGTAGCAACCACTGCTCCACGGTGCCAAACTAAATGTTTATTTCTGTTAAACTTAACTTTGTTTATTCGGTTCGTGGGCGCCGCAAGCTATGCTATATAAATATAACTTATATGGATATTTATCTATTGATGACCATAACAGGTACATAGCTCAGTGGTTAGTGGGTTGGCTTACAAAGTGCATGGTCCGCGGTTCGATTCTCCGTCCAGGCGAAAGGTAAAAAAATTTTAAAAATTTATAAAATCCTATAATTTCTTCTACATTGTTGGTATTACAGGAAAAGGTGTTAAGAACTAAAAAAACCTCGTGGATGTGAGGGAAAATGCAATTAGCGAGAAAACAATGTTTTTTGTAGTTTGTCTTTATGAAATTGTTTTTACATCCTGGAAAAGAATAAACGTTTATCACAAAAAGTATATACTTTTCTTCCAAATACACTTCCTTACAGCGAAAATCAAATGAGAAACGAACTTTGTTTGTCTAAGATTTCGTTTGGGAAGAAAGAATTATTTTTTTGCGTGTAGACAATTATCGTTATAAGTTACATTTATATAACATAGCATAGTTTGCAGCGCCCACGAGCCCAGGCAAACATAACATTATTTAACAGAAACATACATTTGTTGACCACGTGGAGCAGTGGTTAGTATGTCTGCCTTGCATACAAAAGGTCGTGGGTTCAATCCCTGCTCCGACCGAACACCATTTTTATACCCTCCACCATAGGATGGGGGTATATTAACTTTGTCATTCTGTTTGTAACACATAGAAATATTGCTCTAAGACCCCATAAAATGTATATATTCTGGGTCGTGGTGAAATTCTGAGTCGATCTGAGCATGTCCGTGCGTCCGTCCGTCCATTCAAATCACGCTAACTTCCGAACGAAACAAGCTATCGACTTGAAACTTGGCACAAGTAGTTGCTATTGATGTAGGTCGGATTGTATTGCAAATGGGCCATATCGGTCCACTTTTACGTATAGCTCCCATATAAACGGACCCCCAAATTTGGCTTGCGGGGACTCTAAAAGAAGCAAATTTCTTCCGATCCGGCTGAAATTTAGTACATGGTGTCAGCATATGATCTCTAACAACCATCCAAAAATTGGTCCACATCGGTCAATAATTATATATAGCCCCCATATAAACCGATCCCCCGAGAAGCAAATTTCATCCGATCCGGCTGAAATTTGGTATATGGTTTTAGTATATGGTCTCTAATGACCATGCAGGAATTGGTTCATATCAGTCCATAAATATATATAGCCTCATGTAAACCGATCCCCAGATTTTATTTCTTAGGCTTTTAGAAACCGTAGTTTTTATCCTATTTGTGTAAAATTGGAAATCTAAAGGTATTTCAGGACCACAAATGGGTGTGCCGAAAATGGTATGTATCGGTCCATGTTTTGGTATAGCCCCCTTATAGACCGATCTCCCGAATTTATCTCTTGGCCTTCTAAAGGCCGTAGTTTTTATCCAATTTGTCTGAAATCGGAAATCTAGAGGTATTTTAGGTCCACAAATAGGTGTGTCGAAAATAGTGTGTATCGGTCTATGGTTTGATATATCCCCCATATAGAACGATCTTCCAATCTGAATTCTTGGGCTTCTAGACACCGCAATTTTTATCCGATTTACCTGAAATTCAAAATCTGGAGATATTTTGGGTCTACGCATAAGTACGCCGAATATGGTGTGTTCATGTTTTCGTATTTACATCCTATAGACCGGTTTCCAGATTTGGCCTCTTTTATGTGTAGGCATCCCAATTTTTATGCGAGTTGCCTAAAATTCAAAATCAAGAGGTATTTTGGGTCCACACATAAGTAAGCCGAATATACCACACATATAGACCGATCTTCCGATTTCACTTCCAGACACCGCAATTTTTATCCGATTTACCGGAAATTCAAAATTTAGAGGTATTTTCGGTCCGTAAATAGGTGTAGTGAATGTGCTTTGGTATAGCTCTCATGTGTTAAACATCAGGAGGCTTCCTGACGAAGAGAAGGAAACGATTATATTTTTTGTTCCATGGTGGTGGGTATTTAAGATTCGGTCCCGCCGAACTTAAGTCCGTATATATTTGTTTTGTGGTAGCATGAAGTTTTTGTGGTAAAATTTGACGTGACGATATATATATAGCCCTCATATAGATATTGTAAACCCTAGACAAATTCACGCCATATTTAGGGACTACATCAAAACCTGGACCGATATAGGCATCTTCTGAACGATGGTTAGCATGCCCGCCTTGCATACACAAGGTCGTGGGTTCGATTCCTGCTTCGACCGAACACCAAAAAGTTTCTCAGCGGTGGATTATCCCACCTCAGTAATGTTGGTGACATATCTGAGGGTTTCAAAGCTTCTCTAAGTGGTTTCACTGCAATGTGGAACGCCGTTCGGACTCGGCTATAAAAAGGAGGTCCCTTGTCATTGAGCTTAACATGGAATCGGGCAGCACTCAGTGACAAGAGAGAAGTTCACCAATGTGGTATCACAATGGACTGAATAGTCTAAGTGAGCCTGATACATCGGGCTGCCACCTAACGTGATTACAACAGATAGATATACAGACGGACATGGCTATATCGTCGTAAAATTTCTCCCTGATCAGAAATACAGACTTTATATAGTCGGAAGACGATATTTCGATGAGTTATAAACGGAATGACAAACTTATAGCCCCATTACCAATTTATGGTTGATCTTAACTCCGATTAATCAATTGAGTCTTACTATAATCAACACTTGAGTATCGCTATAGCCATTAACGGATTCACGCAAAAAATTAAAATAAATTCAATTGTGGATTTATAAGGACCAGGATTGTTTGTGTTTTAGAGGAATATTAAACATTTCGTTTAAGCGTGCAAACAATTCTATACAATAATGTCTTTCATAGTTTTAAAATCGCAATTCTGTAGATCTTTACTCCCATTTATCAAAGAAGCCCCAGAAGTAAAATCGGAAAATTTTAATTGTAGTTTCGGCCAACTTGGATGCACTTGCTTCTATCTTTTCAGAAAGTTAATGGGGAGACCGCTGTGTATGGGAGCTATATTAAACACTTTCCGATATCATCTAAAGTTAAAGTACAACTTTATAGAACTAAAATACTTTTGGATCTCAAATTTTATTTCATTTTTAATTTTCTGGATATAACTCTCATAGATTACTTAATTTTAGGAAAATAATTTCAATGTCAAATAGGTAGATCGGTCAAAACTAAGGCTATCAGCAAACATGGACCGATACACACCATATTCGACACACCCAAATTTGTATCACACTTTAAAACCTTTCCCATTTAATAATGCTTCAACTTATGTTTATTGCTCAATATTATGGTATAAAGAAAATTACATTAAATCATTTATACTAGAAATTTTATGGCAATCTCACTCCGATTTTCAACACTCATCCATTAAGTTTTTATTCTTTGCCAGCTTTAGTTTATGTTAGCCAACTCATCCAGTGCTCTCATCAAATCTAAACTGGCCTCAAAGCATTTTCCTGTTAATTCATCGTCCATCCAGTCATTCTCATAAAAAACTAAACGGCAATTGGCAATGTAGCGTAAAAAGGATAGTGAACCCATGGAGAATTCCAAATTATGAAATTGAATTTTAAAATAAATCATCAAAATGAATTGAATTACCCTTCTAATAGCAATAAAAGCCAAGCTGAAAGTATCTGAAGGGGAAAGGACACAAAAACCAAAAAGAAAAGGAAATCAAAACAGCTACCAATAAATTATGTTTTGATACAAAAAAAAATAAACAAAAACAATGACGCTTGGACACTTTTTGACACATCAAAAAAAAAAACTAAAACGAAGCCAAGCCAGAATGAAATAGGGATGAGTTCTATTACAACAAATTCCTTCCATCTAGAAAAGGGAAGCGAATTTAAGTTAATAAAAATATGTTTTACCGGATTTACTGAGATTACGCCTAAACAATGAAACAGTAAATTGGGTTACACACGTAAGGAACCCCAAATAAAATGAGAAGCTTAAAATCATCAAAGTAAAGGACTTTGTTTTTTTAAATTACTACAGTGTCTTCGTTGCAGAAAAATATTAATATAGGCTTCAATCACGAATATAATTATACACGCCAAAAAAAAAAAAAATGGGTTCTAAACACGGTTGCCACTCGATCCAAAAATAATCTACCAAAATTTGAAGAAAATTTTATCAAAAAACTAACAAAGAAAAATATCTTAGTTTGGAAAATTTTATTTCTATACAAAAATTTTTTTATACCCTGCGCCACACTGTGGAACAGGGTATTATAAGTTAGTGCATATGTTTGCAACACCCAGAAGGAGACGAGATAGACACATGGTGCCTTTGGCAAAAATGCTCAGTGGGCTCCTGAGTCGATATAGCCATGTCCGTCTGTCCGTGAACACATTTTTGTAATCAAAATTTAGGTCGCAGTTTTAGTCCAATCGACTTCAAATTCGGCACAAGTATGTGTTTTGGCTCAGAATAGAACCCTATTGATTTTGGAAGAAATCGGTTCAGATTTAGATATATCTCCCAAATATTACAGGTTTGCTGATAAGTCCCCGGTCTAACAAAGAAAAACACATTTTTTTTTTTGTCAAAATTCGTTTCTATTATTCAACATATTTCCCTTCAAGAGCGATACAACGATTATAACGACCTTCCAATTTTTTGATACCATTTTGATAGTACTCCTTCGGTTTTGCCTCAAAATAGGCCTCAGTTTCGGCGATCACCTCTTCATTACTGCCAAATTTTTTCCCTGCGAGCATCCTTTTGAGGTCTGAGAACAAAAAAAAGTCGCTGGGGGCCAGATCTGGAGAATACGGTGCGTGGGGAAGCAATCCGAAGCCCAATTCATGAATTTTTGCCATCGTTCTCAATGACTTGTGGCACGGTGCGTTGTGTTGGTAGAACAACACTTTTTTCTTCTTCATATGGGGCCGTTTTGCCGCGATTTCGCCTTCAAACGCTCCAATAACGCCGTATAATAGTCACTGTTGATGGTTTTTCCCTTCTCAAGATAATCGATAAAAATTATTCCATGCGCATCCCAAAAAACAGTGGGCATTACTTTGCCAGCGGACTTTTGAGTCTTTCCACGCTTCGGAGACAGTTCACCGGACGCTGTCCACTCAGCCGACTGTCGATTGGACTCAGGAGTGTAGTGATGGAGCCATGTTTCATCCATTGTCACATATCGACGGAAAATCTTGGGTGTATTACGAGTTAACAGCTGCAAACACCACTCAGGATCATCAACACGTTGCTGTTTTTGGTCAAATGTGAGCCCGCGCGGCACCCATTTTGCACAGAGCTTCCGCATATCCAAATATTGATGAATGATATGACCAACACGTTCCTTTGATATCTTTAAGGCCTCTGCTATCTCGATCAACTTCTGTTTACGGTCATTCAAAATCATTTGCGGATTTTTTTGATGTTTTCGTCGGCAAACACCTCTTTCGGGCGTCCACCGCGCTTGAATTTTGCATACCAATCAATTATTGTTGATTTCCCTGGGGCAGAGTCAAGCCTAGTTTTTGCTTCCACCGTATTTTTTCCCTTCACAAAACAGTATTTTATCAAAACACGAAATTCCCTTTTTTCACAATAACAAAAGTTGCTTCACAAAAGACGCTCTATGTCACAAAATATTTGACTTACAGACGTCAAATTTTGACACGAATCATTTGAAGGTTGGTACTATATAAAAATAATATGCATTTAATACTAGCGACGTCATCTATGTGTCAGACCGTGGACTTATCAGCCAACCTGTTATATTTCGCCCGATATGGACTTATATGGCCCCAGAAGCCAGAGTTTTACCCTAAGTTGCTTAAAATTTTGCACAAGAAGAACAATTAGTACTATAGTCAAGTGTTCCAACTTTTATTGAAATCGGTTCAGATTTAGATATAGCTCCCATATATATTTTTCGGCCGATATAGACTAATACGGTCCCAGGCCAGATTTTTACCCCTAACTTGGTTGAAATTTTCCACTAGGAGTACAATTAGTAGTTTAGTCAAGTGTGTCAAATTTTATTGAAATCGGTTCAGATTTGGATATATCTCCCATATATAGCTTTCGCCCGATTTACACTCATATGACCACAGAGGCCAATTTTTAACTCCGATTTAGTTGAAATTTTGCACAAGGAGTAGAATTAGCATTGTAGCTATGCGTGCCAAATTTGGTTGAAATCGGTTCAGATTTAGATATATCTCCCATATATAGCTTTCGCCCGATTTACACTCATATGACCACAGAGGCCAATTTTTAACTCCGATTTAGTTGACATTTTGCATAGGGAGTAGAATTAGCATTGTAACTATGCGTGCCAAATTTGGTTGAAATCGGTTCAGATTTGGATATATCTCCCATATATAGCTTTCGCTCGATTTACACTCATATGGCCACAGAGGCCAATTTTTAACTCCGATTTAGTTGAAATTTTGCACAGGGAGAAGAATTAGTATTGTTGCTATGCGTGCCAAATTTGGTTGAAATCGGTTCAGATTTAGATATAGCTCCCATATATATGTTTTTCTGATTTCGACAAAAATGCTAAAATCGCCGCTGCTTAGCCGAAAAGTTGTAAAAATGACTCTAATTTTCCTAAACTTCTAATACATATATATCGAGCGATAAATCGTAAATAAACTTTTGTGAAGTTTCATTAAAAGTGCTTCAGATTTAAATGTTTCCCATATTTATACCCTTCACCACTACTGTGGTACAGGGTATAATAAGTTTGTGCATTTGTATGTAACGCCAAGAAGGAAAAGTCTGAGACCCGTTTGGTATACCGATCGTCTTAGAATTAAATTCTGAGTCCATTTAGCGATGTCCGTCTGTCTGTCTGTCTGTCGGTCCGTCTGTCTGTCTGTCTGTTCATGTATTTTTGTGCGCAAAGTACAGGTCGCAGTTTAAGTCCGATCGTCCTCAAATTTGCACAGGGTCGTTTTGGGGAACAAAGACGATCGCTATTGATTTTGGAAAAAATCGGTTCAGATTTAGATATAGCTGTCATATATATTTATCCCCGATCTGGTTATAATTGGCGTGTTTATCAACCGATGTTCTTCAAATTCCGTAGATCCAAATATTTTATGAGTCTCGAAAAACTTGCAAAATATTATCCAAATCGGTTCAGATTTAGATAGAGCTTCCATATATATCTCTCGTCCGATTTAGAGTCATATGACCACAGAGGCCAAAGTTTACTACCGATTTACGTGAAATTTTGCACAGAGAGTTGAATTGACATTCTACCAATGCTTGGTAAATTTGATTGAAATCCGATTTGCACTTATATGGCCTCAAAAGCTAGAGTTTTGCCGCGAATTGGTTAAAATTTTGCACAAGGAGTACGTTTAACAGTATCGCTAAGTGCACCAAATTTGGTGGAAATCGGTTCAGATTTAGATATAGCTCCCATATATATCTTTCGTCCGATTTGCACTTATATGGCCTCAAAAGCCAGAGTTTTGCCGTGATTTAGTTCAAATTTTGCACAAGGAGTATGTTTAATAGTATGGGTAAGTGTACCAAATTTGGTTGAAATCAGTTCAAATTTAGATATAGCTCCCATATATATCTTTCGTCCGATTTGAACTTATATGTCCTCAAAAGCCAGAGTTTTGCCTTGACTTGCTTCAAATTTTGCACCAGGAGTATGTTTAATAGTATTGGTAAATGTACCAAATTTGGTTGAAATCGGTTCACATTTAGATATAGCTCCCATATATATCTTTCACCCGATTTGCACTTATATGCCCTCAAAAGCCAGCGTTTTGCCGTGATTTAGTTCAAATTTTCCACAAGGAGTACGTTTAACAGTATCGGTTAGTGTACCAAATTTGGTTGAAATCGTTTCAGATTTAGATATAGCTCCCATATATATCTTTCGACCGATTTACACTCATATGACCACGGGGGCTAAAGTTTTACGTGAAATTTAGCAGAGATTGCAGAATTATTATTCTAACTATGCAGTTCAAATTTAGTCAAAATCGGTTCAGATTATATATAGCTCTCATATATACGTACACCAGAGTTGGGGAAATATGGTAGACTTTTTCATATTTTAGACCCATTTTCAATGGGATTTTCCTCCAATTGACTGGATAGTTTACACAGAGAATATATTTAATATGATATTTAAGTGTGTCAAGTTTGTTCTAATTTGGTTCAGTCTTAGATAAAGCCTCCATATATTCGTTCTTCTGATTTATACAAATATGGCCAAATTCCCACCCGTAGAAAAAATTGTCTCCATTATAAGTATTTGTATCTGGAAATGCAAACCTTTATATAGCTCCCAGCATATTTGAAGTAGTTGAGATGGTAACACAAATGTTGGTCTTCATGGTGGTGAAGGGTATAATGTAGTCGGCCCCGCCCGACTTTAGACTTTCTTACTTGTTTTTTACTAACATTGTGTTTCACCCTAGTGCATTAGCCGACTTAAATTTTGAGTCTATAGATTTTGTAGAAGTCTATCAAATTCTGTCCAGATCGAGTGACATTTAAATGTATGTATTTGGGACAAACCTTTATATATAGCCCCCAACACATTTGACGGATGTGATATGGTATCGAACATTTAGATTTACAAAGTGGTGCAGGGTATAATATAGTCGGCCCCGCCCGACTTTAGACTTTCTTACTTGTTTTTTTCCTATAAAGGGTGATACGGTCAAAATTTGGTCAATATAAACTTGACGTATTTCTTTCAATTTTGCATTTAAAAAACCTGAACACCCCTCATTTTGAAGGTGTGTGTGTAGAATGTTGCTCCTATTTTGATTTTGGAATTCACTCTTCAGTTGTCAAAATGTCGTCCAAACAAGATGAGCAGCGTATCAAAATTTTGCTCGCGCATCGCGAAAATCCGAGCTACTCGCACGCAAAGCTGGCAAAATCGCTAAAAGTTGCCAAATCAACCGTTACAAATGTAATTAAAGTGTTTGGGGAACGTTTGTCGACAGCCAGGAAGTCTGGATCGGGGGGAAATCGAAAACCGGAAGCCGCTGAGACGACAAAGAGAGTTCCCGGTAGTTTCAAGCGAAACCCTAACCTCTCTCTCCGAGATGCCGCAAATAAGCTGGGTGTATCGTCTACAACCGTGCATCGAGCCAAAAAACGAGCCGGACTATCGACTTACAAGAAGGTAGTGACTCCAAATCGCGATGATAAATAAAATACGACGGCCAAAGCGCGATCCTGGAGGCTGTACACAACGATGCTGACGAAGTTTGACTGCGTGGTAATGGACGACGAAACCTACGTCAAAGCCGACTACAAGAAGCTTCCGGGACAGGAGTTTTATACGGCAAAAGGAAGTGGAAAGGTAGCAGATATTTTCATGTACATAAAACTGTCAAAGTTCGCAAAGAAATATCTGGTTTGGCAAGCCATCTGTACCTGTGGCTTGAAAAGCAGCATTTTCATAGCTTCCGGGACTGTCAACCAAGAAATTTACGTGAAAGAGTGTTTGAATAAACGTCTGCTGCCTTTCCTGAAGAAACACGGTTGTTCCGTACTGTTTTGGCCGGATTTTGCATCTTGCCATTACGGTAAAAAGGCCATGGAGTGATACGCCGCCAACAACGTGCAGGTGGTTCCCAAGGACAAGAACCTTCCCAACACGCCAGAGCACCGCCCAATTGAGAAATACTGGGCTATTGTAAAGCGGAACCTAAAGAAGACCAAAAAAACTGCTAAGGACGAGCAGCAGTTTTTTGACAAACTAGCTTTCTGCGGCGAAGAGGGTGGACAAGGTGGCTGTACAAAATCTGATGGCAGGTGTCAAGCGTAAGGCCCGGCAATTCGGATTTGGAAAAGCGAAAGCCTAACTGAATATTTTTCCTGAATTTTATACTAATTGAACTTGAAAAAGAAATTTAATTTGATTTTTCAAATAAACGATTTCACCGATTTACACGCGTTTTCCCTTGACCAAATTTTGACCGTATCACCCTTTATTTGCTCTGGGAAGGGAACGTCCCGTTTTTAAGTATAGAGCAACATCCAAAATTCTTTGATTTACTTGGAATGTATAAAAAACGTATGAGACCAGGATTAAATTAAGACCGTGATGATATGATCTCTTGATATCTGATCGGAGAGGGGCAACTGCTTCTGACTTTGTAAACATATAAAATTTTCCGATTTTCTTGAAATTCGCAAGGGAAGGTGGAGTGTGCTCTAAAAATGAGAACTAGGAATGTAATTTTTTGAAATTTCTTCTTCTCTTTTTAAATAAATTAAATTTACATGAAACTGACATGTATGTATATGTTTGGGAAATACACTTTAAAAATTTATTATGCTCAATTTTTAATAATGAAATTTCTCTGATTTATTTGACAGGAAACATAGTGTGTTGTTATGCACTTGATATAGAATACTTTATTTTCTGGTAAGTTGAGAAGAGTGATACATTCCTCTGAAAAACCACATTTGAAATTCATAGGAAATATGGGGGATGGTCAAACAACTTAAATACAGTATATAAGTTTTAAAAAAATGTTGGTGTGAAGGGGCCATTTAAACGCATCCCTTGAAAACGACAAAGCAAATTTTTCGATTTTTTTAAGGGTATAAAGGACACCTGTGTGTAAGCCATGGGCAGAACTGTTAGACAGAACATACCAGCAGACAGACGGACATCGCAGGATCGAGTGGAGAAATGGGTGTGATCACGAATCGGAATACTCTATATCGTCAGTTCTGTGTGTTGCCAACGGAATAACAAACCTATTGTATACCCCATGGAGAATTTCAAGAACCACAGTGCCAAAATGGACTCAATTAAAATAATAGAAGATGGAAAGAAAACAACCTGGCAGCTACAAGTATGTGTCTAAAATAAGAAGGCAAAGAAACTCTTACGAAAAAAAGACAAACTGAGAAGAAATAACGGAAACGGAAAAATACAGATAAATTTTATGCAAATGAATGGGAGGTGGGGAGAAAATAAAATCATATCTTTCACTTGGCTGCAAACGGCAGCTGAATGTTGCTTTAGCCCAAAAGGATTTTAAGTGGGTACTTTTCATCCTGCCTCTATTGTGTATTGTCATTTCAGGTTTCCTTGTTTGTTTGTTTTTTTTTTTTTTTTTGTTATGGCTACGGCAATGGTTGCTGGCGTTTCCCATCTCCATCGTCACTGTTTTGTTGCCCTTACAGCAATGCAAACAGACAACAATAAATATTGCAAAAAAAAAATCGTTGGAAACTAAACATACAATAAGGCAAGACATTTGACAAAAATATAAACAAATATTTTGCTGGGGACAAAAATACGAAAAAAAACATATAAAACTGATGAAAAACGACGGAGACTTCTTTGGGGTTCTGTTTGGCTTAAAACTCAATGTGGTCGAGGAATCGAGTTGAAAATTGCCCACGTAATGTGTATGGGTGAATCGCGTATACCCTTCACCATATCGCATGCTGTAATGAACACTAAAGTGTTTATAAATTATTTCAAAGAAATATCCATTTTTCTATGTAGGAGAGAACCAAATAGTGAGAAAAGCGGGAGCCATCAATGAGATAGCCAATAAGTCGGTTGGGGGGTTCGTTTCCCACCACTACAGAACTCCAGTTCAACATTACACCAATAATATTTAGACTCCCTGTTTAATTTACGTTACCAATGGACCAAGCGACACTAGATAAAATAAAACAAAAGCCCCGAACAATCTAGTTATCAAAAAATCTGAAAAAAAAACTAATCAAATTGGTATTGACAAAATTTCCTAAATTTCATAGTTACTCCTGGTGTTAAGTGGAGTACATGCCTCTAAACCCACCCATCCATTGGTTTTAATGGCACAAGATTTTTAGAACCCCAAAATTGAAAGCTCAGAAACCAACTAATTTACGCTCATCATTTTTGTAGGAAAACTTCGCATATGATTTACCTCTTTATAATGTTATACTTTGATTTATTTAAATAATTCATAATTTTAGAAGATAACAATGTTCATCCTTGTAAAGAAATTTTAGACAACTATAAATTCAAACTCATCAAACAAATATATGCATATATTCATATATATTTATATATATGTTCCTTACTCGAAATATTAATATAAATTTTCATAATTTGAACAATATTAGAATTATACCACGTTTAGAAGAAAACAAGTAAGGAAAGTCTAAAGTCGGACGGGGCCGACTATATTATACCCTGCACCACTTTGTAGATCTAAATTTTCGATACCATATCACATTCGTCAAATGTGTTGGGGGCTATATATAAAGGTTTGTCCCAAATACATACATTTAAATATCACTCGATCTGGTCAGAATTTGATAGACTTCTACAAAATCTATAGACTCAAAATTTAAGTCGGCTAATGCACTAGGGTGGAACACAATGTTAGTAAACATTTGGGAAACGTTTAAATCTGAAGCAATTTTGAGGAAACTTCGAAAAAGTTTATTTATGATTTATCGCTCGATATATATGTATTAGAAGTTTAGGAAAATTAGAGTCCTTTTTACAAGTTTTCGACGAAGCAAAGGCGATTTTAAAAGGGAAAATGTTGGTATTTTGACCATTTTTGTCGAAATCAGAAAAACATATATATGGGAGATATATCTAAATCTGAACCGATTTCAACCAAATTTGGCACGCATAGCTACAATGCTAATTCTACTCCCTATGCAAAATCTCAACTAAATCGGAGTTAAAAATTGGCCTCTGTGGTCATATGAGTGTAAATCGGGCGAAAGCTATATATGGGAGCTATATCTAAATCTGAACTGATTTCAATAAAATTTGGCACACTTGACTATAGTACTAATTGTTCTTCTTATGCAAAATTTTAAGCAAATTAGGGTAAAACTCTGGCTTCTAGGGCCATATAAGTCCATATCGGGCGAAATATATATATGGGAGCTATATCTAAATCTGAACCGATTTCTTCCAAAATCAATAGGGTTCTATTCTGAGCACATACTTGTGCCAAATTTGAAGTCGATTGGACTAAAACTGCGACCTAGACTTTGATTACAAAAAATGTGTTCACGGGCAGACGGACATCGCTGTATCGACTCAAGAGCCCACCCTGAGCATTTTTGCCAAATACACCATGTGTCTATCTCGTCGCCTTCTGGGTTTTGCAAACGTATGCACTAACTTATAATACCCTGCTCCACAGTGTGGCGCAGGGTATAATGATGATATGTGCAAAGAAGTTTTAATTCTCAGGAATGTTCATAAAATTATTGTCGAGTAGAAACTGGAATAAAGGAAAACTACTTAAGTCTTGCATAAGTGAACTTTTTGGCTCATTAGAACCAATTTCCATACTAATAAAAATCTAAATTGTAGCTACCCAGCAAAAAAATTGGGAAAATTTGGTCGAAAGTTGGCAACCCTGGTTTTGACAAGTCAAGATTTTTGCTGTGTTCCGTCATCGAGATATTAAATTACAAATAATTGAGTTAGAACTTTATTATATTGCTTATATAAAGGCTGTTTCTTAGAAAAATATCTTTGCTAATGTCAATTTGTTGAAAGATGGCACCTAAAACCAGAAGAAGTATTTCTAAACAAAAAGTTATTTGTGGTCGTTGTATGCTTGATGTAGAATTTAAAGAGGAAAGCATAGATTGTTACAAGTGTAAGAAAACATTTCATGTTGTTTGTACGCGCTTAAACAAAAGACAGTTCAATCGCTTATTAACTCATGAAAACGAAGAGTTTTTTCGTGATCTGTGTGAGGCGAAGAAGAGCAAAAACAACAACAATGACAGCGTTGCCACTACGAAATTTTATTTTGGACCAACATTTTTCCAAACTCGGACCGAATTCCCTCCAGCGGACCAAATTTCCAATTTTGAAGAAACATGCTTTAAAAAATATTTTATTGTTGTACATAGTGCTTTTATTAAATAAGTATAATAAATCAGACAGGACTGATATGATTTAGTGGTTGACATTAAAACATCGACTTTTCAACTTTTTTTTTTAATTTGAAAAAATTGACTTTTTGAAAAGGTCGAATTTTAAAGTCAATTTTACTTGACATCAGCGCGAATTTTCATTCGATTTTCTGTGATTGAAATGGTATCTAATCCCACACTGAAAAAAAGCATTCACGACTCCAAAGATTTTGTCTTTACACTAATGATTTTGATATTGATTCCGAGCTACACTCAAAAAAAAGTGAACTCTCTATTTCACTAAAGCCAATTTAACTTTATTTTAAAGGGTGATTTGTTAAGAGCTTGATAACTTTTTTTTTTTAAAAAACGCATAAAATTTGCAAAATCTCATCGGTTCTTTATTTGAAACGTTTACTTTTTGAAGATGGTCCATTCGGAAAGTCCAATTTTGGGCAACTTTTTCGAGCATTTCGGCCGGAATAGCCCGAATTTCTTCGGAAATGTTGTCTTCCAAAGCTGGAATAGTTGCTGGCTTATTTCTGTAGACTCTAGACTTGACATAGCCCCACAAAAAATAGTCTAAAGGCGTCAAATCGCATGATCTTGGTGGCCAACTTACCGGTCCATTTCTTGAGATGAATTGTTCTCCGAAGTTTTCCCTCAAAATGGCCATAGAATCGCGAGCTGTGTGGCATGTAGCGCCATCTTGTTGAAACCACATGTCAACCAAGTTCAGTTCTTCCATTTTTGGCAACAAAAAGTTTGTTAGCATCGAACGATAGCGATCGCCATTCACCGTAACGTTGCGTCCAACAGCATCTTTGAAAAAATACGGTCCAATGATTCCACCAGCGTACAAACCACACCAAACAGTGCATTTTTCGGGATGCATGGGCAGTTCTTGAACGGCTTCTGGTTGCTCTTCACTCCAAATGCGGCAATTTTGCTTATTTACGTAGCCATTCAACCAGAAATGAGCCTCATCGCTGAACAAAATTTGTCGATAAAAAAGCGGATTTTCTGCCAACTTTTCTAGGGCAAATTCACTGAAAATTCGACGTTGTGGCTCGTTAGTAAGTCTATTCATGATGAAATGTCAAAGCATACTGAGCATCTTTCTCTTTGACACCATGTCTGAAATCCCACGTGATCTGTCAAATACTAATGCATGAAAATCCTAACCTCAAAAGAATCACCCTTTAGTTCATGGAATTATAATATTTGGAGAAAGTTTCCTTTACTCTAATAATTTTTTGCGAACATTAGTTAAATTAACTAAAAACAAGTATATATGGCAGTAAGTTCGGCCAGGCCGAATCTTATGTACCCTCCACCATGGATTGCGTGGAAACTTCGACGAAAGACTGTCATCCACAATCGAATTACATGGGTTGTGGTATCCTAAATCATTTTCTAAATTATTAGTTAGTCCATATGTGGTACATATTAGACAAAAAAGATATGTGTAGATAAGTCTACAAATAATTACGAATCGATATGGAGGTACGTAGGGAGCCAGAATTGAAATATGGGGGTCGCTTATATGGGGGCTATATACAATTATGAACTTGGTATGGACCAATTTTTGTGTGATTGGGGATCGATTTATCTGTGGGCTATATATAACTATAGACCGATATCGACCTAGTTAGGCATGGTTGTTAACGGCCATATACTAGTACAATGTACTAAATTTCAACTGACTCGGATGAAATTTGCTCCTCCAAGCGGCTCCAAAACCAAATCTCGGGATCGGTTTATATGGGGGCTATATATGATTATTGAATGATATGGACCACTTTTGTCATGGTTGTTAAATATCATATACTACCACCACGTACCAAATTTCAACCAGATCGGATGAATTTTGCTTCTCCAAAAGGCACCGGAGGTCAAATCTGGGGATCGGTTTATATGGGGGCTATATATATAATTATCGACCGATTTCGATCAATTTTTGCATGGGTGTTTAAGGCCATATATTAACACCACGTACAAATATCAACTGAATCAGATGAATTTTGGTCTTCCAAGAGGCTCCGGAGATCGGTTTATATGGGGGCTATATATAATTACCGATGTGAACCAATTTTTGCATGGTTGTTAGATACCATATACTAACACTATGTACCAAATTTCAGCCGGATCGGACGAAATTTTCTTCTCTGAGAGGCTCCGCAAGCCAAATCTGGGGATCGGTTTATATGGGGGCTATATAATTATGGACCGATGTGGACCAATTTTTGCATGGTTGTTAAGGACCATATACTAACACCATGTACCAAATTTCAGCCGGATCGGATGAAATGTGCTTCCCTTAGAGGCTCCGAAAGCCAAATCGGGGGATCGGTTTATATGGGGGCTATATATAATTATGGACCGATGTGAAACAATTTTTGCATGGTTGTTAGAGACCATATACTAACACCATATACCAAGTTTCAGCCGGATCGGATGAAATTTGCTTTTCTTACAGGGTCTGCAAGCCAAATTTGGGGGTCCATTTATATGGGGGCTATACGTAAAAGTGGACCGATATGGCCCATTTGCAATACCATCCGACCTACATCAATAACAACTACTTGTGCCAAGTTTCATGTCGATAGCTTGTTTCGTTCGGAAGTTAGCGTGATTTCAACAGACGGACGGACGGACGGACGGACCGACGAACGGACGGACATATTCAGATCGACTCAGAATTTCACCACGACCCAGAATATATATACTTTATGGGGTCTTAGAGCAATATTTCGATGTGTTACAAACGGAATGACAAAGTTAATATACCCCCATCCTATGGTGGAGGGACAAAATTATACACAAGTTAAGCATTAAGATTTACTGTATTCGTATTCCTCATTTTAATTATTTTTATACCCTCCACCATAGGATGGGGGTATATTAACTTTGTATATATGGTATCTAACAACTATGCAAAAATTGGTCCACATCGGTCAATAATTATATATAGCCCCCATATATACCGATCCCCTGATTTGGCTTGCGGAGTCTCCAAGAGAAGCAAATTTCATCCGATCCGGCTGAAATTTGGTCCATGGTGTCTGCATATGATCTCTAAAAACCATGCAAAAATTGGTCCACATCGGTCCATAATTATATATAGCCCCCATATAAACCGATCCCCCGATTTGGCTTGCGGAGCCTCTAAGAGAAGCAAATTTCATCCGATCCGGATGAAATTTGGTACATGGCGTGACTATAACGTCTCTAATGACTATGCAAAAAATGGTCCATATCGGTGCATAATTATATATAGCCCCCATATAAATCGATCACCATATTTGACCTCCGGTGCCTTTTGGAAGACCAAAATTAATTTGATTCAGTTGAAATTTGGTACGTGGTGTTAATATATGGCCTCAAACACCCATGCAAAAATTGGTCGAAATCGGTTCATAATTATATATAGCCCCCATATAAACCGATCCCCAGATTTGACCGCCGGAGCCCCTTCGAAGAGCAAAATTCATCCGATTCGGTTCAAATTTGGTTCGTTATGTTAGTATATGTTATCCAACAACCATGCAGGAATTGCTTCATATCAGTCCATAATTATATATAGCCTCACATAAACCGATCCCCAGATTTGACCTCCGGTGCCTTTTGCAGAAGCAAAATTCATCCGATCTGGTTGAAATTTGGTACGTGGTGGTAGTATATGATATTTACCAGCCATGCCAAAAGTGGTCCATATCAGTCCATAATCATATATAGCCCCCATATAAACCAATCCCGAGGTTTGGTTTTGGAGCCTCTTGGAGGAGCAAATTTCATCCGAGTCATTTGAAATTTGGTACATTGTGCTAGTATATGGCCGTTAACAACCATGCCTAATTATGTTAGGTCCATATCGGTCTATAGTTATATATAGCCCTCAGAAAAATCGATCCCCCCATCACAAAAAATTGGTCCATATCAAGTTCATAATTGTATATAGCCCCCATATAAGCGACCCCCATATTTCAATTCTGGCTATCTACCACGTATGGACTAACTCACAATTGAGAGAACGATGTTAAAAAGTTTTAAAATACCACTACCCAAGTAATTCGATTGTGGATGACAGTCTTTCGTAGAAGTTTCTACGCAATCCATGGTGCAGGGTACATAAGATTCGGCCTGGCCGAACATACGGCCGTATATACTTGTTATTTCTTTAAATTTGTAAATTTTACTACAAATGCGGGAAGCCATCGTGGTGCAATGGTTAGCATGCCCGCCTTGCATACACAAGGTCGTGGGTTCGATTCCTGCTTCGACCGAACACCAAAACGTTTTTCAGCGGTGGATTATCCCACCTCAGTAATGCTGGTGACATTTCTAAGGGTTTCAAAGCTTCTCTATGTGGTTTCACTGTAATGTGGAACGCCGTTCGGACTCGGCTATAAAAATGAGGTCCCTTGTCATTGAGCTTAACATGGAATCGGGCAGCACTCAGTGATAAGAGAGAAGTTCACCAATGTGGTTTCACAATGGACTGAATAGTCTAAGTGAGCCTGATACATCGGGCTGCCACCTAACCTAACACTGGTTCGGAAAACGTAGCTGATCGTAGCCTGAAACTTTGGAAAAGGCCAGACAACAACAGATGTACAGCAGTTGCGTGGCCTGTGGGAATTTTTAATGCTTCGTGCAAGAAGGATGTACACCCTTTTTGTTTGTCCCATCATACAAATATTGCTTGCTTCATTTGAACTTAAATATTTCTTTGACTTTTCCACTGGCCATTTGTGTCATATCTAATGTCTGCAAATCGACTTTTAATCTATGAAGTCTAGACAGCAAACCATGACTATGAAAACGAAAATCTCATGTTTTCAGCATTAAAAGAAATCTGATGACTGTCTAGACCTGAGTTACTTTATTACGCTACTTGGAATTTAATGACAATGTCCTTACGAGTATGGTCAGTACTAAGTTCGTGTTTTATAAGTGGAAATCAAAAGTAACCAACGTAAGAATAAATATACGGCTTTTCTTTGGAAAATCTAACATAATTTGGAGAGAATGCTGCACACCATCAATTGAATGTATTTTCTTGATTTAAAACAACATTGTAAAGACAAGTAACCATGAAAATTTGTGTAGCTTTCAAAAACTTAGTACCGACCATTAAGTTGTAACGGATATGTTCCCAAAGCAATGGGGAAATTAACATACCTACTATTTCCTTTGTTGGGCATTGGCAAGGATAACGTAGTCAACATTGTTGTAGAATGGATAGAGAAGAGAGAGAGCAAAAAGGACACGGTGACAAAAGGATCTGAATTCATTTATTTAAATCTGATGTTGAAATGCAAAATTAGGACATTAAGCCATCGTGACACAAATATTCACCCAAGATCCACGAATAGGCAAGGACAAAAAAAGCTACAGTGAATGCAGCCAATTCGAAGAGGCAGTAAAGCACTCGGCCTCCTACCTATCTATTCGTATTTTTTATAATAGCAGCTCGAAAAAAAAAACATTCAACGAATTTAAGAAATATCTGCTGTCATTGAGTCCTTGTTTCTTTCATGCATCCGCAACAAAAATAATCTCTAGTACAACAAAAGAGATAACGCTGGATTTATCTTCCTACACTGCATAAGATTTTCGCCCACGCCATTTCAATTGAACAAAATTACAGAACAATCAAAATTTCATTAAGTTAAATTTAAGCGATTGGGAAAAGGTGAAGCTGCTAAATTGAATTGTCAGAAAAAAGACAGAGAAAAATTTTAAGCTCAATTGATGTGGAAATTCATAAAATGGTGGTGGGTTTTCAGTTTTGGGGTGACAATGGACTATGAAAGTTGGTGTTTTTGTACCCTAAACCACATAGTGGTCAGGGTGTAATAAGTTTGATCTGCCAAAAAATTTGCCTACCAAAAATATTGATTTTAGACCCCATAAAATATATACCGATCGACTCAGAATCACCTCCTGAGTCGATCTAGCGCTTGGTGTCCGTCCGTCCATCTGTCCATAGAAAGAAAATTTGGATAAAATTTTCTATAGAAATAAAATACTGACAAAATTTTCTATAGAAATAAAATTTATTTATTTATTTATTTTATTTTCATTATGTAATTTGAAGCCACATAGCGGCCAATTTATGTAAATTACAATGAACTACTAACCGTGCCAAAATTTTGACAAAATGTTCTATAGAAATAAAATTTTGACAAAATTTTCTATTGAAATAAAATTTTGACAAAATTTTCTATAGAAATAACATTTTGACAATGTTTTCTATAAAAATAAAATTTTGGTAGATTATTTTTGGCTCGAGTGGCAACCATGATTATGAACCGATAAGGACCAATTTTTGTGTGATTGGGGATCGCCTATATATAACTATAGTTCGAAAATCTGGGGATCGATTTATCTGGGGGCTATATATAATTATGGACCGATATGGACCAATTCTTGCATGGTTGTTAGAGACCATATACTAACTCCACGTACCCAATTTCAACCGGATCGAATGAATTTTGCTCCTCTAAGAGGCTCCGGAGATCAAATCTGGGGATCGGCTTATATGGGGGCTATATATAATTATGGACCGATATGGACCAATTTTGACATGGTTGTTAGAGACAATATACTAACACCACGGACCATATTTCAATCGGATGACTTTTGCTCCTCTAAGAGGCTCCGGAGGTCAAATCTGGGGATCGGTTAATATGGGGGCTATATATAATTATGGGCCGATGTGGACCAATTTTTGCATGGTCATTAGAGAACATATACCAACACCATGTACCAATTTTCAGCCGGATCGGATGAAATTTGCTTCTCTTAGAGGCTCCGCAAGCAAAATCGGGGGATCGGTTTATATGGGGGCTATATATAATTATGGACCTATGTGGACCAATTTTTGCATGGTTGTTAGAGAACATATACTAACACCATGTACAACATTTCAATCGGATCGGATGACTTTTGCTCCTCTAAGAGGCTCCGGAGGTCAAATCTGGTGATCGGTTAATATGGGGGCTATACATAATTATGGGTCGATGTGGACCAATTTTTGCATGATTGTTAGAGACCATATAAAGGGTGATTTGTTAAGAGCTTGATAACTTTTTAAAAAAAAAAAACGCATAAAATTTGCAAAATCTCATCGGTTCTTTATTTGAAACGTTAGATTGGTCCATGACATTTACTTTTTGAAGATAATTTCATTTAAATGTTGACCGCGGCTGCGTGGTAATGGACCGGTGGCCAACTTACCGGTCCATTTCTTGAGATGAATTGTTCTCCGAAGTTTTCCCTCAAAATGGCCATAGAATCGCGAGCTGTGTGGCATGTAGCGCCATCTTGTTGAAACCACATGTCAACCAAGTTCAGTTCTTCCATTTTTGGCAACAAAAAGTTTGTTAGCATCGAACGATAGCGATCGCCATTCACCGTAACGTTGCGTCCAACAGCATCTTTGAAAAAATACGGTCCAATGATTCCACCAGCGTACAAACCACACCAAACAGTGCATTTTTCGGGATGCATGGGCAGTTCTTGAACGGCTTCTGGTTGCTCTTCACTCCAAATGCGTCAATTTTGCTTATTTACGTAGCCATTCAACCAGAAATGAGCCTCATCGCTGAACAAAATTTGTCGATAAAAAAGCGGATTTTCTGGCAACTTTTCTAGGGCCCATTCACTGAAAATTCGACGTTGTGGCAGATCGTTCGGCTTCAGTTCTTGCACGAGCTGTATTTTATACGGTTTTACACCAAGATCTTTGCGTAAAATCTTCCATGTGGTCGAATAACACAAACCCAATTGCTGCGAACGGCGACGAATCGACATTTCACGGTCTTCAGCAACACTCTCAGAAACAGACGCAATATTCTCTTCTGTACGCACTGTACGCATTCGTGTGGTTGGTTTAATGTCCAATAAAGTAAACTGAGTGCGAAACTTGGTCACAATCGCATTAATTGTTTGCTCACTTGGTCGATTATGTAGACCATAAATCGGACGTAAAGCGCGAAACACATTTCGAACCGAACACTGATTTTGGTAATAAAATTCAATGATTTGCAAGCGTTGCTCGTTAGTAAGTCTATTCATGATGAAATGTCAAAGCATACTGAGCATCTTTCTCTTTGACACCATGTCTGAAATCCCACGTGATCTGTCAAATACTAATGCATGAAAATCCTAACCTCAAAAGAATCACCCTTTATTTGTTGTTCACAGGAATCCGGTCGCAATTATTAACCGATTTTGATGGAATTTGGTACAGGGAGTTTTTTGGCCACAAGGACAAACGCTATTGAATTTGGAAGAAATCGGATCAAATTTGGATATAGCTCCCATATATATGTATCGATTTTCCCAAATTTGGCCAGAAAACCCTTATTTATCAACCGATCTTACTCAAAGTTAATTTAGGTGGCAGCCCGAAGTACATATCAGGCTCACTTAGACTATTCAGTCCATTGTGATTCCACATTGGTGAACTTCTCTCTTATCACTGAGTGCTGCCCCATTTCATGTTAAGCTCAATGACAAGGGACCTCCTTTTTATAGCCGAGTCAGAACGGCGTTCCACATTGAAGTGAAACCACTTAGAGAAGTTTTGAAACTCTCAGAAATGTCACCAGCATTTCTGACGTGGGATAATCCACAGCTGAAGAACTTTTTGGTGTTCGGTCGAAGCAGGAATCGAACCCACGACTTTGTGTATTCAAGGCGGGCATGATAACCATTGCACCACGGTGGCTCCCGTAATATTGGCTAAATGTAATCTTCTATAGTACTAACTATATGTGTAAAAAATCATCGAAATCGGTTCAGATTTAGCTATAGCTCCCATATATATGTACCGCCCGATTTTTCTAAATTTGGCCATAAACCCCTTATTTATAAACCGATCTTATTCAAAATTGGCTAAATGTAATCTTCTATATATGTGCAAAAAACTATATGTGCAAAAAATCATCGAAATCGGTTCAGATATGCTTTAGCTATAGCTCCCATACATATGTACCGCCAGATTTTTCTAAATGTTGCTATAAAACCCTTATTTATCAACCAGTAGTACTCAAAGTTGCCCAAATGTAATCTTCCATAGCGCTAACTGTATGTGCAAAATTTCATCGAAATCGGTTCAGATATATATGTATAGCCCGATTTTCCCAAATTTGGTCGTAGAACCCTTATATATTAACCGATCTTACTCAAAGTTGGCAAGATCCAGTCCTCTATAGTACTAACGATATGTGCAAAATTTCATCGAAATCAGTTCAGATGTAGATATAGCTCCCATATATGTATCGCCCGATTTTGAAAAATTTGGTTATTAGGGACTTTATGTTTGACCATAGAGGCCTCATTTCTTAACGGATCTTACTCAAATTTTGCACATGGTAACCTTTTGTGGTATTAATTAAACCCGCAAAATATTATGCAAATTGGTTCAGATTTACATATAGCTTCCATCGCTCGATATTCCCGAATTTGACCATAACGCTCTTATTTTTTAACCAATGTTACTCAAATTTCAAATTTTGATGTACTAGCCGATCGTATTTATACGTACTTGTAGCTCTTACATAAGAATATTGCTCGATTTTTACAAATTTGGATTTATTGCCCATACTAATTGAGCGATTTTGTCTTTTTTAATAATGGGCTCAATATTAGTAGCATACTAACCCCGTAGGTGCAATATCAACTACAGCCAGTGTTTTTTTTTCTAATATTTAGCGTCTTGTAGGGACGTAGAGACATTTTGTAATAATTTTTACATTTTGGTGGCTCTAAAGGACGAAATTAGAAGCCGGCAAGGCTTGATGTTTAATAATGTGTGGTAATAACAGCTACCACTCGTGCTAAAAAAATCGAACCAAATTTGAAGATTACCACAAATCTACCAAACAAATAATTCTATAGAAATTTTTGTCAAAACTTTATTCCTGTAGAAAATTTTGTCAACATTTTATTTCTATAGAAAATTTTGTCAAAATTGTATTTCTACAGAAATTTTTTCAAAATATTATTTCTATAACAATTTTTCTCAAAATTTTATTTCTATGGAATTTTTTTCTCAAAATTTTATTTCTATAGAATTTATTATCAAAATGTTATTTCTATTCAAAAATTTCTCAACAAAAATTGTTTATACAAACTTTTTCCAAAATTTTATTTCTATAGAGATTTAACAAAAAACAAGTAAGGAAAGTCTAAAGTCGGACGGGGCCGACTATATTATACCCTGCACCACTTTGTAGATCTAAATTTTCGATACCATATCACATCCGTCAAATGTGTTGGGGCTATAAATATATAAAGGTTTGTCCCAAATACATTCATTTACATATCGTTCGATCTGGACAGAATTTGATAGACTTCTACAAAATCTATAGACTCAAAATTTAAGTCGGCTAATGCACTAGGGTGGAACACAATGTTAGTAAAAACAAGTAAGTAAAGTAGAAAGTCGGGCGGGGCCGACTATATCATACCCTAAACCACCATTACAGAATTAGTAATCATAAGCATTTGTGGGGTAACATATAGGTCTGGGAGATAAACCGCAGTTGCATATTTAAGAAAATTAAGGGGTACATGTCTATGAGTGCTTTGTGTCAATCTGACTATAGCTCATAGTCAATGTTGCCAGGGAAAATGTTCGGTTTACCCTACATGGACAAAAAAAGTTCCCTACTTTCCCATACATTCCCAAACAATTTTCCCTTCTATATTTTTCGTTAAATTTAAAAAATTTTACAAAACAAAAATGGTTCTAAGTACTTTATTATCTTAAAACATGAATATGCAACGTTTATAACTTAGAATATAAATTTGTATTACCACCACGGTTGCCACAGTTGGTAGAATTCTACCCAAATTAGTAATCTTTTTTTGTTAAATCTCTATAAAAATAAAATTGTGGAAAAAGTTTCTATAAACAAATTTTTGTGAGAAATTTTTCTACAGAAATAAAATTTTGACAATAAATTCTATAGATATAAAATTTTGAGAAAAAATTCCACAGAAATGAAATTTTGAGAAAATTTTTTATAGAAATAATATTTTGAAAAAAAATTCAATTTTGACAAAATGTTCTATAGAAATAAAATGTTGACAAAATTTTCTACAGAAATAAAGTTTACCACACATTGTTAAAGCTCAAGCCTTGCCGGTTTCTAATTTCCTCCTCTAGAGCCACCAAAATGTAAAAATTATTACAAATTGTGTTGAGTGAAAATGTCCTACATTGTAGCCCTACGTCCCTACAAGACGCTAAATATTAGAAAACCCCTACATATGGGGAATTTCCCCTACTTCTAGCAACACTGGCTGTGTTGATATTGCACCTACGGAGTTAGTATGCCACTAATATTGAGCCCATTATTAAAAAAGAGAAAATCCTTCAATTAGTGTGGGCAATAAATCCACATTTGTAAAAATTGAGCAATATTGTTATGTAAGAGCTACAAGTACGTATAAGAACGGTCGGTTAGTACATCAAAATTTGAAATTTGAGTAACATTGGTTAATAAATAAGAGTATTATGGCCAAATTTGGGAAAATCGAGCGATGCATATATATGGAAGCTATACCTGAATCTGAACCAATTTGCATAATATTTTGCGGGTTTGATTAATACCACAAAAGGTGACCTTGTGCAAGATTTGAGTAAGATCAGTTAAGAAATGAGGCCTGTATGGTCAAACATAAGGTTATTAGGGGCGAATTTTTCAAAATCGGGTGATACATATATGGGAGCTATATCTACATCTGAACCGATTTCGATGAAATTTTGCACATATAATTAGTACTATAGAAGACTGGATCTAGCCAACTTTTAGTAAGAACGGTTAATAAATAAGGGTTCTGTGGCCAAATTTGGGAAAATCGGGCTATACATATATATGGGAGCTATATCTAAATCTGAACCGATTTCGATGATTTTTTGCACATATAGTTAGTGCTATAGAAGACTACATTTAGGCAAATTTGGGAAAGATCGGTTGATAAATAAGGGTTTTATGGCCAAATTTAGAAAAATCGGGCGGTACATATATATGGGAGCTATAGCTAAATCTGAACCGATTTCGATGATTTTTTGCACATATAGTAAGTGCTGTAGAAGATTATATTTAGCCAACTTTGAGTAAGATCGGTTGATAAATAAAGGTTTTGTGGCCAAATTTGGGAAAATCGGGCGATACATATATATGAGAGCTATATCTAAATCTGAACCGATTTGAATGAAATTTTGCAGACTTGAAGGGCGATGGAAAAGATTACCTTTTGCCACATTTGGTGACGATCCGTTTGAAAAAACGCGCAACGGGACCCTATGTCGAAATCGGGCGATACATATATATGGGAGCTATATCCAAATTTGATCCGATTTCTTCCAAATTCAATAGCGTTCGTCCTTGTGCCCAAAAAACTCCCTGAACCAAATTTCATCAAAATCGGTTAATAATTGCGACCGGAATCCTGTGAACAACAAATACATGGACAGACGGACGGACACCAAGCGCTAGATCGGCTCAGGAGGTGATTCTGAGTCGATCGGTATATATTTTATGGGGTCTAAAATCAATATTTCTGGTAGGCACATTTGTTGGCCGATCAAACTTATTATACCCTGACCACTATGTGGTTTAGGGTATATGGGATACATTTAAATCTGAAGCAATTTTAAGGAAACTTCGCAAAAATTTATTTATGATTTATCGCTCGATATATATGTATTAGAAGTTTAGGAAAATTAGTGTCATTTTTACAACTTTTCGACTAAGCAGTGGCGATTTTATAAGGAAAATGTTGGTATTTTGACCATTTTTGTCGAAATCAGAAAAACATATATATATGGGAGCTATATCTAAATCTGAACCGATTTCAACCAAATTTGGCACGCATAGCTACAGTGCTAATTCTACTCCCTGTGCAAAATTTCAATTAAATCGGAGTAAGAGATTGGCCACTGTGGTCATATGAGGTAAAATCGGGCGAACTATATATATGGGAGCTATATCTACATCTGAACCAATTTCAATAAAATTTGGCACTACTAATTGTACTCCTAGTGAAAAATTTCAACCAAATTGGGGTAAAACTCTAGCTTCGGGCGAAAGATATATATGTGAGCTATATCTAAATCTGAACCGATTTCAATAAAATTTGGCACACTTGACTTTAGTACTAATTGTTCTTCTTGTGCAAAATTTACAGCAAATTAGGGGAGCCACCGTGGTGCAATGGTTAGCATGCCCGCCTTGCATACACAAGGTCGTGGGCGCGATTCCTGCTTCGACCGAACACCAAAAAGTTTTTCAGCGGTGGATTATCCCACCTCAGAAATGCTGGTGACATTTCTCAGGGTTTCAAAACTTCTCTAAGTGGTTTCACTGCAATGTGACCGTTCGGACGCGACTATGAAAAGAAGGTCCTTTGTCATTGAGCTTAACATGGAATCGGGCAGCACTCAGTGATAAGAGAGAAGTTAACCAATGCGGTATCGCAATGGACTGAATAGTCAAAGTGAGCCTGATACATCGGGCTGTCACCTAACCTAACCTAACCTAGGGTAAAACTCTGGTTTCTGGGGCCATATAAGTCCATATCGGGGGAAATATATATATATATATATATATATATATATATATATATATATATATATATATATATATATATATATATATATATATATATATATATATATATATATATATATATATATATATATATATATATATATATATATATATATATATATATATATATATATATATATATATATATATATATATATATATGGGAGCTATATCTAAATCTGAACCGATTTCTTCCAAAATCAATAGGGTTCTGAGCCAAAACATATACTTGTGCCAAATTTGAAGTCGATTGGACTAAAACTGCGACCTAGACTTTGATTACAAAAATGTGTTCACGGACAGACGGACATGGCTATATCGACTAGAGGTGTGCACGTGACACGAAATTGTGGTGACTCACGAAAATTCGTGTTTCGTGCGTGAGTCACGCTCATGACAACAGCGTGAGTGTGCGTGAGCGTGATTAACAAACCAAAATGTCGGCGTGAACATGAGTCACGAAAATAATATCTTCGTGAGTGTGCGTGAGTAACGAATTACACTCACGAAAACATACCTGCTCACCAACATAAAACGCTTTAGAGTTAAATTCAATTACAATTTTAGTGACACCTGTGATGTTAAGAGTTTAATAACACTCTCGATTTTAATAAGCTCACGTTTTCAGACACTTCGGTAAGGTAAATTAATCATATAATTATTCGTGAGCCACGATATTTTTCGTGAGTCACGATGTTTTCCTGCGTGAGTACAAATTTGCTTTTCGTGAGTGTGCGTGAGTCCTACCAAAAAATATCGTGCGTGAGTATGATTTTTCAGTCGTGCGTGTGCGTGAGCGTGAGTAAACTATTACTCACGTGCACACCCCTAATATCGACTCAGGAGCCCACCCTGAGCATTTTTGCAAAGACACCATGTGTCTATCTCGTCTCCTTCTGGGTGTTGCAAACATATGCACAAAGTTATAATACCCTGTTCCACAGTGTGGCGCAGGGCATAACAATCAAGAACGAATTTGTTTTTTATTTTCTCTTTTATACCATGTCAGTATGTCTGTCTATAGTAATCGTGCTAAATATTACAACAGACATACCGACGGACATGGTTATACCGTCTTAGAATATATACAGACAGACATACTGACATGGTAATACCTTCAATAGTTGTGCTATCATTCTGCATTTTGGCACAGATTTGTGTTTGCTTGCAGGCAGGGCAAGTTGGAAGATGGTCTATAGATCGGTCCAGGTTCTGATATAGCCTCCATATAGACCGAACTTCCTATTTGACTTCGTGAGCTTCTAGAAATCGAAGTTTTTACCCGATTTGCCTGAAATTGGAAATCTAGATGTATTTTACGACACTAATCACTGTGCCGAATATGAGTGTATCAGTATATGGTTTTATATCCTCCATACAAAACGATCTCCCGATTTGACTTCTTGCGTTTCAAGATACTCCCATTTTTATCCTAATATCCTGAAATTGGATATATAGATGCATTTTGGATCCAAAAATAGTGGCACCGAATAGGATCATGGTTTGGTAGACGCACAGGTCTAAAGTAACAATAAAAGTTCCATATTTTACTTCTCGTACTCATTCTACAGATTTCAAATCCAGTCGTTACTTCACATTTATTTGCACGCTTACACAAGACAGAAATGGTTCTTATAAATTCAGAATCTGATGTAGTCTACATACATACAATTTAGAAGATAATGTTAGGACTGTTTAATATACTTTATTTGTGGGTAATTTTACCCACAGCCTAAGTAATTCGGTTGTGGATGGCAGTCGTTAGCAGAACTTGGTACGCAATTCATGATTGAGGGTACATAAGATTCGGCCGTATTTATTTTTTTATATTTTTTTTAAGTGCACCCTCAAAAAAAATCGCTTCTTTAACATATGTTCCAAACATATTTTGCAGGAAGCACATATATTATTGGATACTGCCGAAATATTAATATGTTTGTTGTATGTGGACATATTATATGTTTGGAAGCATTTTGAGCCCAAAAATATTATATGCTTGGAAGAATTTTCCCCAAAGAAGATTGTGATCATTCCCTCACATAATTTTCACTTCCACGAAATTTTTAGTTCTTGGCACCTTTTCTGTAATACAAATAATGTTGAAGAAATTGTTCAATTTTATAATTTTTTTTTTAATTTTGCCTTTCGCCTGGGCGGAGAATCGAACCGAGGCCATACAGTTTGTAAGCCAACACACTATCCACTGGGCTACGTAGTAGTTATAGTCACCAGTAGACAATTATCGTTACAAGTTACATTTATATAGAATACTTTGCAGCGCCCATGAGCCCATGCAAACATAACATTATTTAAAAGAAACATACATTTGTTGGCCACGTGGAGCAGTGGTTAGCATGCCTGCCTTGAATGCAAAGGGTCGTGGGTTCAATTCCTGCTCCGACCGAACCAATTTTTTTTTTTTTGCAATTTAGACATTTATACTATATTAAATTTTTATAATGAAACTTCGAAATGTGGGTTATTAAAAATTTACAGTCCCCACATACATAAAATTCTCCTCTCAAGGCGAAAACACATGCTGTTTTTTTTTTCAAATCTCTATGCTCTTGGTTCCGAATGTCTATTCTCTTTACTCCGAATACTCATTCTAATATTCAAATTAAATAATATTTAGACTTAAGCATATAAAATTTTTGGCCTTATCATAAAGCAGTTTTCCGAAACAACATACAACCATTTCACAGAAATTGTAAACATATATATGTTTGCTCGAAATTTGTAAATTTATATATGTTTACATTCACACATATTATTTTTATGAAACATTCATACCCCAAACATAATATATTTTAACATATTAACATATGTGTCCCAAACATTTAGTGTTAGTTTAGGAACATTACATGTTGGCACTTAAATATATTGTGTTTAAAAATTGTGCCCGAAACACATTTTGTTTATATCGGAACATATGAAAAACATATTTTTCTAACAGTGTGGGAAGACGTGAAGAAAATTATGAAATTTTTGTTGGAGGAATAAAGCTTATTACGTTAAAATTACCTGATTGCACTTTAATGGTTTAGCTCACAACTTTTAGTTTTTCTAGGTATCTTTTCAATATTTACTAAGTCATTAGTGTCATCATGTAATCGAAAGGCTTTCGGGAAATGCCTTTTCCTATTTTGGTTATCTTTGCTTTTTTGTCTGCCCTTGGAGTAAAAAGTTTGTTTACATTGGCTTGTCATGTAGTTGTCGTTGTTGTTGTTAGTACTGTAGATGAAAACACAACCACATGTATTTTCACTTTTGTTTTTGCAATATTAGATGAAAGAAATTTCTTGGATAGTAGCTTTTAACAAAAAATTTCGATCAACATATTTTCTTAGAAAGAAATTCCAAACAATTTTTTTCTTGCTTTACACAAAACAAACACTGTCATGTCTTCGCATGCATACATACTCGTAACAACGTTTATCCACGGAATAGTTGGTAAAGTATGGTATTTGTATTCATATTATCAATATTTGTTAATCTCCTCTCACATATACACAGCGACACATGCCAATGTTATGTCTCTATGTGTAGAGTAACATTCTTTTAAGCAAATCATATGTTGGGATGTTTGCTTTTCTTGTTCTTGCCTTGTACTCATAACATTCACTTTCAAATCCATACATCGTTGTCGCCACTATAATTCGCTAACGCAAACATTTAGAGCAGTCCTCTTCCATGCTACAACATCACACACACACACACCCATCCACACAAAACACATCGTAACTCGAATGACCGCTATTTTCGTAAACTACAATGCAAAGAATGACGTTGAATTTGACGTTCGCGATTGGGTATTCGTTAATGTTCGTATGCCTTTGTTTGATTCCCGCCGGCTTCAATGCCGTCTGCCATATACTCCCTGGCAGCGACTTTAATACTACTGACCTAACTGTTATTTACTTGTCAACTACAACATGTACAGTGTGTCATATATGCTGCCATAAATGATGGATGTTTATTAACATAATTGGAGTAATATGATAACATATCCAACTCTGTTATAATCTCTCTCTCTCTTGGCCTTTGGTGGCTATGTGAATTAAGAGTGCCTTTAATTCACCATGAAAGAGAATGTGTTTGACAGAGCTATGGATAAGGAAACAATGTAAAAATAGTGGCATGCTTTAGATTTATAGCATACCATTCTATCTTCTTCGAACCTACACCAAGGCATTGAAATATTGGAAATCCAAATAAATTTCTAAGTTTATGTCCATCTGACTGATAAAATCGTGCTGACATTCGGGCTTGTCTAAATTAACTTTGTATTTCCGTTTGTAACATATTTGTCTAAGACCCCATAAATAAAGTACACCCTCAAAAAAAAAATCGCTTCTGTAACATATACCCCAAACACATTATGCTTCTAGCATATATATTTTCATCATTGGTCCAAACAAATTATTGCTTGTATTGTTCAAATATATTATGTTTCACCTTAGGCCATACACTGGTAGGAAAAATTTTTAATGAAATTTTCTTTGTGTGGATATATTTTTAAGGCGCCAATTGGTTACTTCCATTATTTTACTTGCAGCATACTCTCTAGATCTCTCTTTCTAAACACATATATGTTTATAGGCTATTTCTAAATTTATATATGTTTGCATCTAAGCAATTATATATTTACAAACATTTTACGTCCCAAACATAATATGTTCTAACATATTAACATATAAGTCCCAAACATGTTATGCCTGTTTATGAACATTATACGCTTGCATTTAAAAATATTGTGTTAAAAAATTTGAGTTCCAAACATATAATTTTTACACCCAAACATATGAAAAACAGTCTTTTTCGTCCGTGTATACATACAGTTGTGTGAAAAATAATAAAGACCGTTTCTTTCACTGTCTTTTGTGTTTACAAATTCATATAAAATTAAAGAATTTATGAAAAAAATATTGGTGTGCAATGCTTGTAGACGACATTAAGAAATACTATTAGAATTTGCGTTTCTCTTCATTTCGTTTTCATAGCAAAACCTTTTTTTTGCAAAATGAGTAATTCTGCTTTAAAATATAATAAGGATAGTTCTGCTTTTTTGTAAAAAAAAAACGATACTACAAATCAAAAACCATTTTCTTTTTGTAACAAAATGCATAAAACATATTCATAGCTTCACATTAATTGCGAAATAAATTGCACTTCTGTAAACTTTTTGTGAAATATGGGTAGAAATGAGAGCTACGACCGCGCTGTCCAAAATTTTATTAACAACTATATACGGCCGTAAGTTCGGCCAGGACGAAGCTTATGTTCACACAAAAAATTTTTTTTCTGATTCAATCACGAAATTAATTGATCCAATTAATTTTTTAATTGAAATGTCTTCAATCACGAAAATGATAGTATCAATCAGAGTTTTAATTGGGCATAGAAAAAATTCTTGATTAAACAATTAATTGATTTCATTACCAAATTTCAATTAATTTTTTAATTGATTCAATTAAAAATTTAATTGATGTTGATTGCAAAACTCAATTAATTTATTAATTAAAAAAGGTAACTATTTTCAATTACATTTTGAATTGGCTTAGAATTTTTATATGGATTAACAATTGATTGTTTGAAAAAAAAAATTAATTAAAAATTTAAAAAAATGTTCATCACTTTTTTAACTGACTTAGTCTTCCGAATTTGATTAAAAAGTTAATTGTATCAATTAATTTTTTAATTAAAAATTTTAAAATTTTCAATCATTGACTTAATTAACTTAATGTTTCTATCATGATTAAAAAGTTAATTGTATCAATTAATTTATTAATTGAAAAAATTTTCAACTTCAATTAACTATTTAATTGGAAATATTTTGGTGATATTTTTTTCTGTGTACCCTCCACTATGGATTGCGTAGAAACTTCTTCTAAACACTGCCATCCACAATCGAATTACTTGGATTGCGGTAACGCTTGCCGATGGCAAGGTATCTTAAAACCTCCAAACACCGTCTTCTAAATTGTAAGTAAGTCCATACGTGGTATATATTAAATTTAACAAGTAAGTAAAGTAGAAAGTCGGGCGGGGCCGACTATATCATACCCTAAACCACCCTTACTGAATGAGTAATCATAAGCGTTTGTGCACTGAAAAAAATATTGTCGTGAGGTCAAAGATTTCATGTCTTTAAAATACGAATACAAATTTTGCTTAGCATAGAAGACGCATTTCTCTAAAATAAAGTTATTTTCCTTGTCCAAAAGTCGATAAACTTTTCAATGAAGTCGTATTGTCCTTATAATTAAGTGATTTGAATTAAAAATGGGTATCATAACATGAAAGAAAAAATGTTTGGGCTAAGGTCAACTTGACTTTAATAATTCAGAAAAATTCTTTAAATTTAATGAAAGTGTCTTTAAATTGGTTGTCTTTTTGCATCTTGACTACAAAGCAAAAAATCGTTCAAATATAGGACATGTTTTTCAAAACTTTATTTTAAAGAAGTTTTTTACTTCAAACATAGCATAATTTCTACTGGAAGTCGAGTCCTAATTTGGAAAATAAAGTTGCCGTTAACTCGTTTTTAAAGGACTTTGATAGCATATGAAGAAAAAAAGCTGAGAAAGCGAAAAATTAAAATTTGCTTCCTAGAAGCAAGTACACAAAACCTAAATTTAAAAGAGAATTGTGTCTTAAAAGTATCCTTACTTGTATTCTCCGCTTCTTTGGCTCGGAATCAATACCAAATTTTTTAAAGTAAAGACAAAATCTTTGGAACCGAGTATGCTTTTTTCTCAGTGTGGGTAACATTGATATAGGCCTGGGAGATAAACCGCAGGGCACATGTTTATGGGTGCTTTGTCTCAATCTGACTATAGCTCATAGTCAGTATTGCCAGGAAAAATGTTCGGTTTACCCTACAAGGATAAAAAAAGTTCCCTACTTTCCCATACATTCCCAAACAATTTTCCCTACAATATTTTTCGTTAAATTTAAACAAATTTTACAAAACAAAAATGGTTCTAAGTACTTTATTATCTTAAAACATGAAAATGCAACGTATATAACCTAGAAAATAAATTTGTATTACCACCGCGGTTGCCACAGTTGGTAGAATTCTACCAAAAATAGTTTTTGTTATATCTCTATAGATATACAATTTTTGAAAAAATTTCTACAAGCAATTTTTTTTGAGAAATTTTTTTATAGAAATAAAATTTTGATAATAAATTCTATAGAAATAAAATTTTGCGAAAAAATTCCATAGAAATAAAATTTTGAGAAATTTTTTTATAGAAATAATATTTTGAAAAAAAAAAAAAATCTATAGAAATACAATTTTGACAAAATTTTCTATAGAAATAAAATGTTGACAAAATTTTCTACAGGAATAAAGTTTTCACAAAAATTTCTATAGAAATATTTGTTTGATAGATTTGTGGTAATTTGTGGTAATCTTTAAATTTTGTTAGATTTTTTTGGCACGAGTGGCAACTGTTGTTACCACACATTGTTAAAGATCAAGCCTTTCCTCCTCTAGAGCCACCAAAATGTAAAAATTATTACAAATCGTGTTGAGTGAAAATGTCCCTACATTGCGGCCCTACGTCCTACAAGACGCTAAATATTAGAAAAAACTACATATAGGGAATTTCCCCTACTTCTAGCAACACTGGCTGTAGTTGATATTGTACCTACACTGAAAAAAATATTGTCGTGAGGTCAAAGATTTCATGTCTTTAAAATACGAATGCAAATTTTGCTTAGCACGGAAGACGCAATTCTCTACCATAAAGTTTTTTTCCTTGTCCAAAAGTCAATAAACTTTTCAATGAAGTCGTATTATCCTTATAATTAAGTGATTTCACTTAAAAATTAAAGAAAAAATTTTTGGGCTAAGGTCAACTTGACTTTAATAATTCAGAAAAATTCTTTAAATTTAATGAAATTGTCTTTAAATTTGTTGCCTTTTTGCATCTTGACTACAAAGCAAAAAATCGTTCAAATATAGGACATATTTTTCAACACTTCATTTTAAAGACGTTTATTACTTGAAACATAGCATAATTTCTAATGGAAGTCAAGTCTTAATTTGGGAAATAAAGTTGTCGTTAAAGGACTTTGATAGCATGTGAAGCATTAAAGGACTTTGATAGCATATGAAGAAAAAAAGCTGAAAAAGCGAAAAATTAAAATTTGCTTCCTAGAAGCAAGTACACAAAACCCACATTTAAAAGAGAATTGTGTCCTAAAAGTATCCTTACTTGTATTCTCCGCTTCTTTGGCTCGGAATCAATACCAAAATTTTTAAAGTAAAGACAAAATCTTTGGAACCGGGCATGCTTTTTTTCAGTGTACGGAGTTAGTATGCCACTAATATTAAGCCCATTATTAAAAAAGAGAAAATCGTTAAATTAGTGTGGGTAATAAATCCAAATTTGTAAAAATCTAGCAATATTCTTATGTCATAGCTACAAGTACGTATAAATACGATAGGCTAGTAAATCAAAATTTGAAATGTGAGTCACATTGGTTAATAAAGAAGAGTATTATGGCCAAATTTGGGAAAATCGAGCGATGCATATATAACATATGGAAGCTATATGTAAATCTGAACCAATTTGCATAATATTTTGCGGGTTTGATTAATACCACAAAAAGTTACCTTGTACAAAATTTGAGTAGGATCAGTTAAGAAATGAGGCCTGTATGGTTAAACATAAGGTTATTAGGGGCAAATTTTTCAAAAACGGGTGATACATATATGGGAGCTATATCTACATCTGAACCGATTTCGATGAAATTTTGCACATATAGTTAGTACTATAGATTACTGGATCTAGCCAACTTTTAGTAAGATCGGTTAATAAATAAGGGTTCTATGGCAAAATTTGGGAAAAACGGGCTATACATATACATGGGAGCTATAGCTAAATCTGAACCGATTTCGATGATTTTTTGCACATATAGTTAGCGCTATAGAAGATTACATTTAGCCAACTTTGAGTAAGATCGGTTGCTAAATAAGGGTTTATGGCCAAATTTAGAAAAATCGGGCGGTACATATATATGGGAGCTATAGCTAAATCTGAACCGATTTCGATGAGTTTTTGCACATATAGTTAGTGCTATAGAATATTACATTAAGCCAACTTTGAGTAAGATCGGTTGATAAATAAGGGTTTTATGGCCAAATTTAGAAAAATCGGGCGATGCATATATATGGGAGCTATATCTAAGTCTGAACCGATTTCGATGAGTTTTTGCACATATAGTTAGTGCTATAGAATATTACATTAAGCCAACTTTGAGTAAGATCGGTTGATAAATAAGGGTTTTATGGCCAAATTTAGAAAAATCGGGCGATGCATATATATGGGAGCTATATCTAAGTCTGAACCGATTTCGATGAAATTTTGCAGACTTAAAGGGTGATGCAGAAGATTATTTTGTGCTAAATTTGACGACGATCGGCTAGTAAAAAAGTGCAACGTGACCCTATTTGTCGAAATCGGGCGATACATATATATGGGAGCTATATCTAAATTTGATCCGATTTCTTCCAAATAGCGTTCTTCCTTGTGCCCAAACAACTCCCTGTACCAAATTTCATCAAAATCGGTTAATAATTGCGACCGGAATCCTGTGAACAACAAATACATGGACAGACGGACGGACGGACACCAAGCGCTAGATCGACTCAGGAGGTGATTCTGAGTCAATCGGTATATATTTTATGGGGTCTAAAATCAATATTTCTGGTAGGCACATTTTTTGGTCGATCAAACTTATTATACCCTGACCACTATGTGGTTTAGGGTATAAAAAGACTGTACGTATATAATTCAGTTTGACAAAATTTTCTATAGAAATTAAATTTTAACAAAATTTTCGATAGAAATTAAATTTTGACAAAATTTTCTACAGAAATAAAATTTTGACAAAATTTTCTATAGAAATAAAATTTTGGTAGATTATTTTTGGCTCGAGTGCCAACAATGATTATGAACCGATATGGACCAATTTTTGTGTGATTGGGGATCGGCTATATATAACTATAGACCGATATGGACCAATTTGTTTGGTATGGTTGTTAGCGGCCATATACTAACACCACGTTCCGTATCGGATTTCATCCGTATCGGATGAAATTTGCTTCTCTTAGAGGCTCCGCAAGCCAAATCTGGAGATCGGTTTATATGGGGGCTATATATAATTATGGCCCGATGTGGACCAATTTTTGCATGGTTGTTACAGACCATATACCAACACCATATACCAAATTTCAGCTGGATCGAATGAAATATGCTTCTCTTAGAGGCTTCGCAAGCCAAATCTGAGTGTCCGTTTATATGGGGGCTATACGTAAAAGTGGACCGATAGAGCCCATTTCCAATACCATCTGACCTACATCAATAACAACTAATTGTGCCAAGTTTCAAGTCGATAGTTAGTTTCGTTCGGAAGTTAGCGTGATTTCAATAGACGGACATGCTTAGATCGACTCAGAATTTGTCCGCGACACAGAATATATGGGTCTTTTATGGGGTCTTATTTCGATGTGTTACAAACGGAATGACAAAGTTAATATACCCCCTCTTCCTATGGTGGAGGGTATAAAAAACGTCTTAAAGGCAGACATTCGTACAGAAACATTACAAAAATGTTCGGTATATCGATTTTAATGGCGAAAATGCTAATATATAGGTTCCCAAGGTTGAAGCCCGTGCCAGAAAACCTAAAATTATACCTACTAGATTAGGTTAGGTTAGGTGGCAGCCCGATGTATCAGGCTCACTTAGACTATTCAGGCCATTGTGATACCACATTGGTGAACTTCTCTCTTATCACTGAGTGCTGCCCGATTCCATGTTAAGCTAAATGACAAGGGACCTCCTTTTTATAGCCGAGTCCGAACGGCGTTCCACATTGCAGTGAAACCACTTAGAGAAGCTTTAAAACCCTTAGGAATGTCACTAGCATTACTGAGGTGGGATAATCCACCGCTGAAAAACTTGTTGGTGTTCGGTCGAAGCAGGAATCGAACCCACGACCTTGTGTATGCAAGGCGGGCATCCTAACCATTGCACCACAGTGGCTCCCTACTATAAAGAGAAGTATCAATTTATGCGTAAAAAAGATCCATTTACCATATATTGCAGATGGACTTAGAGTCCGTGGTGCAAGAAAAGCGTTATTGTTATCCAAAAAGAATATTAAACAAGGATTGAATATTAAACAAAGAATATCAAATCGATAGGCCTAAGCAAAAATGGCGTAATATTTTGTGGTTCGATGAAACAAAAGAAAACTTGTTTTCTTCTGATAGAGGTGTCCACCATGTAAAAAACCTATCCAGTAAGAATTCAATCCCAAATATACTTTGAAGACGGTCCAAAACGTTGGTGGCAGCATCATGGTATGGGGGTCATTTTGGTATTATGGAGTGGATCCTCTCTACCGTATACAGAATATAATGAAATCAGATAATTACACAGATATTTTGCAAAATACAATGTTGCCGTATGCCGAAGAAAATATGCCACTCATATCGGTCTTTCCGCAGGATAATAGCCCAAAGCATACGGCAAGGTACACAAAGAAGTGGTTTCAGGACAATAAAATCAATGTATTAGAACGAGCGGTACAATATCAAGAATTTAAACCAATAGAATATTTGTGCAACGAAGTTAAGCGGGTTATCTGGGGAAAGTGTACATAAAATTGCGATGAGCTCTGGAATCTAATACAGGATGCATGGAACGAAATACCGTTACATTTTTGCCAAAATTTGGTCTATTCAATCGCTAGAAGATGTTCAACCATTCTGGACAACAAAGGGTCCGCAAATAAGTGCTAATGTAGCACTACGGCTTTATGGAACAATATTCAGTATAAATATCTATTTAGTTTTATTTAATTTAGTAATAGGTTTAAACTTTAATGAAGTGTACTTATTTTTTTATTTTTATTTTTTTTTACACACGTAAATCATGCCAATTTATAGCAAATCAAAAAAATATACGAACTGCTCGTACAATAGTAACAACAATTTTGTTTCTCATTTTGTCACTTCTTTTTAAGAAAGAATAAATATTTTAAAGAAGAAAGAATTTTCGATTTATTGTTCGGTTTTTAATGTTATCTAAATGTGGGAGGACACTGTCCCTATTTTTTTTTTCACATAAAACAAATGTGCGTCCGTCCGTCAAGCTATCGACTTGAAATTTAGCACAAGTAGTTGTTATTGATGTAGATCGGTAGATGCTATTGCAAATGGGCCGTACCGTACCACTTTTACGAAAAGTTCCCATATAAACCGATCCGCAGATTTTGCTTCTAGAATTCTCGGAGTACAAATTTGAGCAGATCTGCTTGAAATTTGGTACGTCTTGTTAGTCTACGACTTGTAACAACCATGCAAAAATTGATCCATATCGGTTCGTAAATCTATACAACTTCCACATAAACCGATCCCCAGAAATGTTTCAAGGGCAAAATTTTGTTTTTGGACGGTGAAAATGGAACATTTTGTCACAACAATATTGTTTCTCGGCAAACATATACATGGTCGCCGAAATGGGGTGATCATATTCCTTCTCTGTGTGGTAGCACAAAGGTGGGCTTGCGGAGCCTTTTGGAGAATCAAATTTCATCCTATCTGGTTGAAATCAGGTACGGTGCATAATTATATAAAGCTCCATATGAACCAATCCCCAGATTTGATTTACTACTGTTGAAACTATTTTGCCAAATTCTACTTTAGTCCAAAATAATTAATTTGTACAAGTTACCTTTGTTTTTATTTGTACTGAAAAATATTTTTTTATTGTATTCTGAATTCAAATAAAGCAATATATTTTAAATTAACTCGTACAAATTCTGTCTCAGTAGGTTATGGGCCCAAATCTCATAACGCGAATATTGGGCAAGGACGAATAAATCTTATTGAATAATCTGGGACAGCAATTCAAAGGCTGAAATTTCTAATTGGTTAGAAAAAGTGTTGAACTGGAGAGCTGTGAGTATCCAGATTTGGTCAATCATGACGACATTTAATGGACGCATTCCGTTGTTCAACGGCAATAACATTTTTGACATGGAGAACACAAATGGAGGCTATTTTGCATAAAAAAGATTGCTGAATATAGTGTTGGGTGATGAGTAATGCCTATGGAAAAAATCCAACTAGTGACCAGAGAACTGAATTCGAAACAGCAAGTAAGGAAAGTCTAAAGTCTGGCGGGGCCGACTATATTATACCCTTCACCATTTTGTAAATCCACATTTTCGATACCATATCAAATCCGTCCAATGTGTTGGTTGCTATATGCACCCATACATCTATATTCTGTATATCTGAACAGATTTCAACCAAATTTGGCACGCAAAGCTACAATGCTAATTCTACTCCCTGTGCAAAATTTCAACCAAATTGGGGTAAAACCCTGGCTTCTGGGACGGTATTAGTCCATATCGGACGAAAGATATATATAGAAGCTATATCTAAATTTGAACCGATTTCAATAAAATTTACCAAGCATTTGTAGAATGTCAATACTACCCTCTGTGCAAAATTTCACGAAGATCGGTAGTAAACTTTAGCCTCTGTGGTCATATGAGTCTAAATCGGACGCAGGATATATATATATATATATGGGAGCTATATCTAAATCTGAACCGATTTGACTGGTAGTTCGCAAGTTTTTCGAGACTCACAAAATATTCGGATGTATTACGGAATTTGAAGAGCATCTGTTGATAAGCACGCAATTATGAGGCCATATAAGCTATAAATCTGTATGACAGCTAATATATAAATCTGAACCGATTTTTTATACCCTCCACCATAGGAACGAACGAAACAAGCTATCGACTTGAAGCTTGGCACAAGTAGTTGTTATTGATGTAGGTCGGATGGTATTGCAAATGGGCCATATCGGTCCACTTTTACGTATAGCCCCCATATAAACGGACCCTCAGATTTGGCTTGCGGAGCCTCTAAGAGAAGCATATTTCATCCGATCCGGCTGAAATTTGGTACATGATGTTGGTATATGGTCTCTAACAACCATGCAGAAATTGGTCCACATCGGTCCATAATTATATAAGCCCCCATATAAACCGATCCCCAGATTTGGCTTGCGGAGCCTCAAAGAGAAGCATATTTCGTCCGATCCGGATGAAATTTGGTACATGGTGTTAGTATATGATCTCTAACAACCGTGCCAGAATTGGTCCAAATCGGTCCATAATTATATATAGCCTCCATATAAAGCGTTCTCCAGATTTGACCTCCGGAGCCTCTTGGAGGAGCAAAATTCATCCGATCCGGTTCAAGTGTGGAACGTGGTGTTAGTATATGCTCTCTAACATCCATGCAAAATTTGGTCCACATCGGTCCATAATTATATATAGCCCTCATATAAACCGATCCCCAGATTTGGCTTGCGGAGCTCTAAGAGAAGCAAATTTCATCCGATCCGGTTGAAATTTGGAACATGGTGTTATTATATGGTCTCTAACAACCGTGCCAGAATTGGTCCATATCGGTCCATAAATATATATAGCCCCCATATAAACCTTCTCCAGATTTGACCTCCGGAGCCACTTAGAGAAGCAAAATTCATCCGATCCGGTTCAAATGTGGAACGTGGTGTTAGTATATGCCGCTAACATCCATACCAAAATTGGTCCATATGGGTCTATATTTATATATAGCCAATCCCCAATCACACTCAAATTGGTCCATATCGGTTCATAATCATGGCTGCCACTCGAGCAAAAAATAATCTACCAAAATTTTATTTCTATAGAAAATTTTGTCAAAATTTTATTCTAATAGAAAATCTTGTTAAAATTTTATTTCTATAGAAAATTTTGTTTTTGTTTGTTTGTTTGTTTGTTTTATTTCTATCAATATTTCATACATTGGTTTTACATATATACAGGTTTTTGAGTTTTTATCTTAAAGATATTTCAGCAAATAGACGATTTATAATTATATAGTGGCAATTTAAAAATATGTCAGTACATTAGGAAAAAGATAGTAAAAAACCTAAATTTAATATCACAAGTTTAAGTTTAAAGAAATTTTAATAACAGTCACTAAACATAGCTATAATAACTCTTATAGCTGAATTAGTAGCTGTTAAACCAAACTTCTCAGATGACCATGTGTTGACCTTCTACATTTCTCATAAAATGATAGTGTCATATCGTTTATTAGGGATTCAATCATTCTCTGTTTCGATTTACAATGTAATTCTTGAGTGGGAAATCTCCAAGGTAGATTATAAATAATCTTTAGATTCTTGTTTTGAATAATTTGTATTTTCCTTTTATGTGTCCTGGCACAGTCATTCCAAACTTGACAGCCATAAGTCAATAGAGGTCTTACACACATCTTGTACAGCATCAGTTTATTTCTAATGTCCAATTTCGATTTTCTGTTCAATAAAGGGTATAGTGCCCGTCCACAACTTACAGCACCTGTACAAAAGTTTTCAATATGGGCCTTAAACGTTAGTTTCTCGTCTAGAGTAATTCCTAGATATTTTATTGTTTTCGAAAAAGGAATTTCACTACCATTTGCCATAAACCTACGTGTAGGTATTCTCCTAGGGGATTTATTGTAAGGGAAAAGTATCGCTTGTGATTTCTCACCATTGATTCTGATTTTCCATCTAGAAAAATATTTGGACGCAGAGGTCAATACTCTCTGCATTCTCTTCACTATCGCATTCGATACTTTTCCATGACTAATAAAAGCACTGTCGTCAGCATAAAAGGCAACGTCGTTCTCCTTAGGAAGTTTTATGTCCGAAGTATACAAGGAGTACAACATCGGGGACAATACGGAACCCTGTGGAACACCAGCGGGTATGCTTCTTATTGAAGATTGTTGACCTTCGATTTCAACAATAAAACCTCTTTCTGTAAGAAAATTATTTACTAATTTAACTAGATACATTGGGAAATTCATTTTGTGAAGCTTGTACACTAATCCACTATGCCAAATGGAATCGAAAGCCTTTTCAATATCAATAAAAAGTATACCCGCCGAGTGCCGTCTCTGTTTATTCTGTCTTATCATTTTAACAACTCTCCTAATCTGGTGAATTGTGGAATGTTCTGCCCTAAAACCATACTGGCAGTTGTGAATTAGCCCGTTCTCCTCGACGAAGCACTGAATTCTGTGAAATATTATTCTTTCAAAAACCTTTCCTACTGAACTCAGGAGGCTAATCGGACGGTAGCTGGTCGGTAGTCTGGGATCCTTACCCCTTTTATGAATGGGAATGATTTTCGCTATCTTAAAAGATTTCGGAAACACTGAAAAAGTGATACAAAAATTAAAAACTTTCACTAAATAAAGTATTGCAGACTCTGATAAATTCTTTAATAATAAGTTACTAATCTGATCTATTCCAGGTGACTTTCCATTTTTTAATCGTTTAATGAAATACATTACTTCATCACGTGACGTCATAGATGTAATTTCTTCGTTCCGAGTCGTATCTTCCGATATGGTCCTCATAATAACATTCACTCTATTCTCCATGCAGCTAGTCATACCTGTGGTTGTTTGATGAGCGTTAACAAAGTGGTCCGCAAGAAGTTCGGCTTTGCTAAGATTGCAAGATATTTCCCGATTGTCATGCACTAAACTGCCAATAGTACTGTTCTTACCTTTGATGCGTTTGGTAATTATATAGAAAATTTTGTTAAAATTTCATTTCTATAGAATATTGTCAAAACTTTATTTCTATAGAAGATTTTGTAAAAATTTTATTTCTATAGAAAATTTTGTCAAAATTTTATTTCTATGGCAAATTTTGTTAAAATTTTATTTCTATAGAAAATTTTGTTAATTTAATATATACCACGTATGGACTTACGTACAATTTAGAAGACGGTGTTAGGTACTTTTGAGATACCTTGCCATCGACAAACGTTACCGCAACCCAAGTAATTCGATTGTGGATGGCAGTGTTTAGAAGAAGTTTCTACGCAATCCATGGTGGAGGGTACATAAGATTCGGCCTGGCCGAACTTACGGCCGTATATACTTGTTTCAAAATCAATAGCGATTGTCTTTGAGCCAAAGTAAAACTCTGTGCCAAATTTGAGGACGATCGGACTTAAACTGCGAGCTATACCGTGCACACAAAATTACATATACAGACAGTCGAACGGACAGACAGACAGAAAGACGGACATCGCTAAATCGACTCAGAATTTAATTCTAAGACGATCGGTATACCAAACGATAGGTCTCAGACTTTTCCTTCTTGGCGTTATGTGCAAATGCACAAACTTATTATACCCTGTACCACAGTAAAGGTGAGGGGAATAAAAATAATAGGTTAACTGATAAGTCCCCGGTCTGACACATAGATTGCTTTGCTAGTATTAAATTCATATTATTTTTATATAGTACCAACCTTCAAATGATTCGTGCCAAAATTTGACGTCTGTAAGTAAATTAGTTTTTGAGATAAAGCGTCTTTTGTGAACCAACTTTTGTTATTTTGAAAAAAAAAATGGAAAAAAAGGAATTTCGTGTTGTGATAAAATACTGTTTTCTGAAGGGAAAAAGTACGGTGGAAGCAAAAACTTGGCTTGATAATGAGTTTCCGGACTCTGCCCCAGGGAAATCAAAAATAATTGGTTGGTATGCAAAATTCAAGCGTGGTGGAATGAGCACGGAGGACGGTGAACGCAGTGGACGCCCGAAAGAGTTGGTTACAGACGAAAACATCAAAAAACAAGTAAGGAAAGTCTAAATTCGGGCGGGGCCGACTATATTATACCCTGCACCACTTTGTAGATCTAAATTTTCGATACCATATCACATCCGTCAAATGTGTTGGGGCTATATATAAAGGTTTGTCCCAAATACATACATTTAAATATCACTCGATCTGGACAGAATTTGATAGACTTCTACAAAATCTATAGACTCAAAATTTAAGTCGGCTAATGCACTAGGGTGGAACACAATATTAGTAAAAAAAATATGTGAAACATTTAAATCTGAAGCAATTTTAAGGAAACTTCGCAAAAGTTTATTTATGATTTATCGCTCGATATATATGTATTAGAAGTTTAGGCAAATTAGAGTCATTTTTACAACTTTTGGACTAAGCAGTGGCGATTTTACACGGAAACTGTTGGTATTTTGAACATTTTTGTCGAAATCAGAAAAACATTATATGGGAGCTATATCTAAATCTGATCCGATTTCAACCAAATTTGACACGCATAGCAACAATGCTAATTCTAGTCTCTGTGCAAAATTTCAACTAAATCGGAGTTAAAAATTGGCCTCCGTGGTCATATGAGTGTAAATCGGGCGAAAGCTATATATGGGAGATATATCAAAATCTGAACCGATTTCAACCAATTTTGGCACGCATAGTTACAATGCTAATTTTACTCACTGTGCAAAAATTGCAACTAAATCGGAGTTAAAAATTGGCCTCTGTGGTCATATGAGTGTAAATCGGGCGAAAGCTATATATGGTAGCAATATCTAAATCTGAACCGATTTCAACCAAATTTCGCAAGCATAGCTACAATGCTAATTCTACTCCCTGTACAAAATTTCAACTAAATCGGAGCAAAAATTGGCCTCTGTGGTCATATGAGTATAAATCGGGCGAAAGCTATATATGGGAGATATATCCAAATCTGAACCGATTTCAACCAAATTTGGCACGCATAGTTACAATGCTAATTCTACTCCCTGTGCAAATTTTCAACTAAATCGGAGTTAAAAATTGGCCTATGTGGTCATATGAGTGTAAATCGGGCGAAATCTATATATGGGAGCTATATCTAAATCTGAACCGATTTGGCTAATATTTCGAGACCCAATAAAATATTCGGATGTACGGAATTTGAAGAAGATCGGTTGATATACACGCCAATTATGCCCAGATCGGTGAAAAATATATATGGCAGCTACACGGATGAAAAAGACTGTTTTTCATATGTTTGGCTATAGACATTATAAGTTTGGAACACAAATTTTTAAACACATAATTTTTGAGTGCAAGCATATAATGTTCATAAACTAGCATAACATGTTTGGGACATATATGTTAATATGTTAGAACATATTATGTTTGGGACATAAAATGTTTTTAAATATAATATGCTTGGATTCAAACATATATTAATTTAGAAATAGCCTATAAACATATATGTGTTTAGTAGCTTGGAGCGCTATTTAACAGGGAGCGATATTGAATTAAGTTGGTAGTTGTTGCTTGTTATTACAAAATTAACATTTTATTTTTCCTTGGGCAATTGATCAGCTACTTCTTTGATCCTTACAAACTGTGTGGTCCGCTGTTCGAATCCCCGTCCGGCAAAAGGTAAAATTAAAATAAAAAAAATCATACAATTGAATAATTTCTTCTACAATGTTTGTATTACAGAAAAAGGTGCTAAGAACTAAAAAATCTCGTGGAAGTGAGAAAGATGTGGGGGAATATACAATTGGGCAGAAACAAAATTTTGAGCATTCAGGTCGAAACCCTATGTTGTTAGCACCTATATTACCTGTTTATTTTCATAATTCGTTATGATTGTAAATATATAAATAAATAAATAAAATTTTGAGCACAATATTGTTTGGGAGAATTTTTTTTTAAGCATATAATATTTTTGGGTGCAAAATGCTTCCAAACATATTATATTTTCACACAATAACATATTGTTTTTTGGAAGACAACATTATTGAATTTGGATGCAAAAATACAAAATGTTTGGAAATTGACTACCCAAACATATATTGTTTAGACCAATATGCTTTCAAGCATATCATATATTGGAAGAGATCAAACATATAAATGTTTGGGCAATAGCCAAAAAATGTATATGCTTGAAGCAAAATATGTTTGGGAGTATATGTTACAGAAGCGATTTTTTTGTGAGCGTGTATATCTAAATCTGAACCGATTTTTTCCAAAATCGATAGGGATCGTCTTTGAGCCGAAACAGGGCCCTATACCAAATTTTAGGACAATCGGACTAAAACTGCGAGCTGTACTTTGCACACAAAAATACATCAACAGACAGACAGACAGACAGACGGACATCGCTAAATCGACTCAGAATTTAATTCTAAGCCGATCCGTATACTAAAAGGTTGGTCTATGATTACTCCTTCTTGGCGTTACATACAAATGCACAAACTTAATATATCCTGTACCACAGTAGTGGTGAAGGGTATAAATACACAAAATGATTCTGAATGACCGTAAAATGAAGTTGATCGAGATAGCAGAGGCCTTAAAGGAACGTGTTGGTCATATCATTCATCAATATTTGGATATGCGGAAGCTCTCTGCAAAATAGGTGCCGCGCGAGCTCACATTTGACCAAAAACAACAACGTGTTGATGATTCTGAGCGGTGTTTGCAGCTGTTAACTCGTAATACAACCGAGTTTTTCCGTCGATAAGTGACTCCTGAGTCCAATCGACAGTCGGCTGAGTGGACAGCGACCGGTGAACCGTCTCCGAAGCGTGGAAAGACTCAAAAGTCCGCTGGCAAAGTAATGGCGTCTGTTTTTTAGTATGCGCATGTAATAATTTTTATCGATTATCTTGAGAAGGGAAAAACCATCAACAGTGACTATTATATGGCGTTATTGGAGCGTTTGAAGGTCGAAATCGCGGCAAAACGGCCCCATATGAAGATGAAAAAAGTGTTGTTCCACCAAGATAACGCACCGTGCCACAAGTCATTGAGAGCGATGGCCACAATTCATGAATTGGGCTTCGGATTGCTTCCCCACCCACCGTATTCTCCAGATCTGGCCCCCAGCGACTTTTTCTTGTTCTCAGACCTCAAAAGGATGCTAGCAGGGAAAAAGGTCGTTATAATCGTTGTATTGCTCTTGAAGGGAACTATGTTGAATAATAAAAACGAATTTTGACAAAAAATTTGTTTTTCTTTATTAGACTGGGGACTTATCAGCCAACCTGTTAGGATACACATTTCATTTTTGAAATTTTCTTTCCCTTTTCCCGGTATATTGAAAAATCTCTTTACGTGCAAATAAATGTCAGTTTAAAAATCCAAATTATAAGGTATAATTTAAAGTTAAAATTTTCTTTTTTAATTCCAACAAAAAAATTTAAATTAAAGGTGCTAAATCCTCAAAATAAGTCCCAGCCTATATTTAAAGCATTTTTATCTTAAAATTAAATGTTTAATATTTCAGTCAATTTAAGAACATTTTCCTTAAATCAAAAATGTGTTTTATTACTTTAAATTAAATGTCTTGCCTTAGTTCAGAGACGTACGGCGAAAAAAAAAACAGTTTGAAGCAAAGATTTCAAACTTTATTTTAATTAAAATTTCATTATTTCAAAGAAATTTGTCTTTAATATTTTATAAATTGCGCATTCTAAAATTTAGGTTGCGTAGTCTTTAATATCAAGTAAATATTTTTTCCAGTGTAAAAATAATGCATGGAATATTTTGATAAACCATCTCTACAGTCATCAAGGTTTATAATCTTAAATGCACTTGAATTCTTATTGTTACCCATCATTCCTATTTCAACGAAATATTTTTAAAACAATGACAATTTTCCGAATTATATGTTTTTTTTTTCAGTATACTAGAATTATTTCTGTTCACTATCCCAACAATTAAATCACATTACTAGTTATTACATCACGTGAAGCATTAATAATTATCTTTTCATTTAAATTGTGTATTACACAGTTCACCTAGTTGTAAGTACTTTGTGAGAATATACTGAGCTCCATGCAGGTAAGCAATAATCCATTGTATCCTGGGAACAGAACAGATAATTCATCAGAGTTCATGGCATTGTTTCCCTAACAACATCAATGTATTTAGCGAACAAAGAGTTAACGATACATGTATCTACGTATGATTATTGCTCATAACATACAAACAGTGAGGATAAATAGTGTGGAGCTTAAAAGGACGCTATTGCAAATGGCGAAGACGTGAAAAGGCCAAAGAAAAAACGAAAATGTTTGCAACAACGCAACGCATTTCCTAAAGACAATCCCGGTGGACAAATTCACATATTACAATGCCTGTAGTCTCCACATTGACAGGAGAGCTTATCTCGTATCAATGAAGTCTTCTTTACTATAATGGCTACACCCTCAAAAAAATCGCTTCTCTAACATATGTTCCAAACATATTTTGCAGGAAGCACATATATTATTGGATACTGCCGAAACATTAATATGTTTGTTTTATGTCAACATATTAAATGTTTGGAAGCGTAAATATTATATGCTTGGAATATTTTTCCCCAAAGAAGATTGTGATAATTTTCACTTCCACGAAATTTTTTAGTTCTTGGTACGTTTTCAATTTTATAAATTTTTTTAAATTTTACCTTTCGCCTGGACGGAGAATCGATCCGAGGACCATACAGTTTGTAAGCTAACACACTATCCACTGGGCTACGTAACAGGTTGGCTGATAAGTCCCCGGTCTAACAAAGAAAAACACATTTTTTTGTCAAAATTCGTTTTTATTATTCAACATAGTTCCCTTCGAAGCCCAATTCATGAATTTTTGCCATCGTTCTCAATGACTTGTGGCACGGTGCGTTGTCTTGGTGGAACAACACTTTTTTCTTCTTCATATGGGGCCGTTTTGCCGCGATTTCGACCTTCAAACGCTCCAATAACGCCATATAATAGTCACTGTTGATGGTTTTTCCCTTCTCAAGATAATCGATAAAAATTATTCCATGCGCATCCCAAAAAACAGAGGCCATTACTTTACCAGCGGACTTTTGAGTCTTTCCACGCTTCGGAGACGGTTCACCGGTCGCTGTCCCCTCAGCCGACTGTCGATTGGACTCAGGAGTGTAGTGATGGAGTCATGTTTCATCCATTGTCACATATCGACGGAAAATCTTGGGTGTATTACGAGTTAACACACAGATGAAAGAGGCTATTTTTCATATGTTTGGCTATAAACATTATATGTTTGGAACACAAATTTTTAAACACAATATTTTTGAGTGCAAGCATATAATGTTCATAAACTAGCATAACATGTTTGGGACATATATGTTAATATGTTAGAACATATTATGTTTGGGACATAAAATGTTTGTAAATATAATATGCTTGGATGCAAACATATATTAATTTAGAAATAGCCTATAAACATATATGTGTTTAGTAGCTTGGAGCGCTATTTAACAGGGAGCGATATTGAATTAAGTTGGTGGTTGTTGCTTGTTATTACAAAATTAACATTTTATTTTTCCTTGGGCAATTGATCAGCTACTTCTTTGATCCTTACAAACTGTGTGGTCCGCTGTTCGAATCCCCGTCCGGCAAAAGGTAAAATTAAAATAAAAACAAGTATATACGGCCGTAAGTTCGGCCAGGCCGAAGCTTATGTACCCTCCACCATGGATTGCGTAGAAACTTCATCCACAATCGAATTACTTGGGTTGCGGTAACACTTGCCGATGGCAACGTATCTTAAAACTTCCTAACACCGTCTTCTAAATTACAAGGTAGTCCATACGTAGTATATATTAAACTAAACAAGTATATACGGCCGTAAGTTCGGCCAGGCCGAAGCTTATGTACCCTCAATCATGGATTGCGTAGAAACTTCATCTAAACACTGCCATCCACAATCGAATTACTTAAGTTGCGGTAACGCTTGCCGTTGGAAAGGTATCTTAAAACCTCCTAACACCATTTTCTAAATTGTATGTATGTCCATACGTGGTATATATTAAATCAAAAAAGATCGATCCAATACGTATATAATTCAGTTTGACACAGTGGACATAAAATGTTGACAAAATTTTCTACAGAAATAAAATTTTAACAAAATTTTCTATAGAAATGAACTGATATGGACCAATTTTTGTGTGATTGGACCAATTTTGGTATGGTTGTTAGCGACCATATACTAACACCACGTGCCTAATTTGAACCGGATTGGATGAATTTTGCTCCTCCAAGAGGCTCCGGAGGTCAAATCTGGAGAATGTTTTATATGGGGTGTTGCGGTTTTAAAGAAATCATAAAAAAAGAGAATAATTCGATTGCAAACCTATTCATATATATGTACTCAAAATAAATTAAAAATAAAAAAAGCAGCATATAAATTATATATAAATAAATATATATTTTCAAAATGTATAATGTTCACTATAAGTTCACATTTTATTTTCATATAAACCAATGTTAATCCTAACGGTAGAAGATAGTGCGATATGTTGTACAATTAGCATAAGACATTATATTGTATTGTGTGCAGAGAATGAAGCCGCCGAGTCGCGCCGCCGTTTTTAGCTGCCGCCGACCAATTTTTGCCAGCCGAAGCCGCCGCCGAATATGTCGACTCATCCCGACTCAAACATAGCCGCCAATTAATCAAAAATATTAATTTAAATCGGAAAAAAATATTAATAAATGTTATATTTTTTGTCAAAATATTTGACTTTCCATCCAAAATCCGTCAGTATCAAGCTGCTATAACAATTTTCCACAAATTTAGTTCAGAAAATTTGAATGAAACGTAGATGTGATTGTAAGATTGGTTGTACAACTAATCTCATTAGCATTCGGATAATTTCAAATTGATTTTATAATGGATAATTGTCCGCCGCCGAATCCACCAATTTATATCGGCTTAGCCGTCAAGCCGCCGCCGCCGGATGCAAAAAATTAGTGTCAGCCGCCGCTGACAAAAATGGGTCGGCTTCATTCTCTGATTGTGTGAGACAAGTTATTATGTCAATATTTTGGGTAACAAGAATCGAACTGAATTTCGATGATAAACTGCTGGTAACGATAATCGTAGCATGGTGAGTGAGACACGAGCTTCCTGTGAAGAACTCCCATGTTTTTTTCTTTTTCGGACCGGTCGTGAACAAGTAAAGTCATACATTAACAAGTATATACGGCCGTAAGTTCGGCCAGGCCGAATCTTATGTACCCTCCACCATGGATTGCGTAGGAACTTCTACTAAAGGCTGTCATCCACAATCGAATTACTTGGGTTGCGATAACACTTGCCGATGGCAAGGTATCGTAAAACTTTTTAACACTGTCTTCTAAATTGTAAGTTAGTCCATAAGGGGTATATATTAAACAAAAAAAGGCCGATTAAGTACGTATATAATTCAGTTTGACAAAATTTTCTATAGAAATAAAATTTTGACAAAATTTTCTATAGAAATAAAAACTTGACAAAATTTTCTATAGAAATAAAATGTTGACAAAATTTTCTATGGAAGTAAAATGTTGACAAAATTTTATATAGCAATAAAATTTTGACAAAATTTTCTATAGAAATAAAATGTTGACAAAATTTTCTATAGAAATAAAATGTTGACAAAATGTTCTATAGAAATAAAATGTTGACAAAATTGTCTATAGAAATAAAATGTTGACAAAATTTTCTACAGAAATAATTTTCTACAGAAATAATTTTTTTACAAAATTTTCTATAGAAATAAAATTTTGACAAAATTTTCTATGGTAATAAAATGTTGACAAACATTGCTATAGAAATAAACTTTTTACAAAACTTTCTATAGAAATGAAATTTTGACAAAACTTTCTATAGTAATAAAATTTGACAATTTTTACATGGCTGTTAGAGGCCATATACTAACGAAATGTACCAAATTTCAACCGCATCGGATGACTTTTGCTCCTCCAAGAGGCTCCGGAGGTCAAATCTGGGGATCGGTTTATATGGGAGCTATATATAATTATGGACCGATATGGACCAATTTTTGCATGGTTGTTAGAGACCATATACTAACACCGCGTACTAAATTTGAATTGGATCGGATGAATTTTGCTCATCCAAGAGGCTCCAGAGTTGAAATCTGGGGATCGGTTTATATGGGAGCTATATATAATTATGGACCGATATGGACCAATTTTTGCATGCTTGTTAGAGACCGTATACTAACATCAGGTACCCAATTTCAAACGGATCGGATGAATTTTGCCCCTCCAAGAGGCTCCGGAGGTCAAATCTGGGGATCGGCTTATATGGGAGCTATATATAATTATGGACCGATATGGACCAGTTTTTGCATGGTTGTTAGAGACCATATACTAACACCACGTACCAAATTTCAATCGGGTAGGATGAAGTTTGCTCCTCCAAGAGGCTCCGGAGGTCAAATCTGGGAATCGGTTTATATGGGAGCTATATATATTTATGGACCGATATGGACCAATTTTTGCATGGTTGTTAGAGACCGTATACTAACATCAGGTACCAAATTTCAACCGGATCGGATGAATTTTGCCCCTCCAAGAGGCTCCGGAGATCAAATCTGGGAATCGGTTTATATGGGGGCTATATATAATTATGGACCGATATGGGCCAATTTTTGCATGGTTGTTAGAGACCGTATACTTAGACCACGTACCAAATTTCAACCGGATCGGATGAATTTTGCTGCTCCGGAAGGCTCCGCAAGCCAAATTTGGGGATCGGTTTATATGGGGGCTATACGTAAACGTGGGCCGATATGGCCCATTTTCAATACCATCCGACCTACATCAATAACAACTACTTGTGCCAAGTTTCAAGTCGATAGCTTGTTTCGTTCGGAAGTTAGCGTGATTTCCACAGACGGACGGACAGCCGGACAGACGGACAGACGGACAGACGGACAGACGGACAGACGGACGGACGGACGGACATGCTTAGATCGACTCAGAATTTCACCACGACCCAGAATATATATACTTTATGGGGTCTTAGAGCAATATTTCGATGTGTTACAAACGGAATGACAAAGTTAATATACCCCCATCCTATGGTGGAGGGTATAAAAAGACAGAAAAAAAAGTATTCCCGCAAAAAATAGAAATGAAAGAAGCCACTCAGGTCTTGTGAAAAGTTTTGGATAGAATAAATCTGGCGGTGCTAGTAAGCTCGTTGCGATTTTACTTGGCGACTCATGCCTATAATCGATTGAAAGTGAAAGTCTTGAATATAATCCACAATCCCGAGTACTTGGCACAAGGTTTTATATTGCCTCCAACAAATTATTTTTCGATTTATTTCCTCCACAAAAGAAGGCCACAGCAAAACAAAATAACAATTGGGAATATATCATTGTAAAGAGTGCAAAAAGGGGGTGCAACAACATCTATGCATTTGTCCCCAAACCCGAGAGTACAAGCGAGTCAGTCATCAAAAGCAACAAAGGTCTCCAACACGTAACAACAAAAATCATAGCCCAATCATCAACAGCAGTAGAAGTCTCCATCACGCAACAACAAAAACAACAGACAACGATCATCAGCAATATCGCTAAAGAGAACACATAATCTCTGTGACGTCACCACCATTCGATGCAACTGGTTTGGAACCCATTTATAGGTATAATGTAAGTTATGTTTATACGTATGTAAGTACTCATGTTTAGTTTATATTGAGTGATATTTTTAAGAGAGAGAGAGAGAGAGAGAATTAACAACACTAACAATGATAGGCAATAGTTGAATTGAAATACGAATAAGTGGAAAAATAAATAAATATGGAGAATTGAATTGAAATAAATTGTGTGCATGAGGGGGGCTAGTCGGACGGACAGAAGGCACAGACGGACAAGGTAGATATGAAGTAAATTTACAAAACAAAACAGAATTGGGAGCTGCAAATAAAAATAAAACACAGAGCAGCTCAGGATGGGAGGGTAAGATATATGCCTGTAAAATAACACCTAATACAGAGCATACTTGTGTAATAGGCTGGAATAGAAATTTTATCTTTCGAATGAGAACACAAATAGAATTATAACCAATATGGTCGGGTACAAATTTCGTGTAATGCGGGACGCTGTGTAACCTTCTTACAAGAATCCACCTTCCGGCGAGTTAGTCCGTGCCAAAGAAGATGTACCCGAGTAAGACAGGAGCACAGAAACCAGACCTACGTCCGCGCATAACAGGGGGCTATATATAATTATGGACCGATATGGACCAATTCTGGCACGGTTGTTAAAGATCATATAGTAACACCATGTTCCAAATTACAACCGGATTGAATGAAATTTGCTTCTCTTGGAGACTTCGCAAGCCAAATCTGGGGATCGGTTTATATGGGGGCTATATATAATTATGAACCGATGTGGACCAATTTTTGCATGGTTGTTAGAGACCATATACCAATATCATGTACCAAACTTCAGGCGGATCGGATGAAATTTGCTTCTCTTTGAGGCTCCGCAACCCAAATCTGGGGATCGGTTTATATGGGCGCCATATATAATTAAGGACCGATGTGGACCAATTTTTGCACGGTTGTTAGAGACCATATACCAATACCATGTACCAAATTTCAGCCGGATCGGATGCAATTTGCTCCTCTTTGAGGCTTCGCAAGCCAAATCTGGAGATCGGTTTATATGGGGTCTATATATAATTATGGACCGATGTGGACCAATTTTTGCATGGTTGTTAGAGACCATATACCAACATCATGTACCAAATTTCAGGCGGATCGGATGACAGTTGCTTCTCCTTGAGGCTCCGCAACCCAAATCTGGGGATCGGTTTATAAGGGGGCTATATATAATTAAGGACCGATATGGACCAATTTTGCATGGTTGTTAGAGACCATATACCAACCTCATGTACCAACTTTCAGCCGGATCGGATGAAATTTGCTTCCCTTTTAGGCTCCGCAAGCCAAATCTGGAGATCGGTTTATATGGGGGCTATATATAATTATAGACCGATGTGGTCCAATTTTTGCATGGTTGTTAGAGACCATATACCAACACCATATACCAAATTTCAGCCGGATCGGATGAAATATGCTTCTGTTAGAGGCTCCACAAGCCAAATCTGAGGGTCCCTTTATATGGGGGCTATACGTAAAAGTGGACTGATATGGCCCATTTTTAATACCATCCGACCTGTATCGATAGCAACTACTTGTGCCAAGTTTCAAGTCGATAGATTGTTTCGTTCGGAAGTTAGCGTGATTTCAACAGACGGACGGACGGACGGACGGACATGCTTAGATCGACTCAGAATTTCACTACGACCCAGAATATATATACTTTATGGGGTATTAGAGCAATATTTCGATGTGTTACAAACGGAATGACAAAGTTAATATACCCCCATCCTATGATGGAGGGTATAAAACGGCCGATTAAATACGTATATAATTAAGTTTAAAGTTTCTATAGAAATAAAATTTTGACAAAATTTTCTATAGAAATAAGATTTTGGTAGATTATTTTTGGCTCGAGTGGCAACCATTAATATGAACCGATATGGACCAATTTTTGTGTGATTGGGGATCGGCTATATATAACTATAGACCGATATGGACCAATTTTGGCATGGATATTAGCGGCCTTATACTTACACCACGTTGGAAATTTCAACCGGATCGGGTGAATTTTGCTCCTCCAAGAGGCTCCGGAGATCAAATCTGGGGAACGGTTTATTAGGGGGCTATATATAATTATGGACCGATATGGACCAATTCTTGCGTGTTTGTTAGAGACTACATTCTAACACCATGTTCCAAATTTCAACCGTATCGGATGAATTTTGCTCCTCCAAGACTCTCCGGAGGACAAATCTGGGAATCGATTTATATGGGGGCTATATATAATTATGGACCGATATGGACCAATCTTTGCATGGTCATTAGAGAACATATACCAACACCATGTACCAAATTTCAGCCGGATCGGATGAAATTTTCGTTTCTTAGAGGCTCCGCAAGCCAAATCGGGGGATCGGTTTATATGGGGGCTATATATAATTATGAACCGATATGGACCAATTTTCGCATGGTCATTAGAGAAAATATACCAATACTATGTACCAAATTTCAGCCGAATCGGATGAAATTTGCTTCTCTTAGAGGCTCCACAACCCAAATCGGGGGATCGGTTTATATGGGGGCCATATATAATTATGGACCGATGTGGACCAATTTTTGCATGGTTGTTAGAGACCATATACTTACACCATGTACCAAATTTCAGCCGGATCGGATGAAATTTGGTTCTCTTAGAGGCTCCGCAATCCAAATCGGGAGATCGGTTTATATGGGGGCTATATGTAATTATGGACCGATATAGACCAATTTTTGCATGGTTGTTAGAGACCATATGCTAACACCATGCACCAAATTTCAGCCGGATCGGATGAAATTTGCTTCTCTTAGAGCAATCGCAAACCAAATTTGGGGGTCCGTTTATATGGGGGCTATACGTAAAAGTGGACCGATATGGCCCATTTGCAATACCATCTGACCTACATCTATAACAACTACTTGTGCAAAGTTTCAAGTAGATAGCTTGTTTCGTTCGGAAGTTAGCGTGATTTCAAAAGACGGACTGACGGACGGACGGACGGACGGACGGACGGTTATGCTCAGATCGACTCAGAATTTCACCACGACCCAGAATATATATACTTTATGGGGTCTTAGAGCAATATTTCGATGTGTTACAAACGGAATGACAAAGTTAGTATACCCCCATCCTATGGTGGAGGGTATAAAAAACATGTTAAAAAAATTGATGGGGGTATATCAGGGATCCGGAGCGGAGCGGAGCAAGCCCTTTTTTTGCCGGAGCGGGAGCGGCATTTCTAAAATCCGGAGCGGAGCGGGAGCGGAGCGGTTTCCAAATGAAAAACCGCTCCGCTCCGAATAAAATATTACTTGAATGAAATGTGTAACTTTGAAATTACTTAGTACTTAGCGTAGTGTGAGTAAACGTTTAAAATATACGATATGTGTTTTTGTACGTACGTATATTGGGGAAAACACAAAGTGTTTTTTTAGTAATTGTTTTCAAAAACGGCAAATGTCAAAATATATCTCTAGTATGTGTTGTAAAAGTAACAACAGTACTTTCGATCAATTTCATCCCGTATTACTACAAAGATGTTTGTAATGAACGCCAAATAAATGCAATTAAACGATCTTATTTATATTTAATTTTTTAGTTTTCTACACTGAAAAAAATATTGTCGTGAAGTCAAAGATTTCATGTCCTTAGAATAAGAATACAAATTTTGCTTAACAAGGAAGACGCATTTCTCTAAAATAAAGTTTTTTTCCTTGTCAAAAAGTCAATAAACTTTTGAATGAAGTTGTAATGTCCTTATAATAAAGTGATTTTACTTAAAAATGTGTATCATAACATGAAAGATAAAATTTTTGAGGTAAGGTCAACGTGACTTTAATAATTAAGAAAAATTCTTTAAAATTAATAAAATTGTATTTAAATTTGTTTCCTTTTTGCATCTTGCCTACAAAGCAAAAAATCGTTAAAAAATAAGACAAGTTTTTCAACACTTTATATTAAAGACGCTTGTTACTTGAAACATGGCATAATTTCTACTGGAAGTCGAGTCTTAATATGGAAAATAAAATTGTCGTTAACTCGTTTTTAAAGGATTTTGATAACAACTGACGAAAAAATCTAAAAAAATTAAAAATTAGCATTTGCTTCCTAGAAGCAAATTTAAAAGAGAATTGCGTCTTTAAAGTATCCTTACTTGTATTCTCCGCTTTTTTGGCTCGGAATTAATACCCAAACTGTTAAAGTAAAGACAAAATCTTTGGAACCGGGCATGCGTTTTTTCAGTGTAAGGACATTCATATTTGCTTTACTATTGTACTATACCCTAGCATTCTCTTATTTCTGATATTAGTTCTCAAAATTTAATTAAAATTATGGATAGTTTCAATTTTGGTTGAAAAATGTGCGCATATACATTTATTTTAATTTTTTCTCACATTGAAAACTAATAACTTGATTTTATTATTGCATGTTATCTACTTTTTTGAGAACGAACATTTCTTAAAAACGCTGTTTGAAAATGTATTTTTACAATAAAGTGGAAAAAAGCGAAATTAGGTAACACTAGATCTGAGTAAGAATATTCGTAGGTATACCACGGACTGATTTCGATGGAGGTTGTTGCAAACATACACTGAAAAAAAGCATACCCGGTTCCAAAGATTTTGTCTTTACTTTAAAAAATTTGGTATTGATTCCGAGCCAAAGAAGCGGAGAATACAAGCAAGGGCATTTTTAAAACACAATTCTCTCTTAAATTTAGGTTTTGTGTACTTGCTTCTAGGAAGCAAATTTTAATTTTGCGCTTTCTCAGCTTTTTTTCTTCATATGCTATCAAAGTCCTTTAAAAACGAGTTAACGGCAACTTTATTTTCCAAATTAGGACTCGACTTCCAGTAGAAATTATGCTATGTTTGAAGTAAAAAACTTCTTTAAAATAAAGTTTTGAAAAACATGTCCTATATTTGAACGATTTTTTGCTTTGTAGTCAATATGCAAAAAGACAACAAATTTAAAGACAATTTCATTAAATTTAAAGAATTTTTCTGAATTATTAAAGTCAAATTGACCTTAGCCTATAAATTTTTTGTTTCATGTTAAGATACCCATTTTTAAGTCAAATCATCAAATATTACAAAACCTTTTCTCTACGTCTGTTGCAAAACAAAAAAAAAAAACTTTCGGAGAGTAGTTACTTCTACTCTGTGTATAGACTTTCAATTCCAATCAGCGTTGCCGTTTTGGTCCGATCGGACCAAAATTGGTCCAAAAGATTTCTAATTTTTAAATTTGGTTCATTTTCATAAATTTGGTTTCTATCACATATTAAATAGTAGATGGTGCACCGCAAAGAATATTGTCGGGAGGCGAAATATTTCACATGCTTAAAATACGAATACGAATTTTGCTTAGAATAGAAGACGTATTTCTCTGATATAAAGTTTTTTCCTTGTCTAAAAGTCTCTAAACTTTTCAATGAAGTCAGTTTGTCCTTATAGCTAAGTGATTCGACATAAAAATGTGTATCCTAACATGAATGAAAATTTCGTTTTAATGAAGTCAAAATGGATTTAATATTTCTGAAAAAATCTTCAAAATTAATAAAATGTTTCAACACATTGTTTTAAAGTCATTATACCCTAAACCACATAGTGGTTAGGGTATAATAAATTTGATCTGCCAAAAAATGTGCCTACCAGAAATATTGATTTTAGACCCCATAAAATATATACCGATCGACTCAGAATCACCTCCTGAGTCGATCTAGCGCTTGGTGTCCGTCCGTCCGTCCGTCTGTCCATGTATTTGTTGTTCACAGGATTCCGGTGGCAATTATTAACCGATTTTGATGAAATTTGGTACAGGGAGTTTTTGGGCACAACGACGAACACTATTGAATTTGGAAGAAATCGGATCAAATTTAGATATAGCTCCCATATATATGTATCGCCCGATTTCGACAAATGGGGTCACGCTGTGCTTTTTTTCAAACGGATCGTCGCCAAATTTGGCAAAAGGTTATCTTTTTCATCGCCCTTCAAGTCTGCAAAATTTCATTCAAATCGGTTCAGATTTAGATATAGCTCTCATATATATGTACCGCCCGATTTTTCTCGAAGAGGAGCGGAGCGGAGCGTGGAGCGGAGCGGAGCGATTTTTTTTTTCTCGGAGCGGAGCGAGGAGCGGAGCGATTTTTTTTTCTCCGGAGCGGGAGCGGAGCGGAGCGAAAAAAATGGACCGCTCCGGATCCCTGGGGTATATTAACTTTGTCATTCCGTTTGTAACACAACGAAATATTGCTCTCACACCGAAAAAAGTGAACGGTTTTATAGGAAGAATGCACGAAAATTGAACTAAATTTTACTCCACATTTTGAGATTTCCACAAAGCGTTTTTATAACCAGGAAAATTTAATGCCCTGTTGCACTTTTTAACCGTACTACTCTTTTTGGGAATCGTACGAAAATCTTCGTTTGCTTTAGTTCATATTGAACTTATGTGTACGGTCATTGCACTTTATACCCACGTTTAGTTGATAAAATTTTTGAGACATACTTCAAAATAGTAAAATCGAAAAAATAATAAACTTTAACTACTAGCAAATAATTTTTTTCCAATAAAAATAAGTTAAATCTAGCGTTAGTTTAACTACAGAAATTTTTTTCTGTGAAGACCCCATAAAGCATATATATTCTGGGTCATGGTGAAATTCTGATCTAATATAAGCATGTCCGTCCGTCCGTCTGTTGAACTCACGCTGACTTCCGAACGAAACAAGTTATCGACTTGAACCTTGGCACAAGTAGTTGTTATTGATGTAGATCGGATGGTATTGCAAGTGGGCCATATCGGTTCACTTTTACGTATAGCCCCCATATAAACGGACCCCCAAATTTGACTAGCAGACCCTCTAAGAGAAGCAAATTTCATCCGATCCGGCTGAAATTTGGTACATGGTGTAAGTATATGGTCTCTAACAACCATGCAAAAATTGGTCCATATCGGTCCATAATTATATATAGCCCCCATATAAACCGATCCCCAAATTTGGCTTGCGAAGCCTGAAAGAGAAGCAAATTTCATCCGAGCCGGCTGAGATTTGGTAAATGGTGTTGGTATATGGTCTCTAACAACCATGCCAAAATTGGTGCACATCGGTCGATAATTATATATAGCCCCCATATAAACCGATCCCCAAATTTGGATTGCGGAGCCTCTAAGAGAAGCAAATTTCATCCGATCCGACTGAAATTTGATACATGGTGTTGGTATATAGTCTCTAACAACCGTGCAAAAAATGGTTCAAATCGGTTCTTAATTATATATAGCCCCATATAAACCGATCCCCAGATTTGGCTTGCGGAGCCTCTAAGAGAAGCAAATTTCATCCGAGTCAGTTGAAATTTGGTACATTTATCTATGGCCGATAACAACCATGCCAAAATTGGTCCGTATCGATCCATATTATATATAGCGCACAAATAAACCGATCCCCAATCATAGAAAAATCACGATTGCCACTCGAGCCAAAAATAATATACCAAACTTTTATTTCCATAGAAAATGTTGTCAAAATTTTCTATTTCTCTAGAAAATTTTGACAAAAATGTATTTCTGTAGAAAATTTTGTCAAAATTTTATTTCTGTAGACAATTTTGTCAAAATGTTAATTCTATAGAAAATTTATGAAGCATTTTATAGTTGGAAAGGAATATTTTGCAAAATCTCCCAAAACATCAAGAATTCTACAAATCTACCATTTAGTAAAAAATTGGTAGACTCGTGTTCATAATTGTATATAGCCCCCATATGTAGCGACACCCATATTTCAATTCTGGCTCTACCTTTATAGCGCAAAAATGCATATCGGTTCGTAATTATTTCTTCCCTATATATCGGGAGCCACCGTGGTGCAATGGTTAGCATGCCCGCCTTGCATACACAAGGTCGTGGGTTCGATTCCTGCTTCGACCTAACACCAAAAAAGTTTTTCAGCGGTGGATTATCCCACCTCAGTAATGCTGATGACATTTCTGAGGGTTTCAAAGCTTCTCTAAGTGGTTTCACTGCAATGTGGAATACCGTTCGGACTCGGCTATAAAAAGTAGGTCCCTTGTCATTGAGCTTAACATGGAATCCGGCAGCACTCAGTGATAAGAGAGAAGTTCACCAATGTGGTATCACAATGGACTGAATAGTCTGATACATCGGGCTGCCACCTAACCTTCCCTATATATACCGGTCAAGAACTGAGTATATACGTATTTAATCGATCTTTCTTTTGTCTATCATATATCCCGTATGGACTAGCTTACAATTTAGAAGATGATGTTAAGAAGTTTTAAGATGCCTTGACATCGGCCGCAACCCAAGTAATTTAATTGTGGATGACCATCTTTAGTAGAAGTTTTTACGCAATCCATGGTGGAGGGTAGGGGTTAGATTAGGTCAGGTGGCAGCCCGATGTATCAGGCTCACTTAGACTATTCAGTCCATTGTGATACCACATTGGTGAACTTCTCTCTTATCACTGAGTGCTGCCCGATTCCATGTTAAGCTCAATGACAAGGGACCTCCTTTTATAGCCGAGTCCGAACGGCGTTCCACATTGCAGTGAAACCACTTACAGAAGCTTTGAAACCCTCAGAAATGTAACCAGCATTACTGAGGTGAAACACTTTTTGGTGAAAAATTTTTGGTGTTCGGTCAAAGCAGGAATCGAACCCACGACCCTGTGTATGCAAGGCGGCCATGCTAACCATTGCACCACGGTGGCTCCCCATGGTGGAGAGGAGCCTGGCCGAACTTGCGGCCGTATATACTTGTTAACCCTAACACTGGCACCAATATTTTTCTAGATTATTATTATCTTCTTTATGAAATATTTTCATCAATGTCCTTATATTAAATGAGCTGAGTCATTGTCTCCAGATCTATACCCAAATTCTTAATAATCGGACGCGTTCGACTTTAATTTAAAATTACTTGCAACTTATATTTGTTATGCTCTTCACTGTATCACTTGTCTCGGAGGTAAAGCCAAATACCTGTTAATTTAATTCGAAGAAGTCAACATGTAAATGGATGAACATCGCCCAGAGGTGTATGGATTTACATTTACCTTCGTTGTTGAAAAAGCACTGCATAAGTGTGGATTTTAGCGTATTAAATACTCATCATTATCTCGGGATGAAAATCACCTGTTAATACAATTAATGGAAAATAGAAACAATAAATGATTACATTGATGCTAACTACACCCTTAAACAAAACGCTTCTATAGGATTTACTCCCTAACATATTCTGCTTCCAGCAGACATTTTGTCAGAAATTGTTAAAAAAGGTATTTTTTGAATCGTGCAAACCTCCTATACTTCGCCGAATTCACAATAGAAGTACCTGGGTTGGATTAACAATTGGCGATGTCAAGGTATCTTAAAACTTCTTAAAATTGATCGATTTATATAGAGGAGTCTATAAATAATTTTTAATTAGAGAGCCAAATTTTAAACGGATTGATTGAAATTGTCTCCACCAAGAAGTTCCGAAGGTCAAATATAGGGATCGGTTTATATGGGAGATATATATAATTATGAACCGATATTGCAGTCCTTTTGGACATGTGTTATAAAGTACGAAATTAGTCTATTTTAAATGAAAATTTAAGTTTTTTACAATTATATTAAAAAAAGTTCATTAAATTCGTTTCGTCCTTATAATTAAGTGATTCCACTTCAAATTGGGTATCTGTACATGAAAGAACATTTTGTTTGACTAATGTCAAATTGGCTTTAATAATTCTGAAAAAATCTTTAAAATTAATCACATCGTCCTTTAAAAAAATCGTTGCAAAATAGGATGGTAGATTTTTTACAGTTTGATAGAATTCTTGAGGTTTTGGTAGATTTTGCAAAATATTCCACTCCAGAATTACTTCACAAACTTTCTATACAAATAAAATTTTGACAATTTTTTTTACAGAAATAAAATGTTGACAAAATTTTCTATGGAAATAAAATGTTGACAAAATTTTCTATAGAAATAAAATGTTGACAAAATTTTCCATAGAAATAAAATTCTAACAAAATTTTCTATAGAAATAAAATTTTGACAAAATTTTCTATAGAATTAAAATTTTGACAAAATTTTCTATAGAAATAAAATGTTGACAAAGTTTTCTATAGAAATAAAATTTTGACAACATTTTCTATAGAATCAAAATTTTGATAAAATTTTCTATAGAAATAAAATTTTGACAAAATAAATTTTTAGAAAATTTTCTATTAAAATAAAATTTAAAAATTTTCCATAGAAATGAAATTTTGACAAAATTTTCTATAACATAGAAATAAAATTTTGACAAAATTTTCTACAGAAATAAAATGTTGACAAAATTTTCTATAAAATAAATTTTGACAACATTTTCTATAGAAATAAAATTTTCTATAGAAATAAAATTTTCTATAGAAATAAAATGTTGACAAACTTTTCTATAAAAATAAAATTTTGACAAAATTTTCTATAAAATAAATTTTGACAACATTTTTAATAGAAATAAAATTTTGACAAAATTTTCTATAGAAATAAAATTTTGACAAAATTTTCTATAGAAATAAAATTTTGACAAAATTTTCTATAGAAATAAAATTTTGACAAAATTTTCTAAAGACATAAAATTTTGACAAAATGTTCTAAAGAAATAAAATTTTCTATAGAATTAAAATTAAATTTTCTATAGAATTAAAATTTTGACAAAATTTTCTATAACATAAATTTTCCATAGAAATGAAATTTTGAAAAAATTGCTATAACTCAGAAATAAAATTTTGACAAAATTTTCTATAGAAATAAGATTTTGACAAAATTTTTATAGAAATAAAATTTTGACAAAATTTTCAATGAAATAAATTTTGAAAAATTGTCCATAGAAATAAAATGTTGACAAAATTTTCTATAGAAATAAAATTTTGACAAAATTTTCTATAAAATAAATTTTGACAACATTTTCTATAGAAATAAAATTTTGGCAAAACGTTCTCTAAAAATAAAATTTTGACAAAATAAAAAAAATTGTATAGAAATAAAATTATGGCAAAATTTTCTATAGAAATAAAATTTTGACAAAATTTTCTATAGAAATAAAATTTTGACAAAATTTTGCATAGATATAAAATTTTGACAAAGTTGTCTATAAAATAAATTTTGACAACATTTTCTATAGAAACAAAATGTTGACAAAATTTTCTATAGAAAAAATGTTGACAAAATTTTTTATAGAAATAAAATTGTAACAACATTTTCTATAGAAATAAAATTTTGACGAAATTTTCTATAGAAAAAAATTTTGACAAAATTTTCTATAGAAATAAAGTGTTGACAAAATTTTCTATAATTAATAAAAATAAAATTTTGACAAAATAAAAAAATTTTCTATAGAAAAAATTTTCTATAGAAATAAAATTTTGACAAAGTTTTCCATAGAAATAAAATTTGGCAAAATTTTCTATAGAAATAAAATCTTGACAAAATTTTTTAAAGAAATGAAATTTTGACAAAATTTTCTAAAGAAATAAAATTTTGACAAAATTTTCTATAGAAATAAAATTTTGACAAAATTTTGTATAGAAATAAAATGTTGACAAAATTGTCTATAAAATAAATTTTGACAACATTTTCTATAGAAATAAAATTTTCTATAGAAATAAAATGACAAAATTTTCTATAGAAATAAAATTATGGCAAAATTTTCTATAGAAATAAAATTTTGACAAAATTCCTATTTTGTATTAAATCAACAAATTCAATATTTCAATTAACTCAAACCTGTTTTTCTTTAATTTAAAGAAAATTTTAATTAGTTCAAGGCATACGACTTTAACGGAGGGACGCATATTTTCAAAATTGTGTCCTAAATTAAAAAAAATAATTTAAGCAAAGTTCATAAACTTATATGGCAAAATTTTCTATAGAAATAAAATTTTGACAAAATTTTCTATAGAAATAAAATTTTGACAAAATTTTGCATAGATATAAAATTTTGACAAAGTTGTCTATAAAATAAATTTTGACAACATTTTCTATAGAAACAAAATGTTGACAAAATTTTCTATAGAAAAAAATGTTGACAAAATTTTTTATAGAAATAAAATTGTAACAACATTTTCTATAGAAATAAAATTTTGACGAAATTTTCTATAGAAAAAAATTTTGACAAAATTTTCTATAGAAATAAAGTGTTGACAAAATTTTCTATAATTAATAAAAATAAAATTTTGACAAAATAAAAAAATTTTCTATAGAAAAAATTTTCTATAGAAATAAAATTTTGACAAAGTTTTCCATAGAAATAAAATTTTGGCAAAATTTTCTATAGAAATAAAATCTTGACAAAATTTTTTAAAGAAATGAAATTTTGACAAAATTTTCTAAAGAAATAAAATTTTGACAAAATTTTCTAAAGAAATAAAATTTTGACAAAATTTTGCATAGAAATAAAATGTTGACAAAATTGTCTATAAAATAAATTTTGACAACATTTTCTATAGAAATAAAATGTTGACAAAATTTTCTATAGAAAGAAAATGTTGACAAAATTTTCTATAGAAATAAAATTATGGCAAAATTTTCTATAGAAATAAAATTTTGACAAAATTCCTATTTTCTATTAAATCTACAAATTCAATATTTCAATTAACTCAAACCTGTTTTTCTTTAATTTAAAGAAAATTTTAATTAGTTCAAAGACATACGACTTTAACGGAGGGACGCATATTTTCAAAATTGTGTCCTAAATTAAAAAAAATAATTTAAGCAAAGTTTATAAACTTCTTTTAATTACAATTTCATTATTTAAAAAAAATGTCTTTAATTTGCGCATCCTTCAATTTAGGCTGTGTAATCTTTAATTCCGCGTATATATTTTTTTCAGTGTATATAAACACATATATCCTTTGTGATCACAAACAAAACAATTTCGATCCATGCCACTGTCCATTTGTATTTGACTGTCTGACTTTTTCCTTAACACATTTAACTTTTGTATGAATTTTCATTCTATTGTAATAGCGTATCCTGTAACATTTATATGCCTCCGATGTTATATCTCTGTTGCAACAAAGTTTTCTGTTGTTATATAATTTCTTTTGTTGGCTTTCCTTTCACCTCCACTGTCACCGCCAGCATTGGGTTCCATCAACCTCACCACTCAAGCAATATCCCAGTCCCATTTCCTTTCGTTTTAGAAAAAGCCTTCATCACTCCTAACATGCCAACATCGTACATCATTCGTGCAAACAAGAGGATCCTTAAGAACAATGACTTTTGTGTTATCTTGGTAGTAGCATTATGTGAGTAGGTAGGTAGGTTATCATTGTCATCATCTATGATGCTGAATATGACAAAGCCACAGGAGTACAAGACGAAGAAGTCAACATTTTCACATAGAAAATCCGGAGACGACAGCAAATATGAAGGCACACAAACCTACAATGATGTAAGAAAGTAAACGCATGTCTACATTTTTGTGTAATTGTGCTAGCGTTTTGTTAAGACGTTCTCATTAGGCACACCTGTGAGCATTCTAATAGGAATCTTAGTTTATTTGTTTATTTATAAATTACATTTATAATTAAATTATAAATATAATTGTAAGCTTTGACTGCTAGGGTCTAGGTGTAGGAATCTAACTTAACATCTAGAGGGAATATTGCGCCGTTCATATTATACTTTTATTTGGCCGTCAATTTGGAGATTTTACAAACAAGAAATGGCAAGACAACACGTTGTGTTGAATCCCAAAACTACGGATATTATTTCATTTCCTTAAAATTTTGCTCAAGGAGTGTATCAAATTTGGTGTCATTGTACAATTCCATCTTAAAGCTAGAACCGCGTCAACGATCCAAATTGGCATTTGTCAATAACAAGCTCGAAACCCCCATAACGTACATAGAGTCATGTATAATGTTCCTAATCTTATGATCACGTGTGTGGTTAATATAAAATACACTCGAACTGGGGTTTGACTGTCTAGCTTATTAAGACAAAAAGTTAAAAAAGGAATGCAAAGGACGAGGGAGTTTACTCCAACAAAGATATATAATTAATTTTAGCTGAGACCCGGTTCTAATGCAACTTCGAATGAGTAAAAATATCCCTTGATATTTAGGTCTTTAAACTGTTGAGCATACATGAAATGCAGTTTCTTGGCACCGAAATAATGAGAATTTGCCATATAATGAGCACGTATGGCACACCAATTATCCATACTGTAGCTAGAAAATGGTAGTAAACACTATTGTTGACATTTTTATACCCTCCATCATAGGATGGGGGGTATATTAACTTTGTCATTCCGTTTGTAACACATCGAAATATTGCTCTAAGACCCCTTAAATTATATAATTCTGGGTCGTACACCCTCAAAAAAAATCGCCTCTCTAACATATGTTCCAAACATATTTTGCAGGAACCACATATATTATTGGATACTGCCGAAACATTAATATGTTTGTTTAATGTGAACATATTATATGTTTGGAAGCATTTTGAGCCCAAAAATATTATATGCTTGGAAGAATTTTCCCCATAGAAGATTGTGCTCATTCCCTAATATAATTTTCACTTCCACGAAATTTTTTAGTTCTTGGCACCTTTTTCTGTAATACAAATAATGTTGAAGAAATTATTCAATTTTATAATTATACCCTGCGCCACACTGTGGAACAGGGTATTATAAGTTAGTGCATATGTTTGTAACACCCAGAAGGAGACGAGATAGACACATGCTGTCTTTGGCAATAATGCTCAGGTTGTGTCCCTGAGTCGATATAACCATGTCCGTCTGTCCGTCTGTCCGTCTGTCCGTCTGTCCGTCCGTCTGTCTGTGAACACATTTTTGTGATCAAAGTCTAGGTCGCAGTTTAAGTCCAATCGACTTCAAATTTGGCACATGTTCCTGCTTTGGGTCAGAATAGAACCCTATTGATTTCGGAAGAAATCGGTTCAGATTTAGATATAGCTCCCATATATATATATATCTTTCGCCCGATATGCACTTATATGGATCCAGAAGCCAGAGTTTTATCCCGATTTGCTTGAAATTTTGCACGAGGAGTACAATTGGTAGTATATTTGAGTGTGCATAATATGATTGAAATCGGTTCAGATTTAGTTATAGCTCCCATATATATCTTTTGCCCGATATGGACTTATATGGCCCCAGAAACCAGAGTTTAGGCCCAATTTGGTTGAAATTTTGCACATGGAGTACAATTAGTTGCGTAGTCAAGTGTGCTAAAATTTTTTGAAATCGGTTCAGATTTAGATATAGCTCCCATATATATCTTTCGCACGATATTGACTAATATGGTCCTAGAAGCCAGAGTTTTGGCCCAATTTGGTTGAAATTTTGCACTAGAAGTACAATTAGTAGTGTAGTCATGTGTGCCACATTTGGTTGAAATCGGTTCATATTTAGATATAGCTCCCATATATATCTTTCGCCCGATATGGACTAATATGGTCCTAAAAGCCAGAGGTTTGGCCCAATTTGATTGAAATTTTGCACTAGAAGTACAACTAGTGGTGTAGTCAAGTGTGCCGAATGTGATTGAAATCGGTTCAGATTTAGATATAGCTCCCATATATAGCTTTCGCCCGATTTACACTCATATGACCACAGAGGCCAATTTTTTACTGCGATTTAGTTGAAATTTTGCACAGGGAGTATAATAAGCATTGTAGCTTTGCGTGCCAAATTTGGTTGAAATCGGTTCAGATTTAGGTATAGCTCCCATATATATGTTTTTCTGATTTCGACAAAAATGGTCAAAATACGAACATTTCCCTTTTGAAATCGTCTCTGCTTAGTCGAAAAGTTGTAAAAATTACTCTAATTTTCCTCTACTTCTAAAACATATATATCGAGCGATAAATCATAAATAAAAGTTTGTGAAGTTTCCTTAAAATTGCTTCATATTTAAATCTTTCCCATATTTTTTTTACTATCATTGTGTTTCACCCTAGTGCATTAGCCGACTAAAATTTTGAGTCTATAGAATTTGTAGAAGTCTATCAAATTCTGTCCAGATCTAGTGATATTTAAATGTATGTATTTGGGACAAACCTCTATATATTCAGCACCCAACACATTTGACGGATGTGATATGGTATCGAAATTTTAGATCTACAAAGTGGTGAAGGGTATAATATAGTCGGCCCCGCCCGACTTTAGACTTTCCTTACTTGTTTTTTTTTTTAATTTTACCTTTCGCTGGACGGAGAATCGAACCGAGGACCATACAGTTTGTAAGCCAACACACTACCACTGGGCTACGTAGCTGTTATAGTCACCAGTAGACAATTATCGTTATAAGTTACATTTATATTTATACTATATTAAATTTTTATAATGAAACTTCGAAATGTGGATTTACAGTCAGAAACAGTGCTTGATATAAACGAAATGGAGTGAGTTTTTTGATAAAATATCATTTTTTATTGCAAAAATAACAAGTTTGTAACAGAAAACTGTTTTTGATATAAAAGTTTGAAATTTTGGAAGGAATTCATAAACTCTAATAAAAGAAGAACGTTTCATTTGTTTCATTTTTACCTTTAAGGCCAGTATTAGGTTAGCATTATCGCTCTAAAATGACCATGTTTTGCATATTACTTTTCTTTAATAATTCATTTTAAAGAAAATACACTTTTTCAATTGTTTTAGTGCAAAACTTTAACTTAAAGGGTGATACGGTCAAAATTTGGTCAATATAAACTTGACGTATTTCTTTCAATTTTGCATTTAAAACACCTGAACGCCCCTCATTTTAAAGGTGTATGTGTGTAGAATGTTGCTCCTATTTTGATTTTGGAATTTACTCTTCAGTTGTCAAAATGCCGTCCAAGCAAGAAGAGCAGCGTATCAAAATTTTGCTCGCGCATCGTATCACCCTTTAATGCCCGCATTTATATTTGAAGGTGTCAGTCAACTCCTCTTGGACTACTTATTAATAAAGAGGAACTAAACTTTGTTTTTATACATTTTACTGTTAAATTTTTCACTATTTCCTCCTTTTTCCATTTTTCTGTCCCAACTCTTGGTTCCGAATCTCTATTCTCTTTATTCTGAATACTCATTCTTATATTCAAATTAAATAATATTTAGACTTAAGCACATTAAATTTTTGGCCTTATCATAAAACAGTTTTCCGAAACAACATATAAGCGGTTTCACAGAAATTGCTCTCTTTTCATTCTCTCCCTGTCGCTCTCTGAATAAAATATCACAACATATATATGTTTACTCGAAATTTGTAAATTTATATGTTTACATTCACACACATTATTTTTATAAAACATTCATGCCCCAAACATAATATATTCTAACATATTAACAAACATTTAGTGTTAGTTTAGGAACATTACATGTTTGCACTTAAATATATTGTGTTTAAAAATTGTGCCCGAAACACATTTTGTTTATATGGGAACATATGAAAAACATATATTTCTAACAGTGTATGTTTGCAACACCCAGAAGGAGACGAGATAGACACATGGTGTCTTTGGCAATAATGCTCAGGGTAGGTCCCTGAGTCGATATAACCATGTCCGTCTGTCCGTCCGTCCGTCCGTCTGTGTGTTTTGGGTCAGAATAGAACCCTATTGTTTTTGGAAGAAATCGGTTCAGGTTTAGATATAGCTCCCATATATATCTTTCGCCCGATATGGACTTATATGGACCCAGAAGCCAGAGTTTTAAACTAATTAGCTTGAAATTTTGCAAAAACATAACACTTGGTCGTATAGTCAAGTGTGCAAAATTTGATTGAAATGGGTTAAGATTTAAATATAGCTCACATTATATCTTTCGCCCGATATGGACTTATATGGCCCCAGAAGCCAGAGTTTTACCCTAATTTGCTTGAAATTTTGCACCAACTGAACAATAAGTACTATAGTCAGGTGTGTAAAATTTGGTTGAAATCGGTTCAGATTGAGATATAGCTCTCATATATATCTTTTGCCCGATATGGACTTAAATGGCCCTAAAAGCCAAATTTTTTTGGCCCAATTTGGTTGAAATTTTGCACTAAGAGTACAATTAGTAGTGTAGTCAAGTGTGCTAAATTTTATAGAAATCGGTTCAGATTTCGATATAGCTCTCATATATATCTTTCGCCCGATTTTCCGTCATATGACTACAGAGGTCAAAGTTGTAGTCCGATTTACGTGAAATTTGGCACAGGGAGTAAAATTAAAATACTAAGTATGCATGTCAAATTTGGTTGAAATCGGTTCAGATTTCTATACAGCTTCCATATATATGTTTTTCCGATTTGGCCAAAAATGGCCAAAATACCCTCATTTTCCTTATAAAATCGCCACTGCTTAGTCGAAAAGTTGTAAAAATGACTCTAATTTTCCTAAACTTCTAATACATATATATCGACCGATAAATCATAAATACACTTTTGCGAAGTTGCCTAATAATTGCTTCGGATTAAAATGTTTCCCATATTTTTTACTAACATAGTCTACCATCCCAGGGCGTTAGGTGACTTAAATTTTAAGTCTATAGATTATACATTTTGTTCAGATGGAGTCAGATTTAACTGTATGTATTTGGTACAAAAACGCTTTTATATAGCACCCAACACATTTGACGGATTTGATATAGTATCGAAAATGTGGATTTACAAAGTGGTGCAGGGTATAGTATAGTCGGCCCCGCCCGACTTTAGAATTTCCTTACTTGTTTTTTTATTTCAACCGGTACATCTTTTATGCAAATCTTCGTTTTTATGGCTCGAAATTAAAAGTAAAATCATTAGGCAACATACAAAATCTCTGGAACCGTAGAAGTTCTTTGCTTTTCGGTGTAGATATCAATCCCTAATGGTGTTGTACAAATTATGATTGTATCAAATGCCACAATCTCTACCTACGTTAAGGATATAAAATTGAATTAATAGCTCTTTCAGTTACGCATAGTATTTCTAGAGTTACTTTATTGTCTAATATGATGACAGTCACAATATTGTGTACATTCTTTGTTGTGTTAACTTTGTTCCCTTTAAATACATAACTCTTTTAGCAAATATTAAATAATACGACAAAAGGCACTCACACACATATACGTTTATATACAAATGTATATAAAAATGATATAAAACTTTTTACAACTTTTTAATATTGTGTTCATGAGTGCGTACTTATCTCCTCTTGATGTCATAAATGTACACTCCCCCTCCTTATGTATATGTATGTAAATTTGAATATTATTACTAATTGTTGTTGTTGAGTGATTACAGTACAAATATTGCAGACAGAGCCAATCGCAGAGAAATAGGAAAAAATTGATTATTTTAAAATATTTCCTGAATGACATTTTATACCGAACGGCATCTTTACGAACCAAATTCTGCGCAGGTCTTTGTGGACCTAAAATAATTTGAGGGAAATCGCACACATATTATATTAAAAAACAGATAGTATTTTCTAACATATATGTTGCAAACATGTTATGCTAGTTTATGAACATTATATGCTTGCACTAAAAAATAATGTGTTAAAAATTTATTTCTAAGATACCACAACCCAAGTAATTCGATTGTGGGTGAGAGTCTTTCGTAGAAGTTTTAATTTTTACATCCAAACATATGAAAAACAGTACTTTTCATCTGTGTAGAAGTCCAAGACATCAAATCGGGAGATCCGTCTATACGGAGGCCATACCAAAACATGGACCAATACAGACCATATTCCGCATATTTATTTGTATACCCTGCGCCACACTGTGATGCCAGAAACCGGAATTTCAGCCTGATTTACTTTAAATTTTACACAAGGAGTGCAATTGGTGGCGTCGTAAAGTGTACCGAGTTGGTTGAAATCGGTTCAGATTTAGATATAGCTCCCATATATATCTTTCGCCCGATATGCACTTATAAGGCCCCAGAATCCAGAGTTTTGTCCTAATTTGCTTTCAATTTTATACAGGGGTAGAATTAATATTATAGCTGTGCAATCGGTTCAGATTTATATATAGCTCCCATATATATCTTTCGCCCGTTATGCCCTTAACATATATGGTCTCAGAAGCCAGAGTTTTGCCATAATTTGCTTTCAGTTTTGCACAGCGAGTAGAGATTAATATTGTAGCTATGCATGCCAAATCGTTTCCAATTTAAATAAAGCTCCCATATATATGTTTTTCTTATTTCGGTAAAAATTGTCAAAATATGAAAATTTTCCTTGTAAAATCACCACTGCTAAGTCGAAAACTTGTAAGAATGACTTAAATTTTCCTATACATCTAATACATACCTAGCAAAAAAATTGGAAGTTCTTCCAAAGGCACAACTTTAAAAGCACTTCCAGAAGATGCACTCCCAACGATGTTCTTTACTTTAACTACCCAGGAAGTTCTTTTAATTCAATTTTTATACCCTCCACCATAGGATGGGGGTATTTTATCTTTGTCATTCCGTTTGTAACACATCGAAATATTGCTCTAAGACCACATAAAGTATATATTCTGGGTCGTTGTGAAATCCTGAGTCGATCTGAGCATGTCCGTCCGTCCGTCTGTTGAAATCACGCTAACTTCCGAACGAAACAAGCTATCGACTTGAAACTTGGCACAAGTAGTTGTTATTGATGTAGGTCGGATGGTATTGCAAATGGCCCATATCGGTCTACTTTTACGTATAGCTCCCATATAAACGGACCCCCAAATTTGGTTTGCGGGGACTATAAGAGAATCAAATTTCATCCGATCCGGCTGAAATTTGGTACATGGTATCAGCATATGATCTCCAACAACCATGCAAAAATTGGTCCACATCGGTCCATAATTATATATAGCCCCCTTACAAACCGGTCCCTCGATTTGCCTCTAAGAGAAGCAAACTTCATCCGATCCGGCTGAAATTTGGTACATGGTGTAAGTATATGGTCTCTAATAACTACGCAAAAATTGATCCACATCGGTCAATAATTATATATAGCCCCCATATAAACCGATCCACCGATTTGGCTTGCGGAGCTTCTAAGAGAAGCAAATTTCATCCGATTCGGTTGAAATTTGGTATGTGGTGTTAATATATGGCCTCAAACACCCATGCAAAAATTGGTCGAAAAACGGTCCATAATTATATATAGCCTCCATATAAACCGATCCCCAGATTTGACTTGCGGAGCCCCTTGGAAGAGCAAAATTCATCCGATTCGGTTGAAATTTGGTACGTGGTTAATACCCTGTTGTACTTTTTAATTGCAGTTCACGAATCGATATGGACTTTTTGCACGATACGTAGAGAGCCAGGATTGAAATATGGGGGTCGCTTATATGGGGGCTATATACAGTTATGAACTTGATATGGACATATACAATTATGAATTATGAACTTGATATGGACCACGTACCAAATTTCAACCAGATCGGATGAATTTTGCTTCTCCAACAGGTATCGGTTACCCATATCTCAGCAGTTAGGTATTCTCATAGACCTTTTAATACATAGATGAGCCATGGGTGTCAAACTATGTTTGACAGTTCCGAAGATTAAGAATAAACGAGAAAAATAAGAGCACGCTTAATTTTATTTCAAATTGTGGCGATTAAATTAAAAAAAAAAAAAAAATTAACAAAAACCTACATTTCTGGGATGTTTTAGAAAATAAAAACAACTTGCATTTGTAGTACTCGTCAAGAGCTTTCATTTGATACCAAAAAATCTAGAGCAGGTTTTGCACAGTGGGCACGGGTGTCCTATATTGTAAATTCGTGCAAACTAAGTTTCTTTTTGATAAAAATCGATATTTCTGTGATGCTTTCGAATATAACAACCACTTGGATTTATAGTAATAATCAAGAGCTTTCATTTGATACCAAAAAATCTAGAGCAGGTATTGCACAGTGGGCCCACGTGCACTATATTCTAAATTCTGACATATTAATTATATTTTTGATAAAAATCGATATTTCTATGATGCTTTCGAACATGACAACCACTTGCGTTTATAGCACTCGTCAAGAGCTTTCATTTGATACCAAAAAATCTAGAGCAGGTTTTGCACAGTGGGCGCTGGTGCGATATTTTCTAAAATTTCGCAAATTAATTTTACTTTTGCTTAAAACAATTTTTTTTGGGAAACTTTCGAAAATAAAAACCACTTGCATTTATAGTACTCATCAAGAGTTTTCATTTGATACCAAACACTGTAGAGCAGGTGTTGCACAGTGGGCCAATGTGCACTTTTTTTGAAATTCTAAAAAAGTAATTTTCTTTTTGATAAAAATCGATATTTTTATGATGCTTTCGAATATAACAACAACTTGGATTTATAGTACTCATCAAGAGCTTTCATTTTATACCAAAAAATCTAGAGCAGGTATTGCACAGTGGGCGTAGTTTAACTTTATTTCAAGTTGGTCAAACTGACTTTTAAAATATAGCTGCAAAACTAACATTTATGGGATGCTTTCGAACATGAAAACCACTTGCATTTATAGTACTTGTCAGGATCTTTCGTTTAATACCAAAATATTTTGCGCAAATATGTTGGAAAGTGCTGAATTTCATTAAATATTTTATCTCCCCAAATTGTAATTAACCCATTAGGTGCGCAGGCAAAAACTACCTGGTTTGTGTCTCGACTAGTTAAATTTACAATTTATCTTCACGCACATACATTTAAATCTGAAGCAATTTTAAGGAAACTTCGCAAAAGTTTATTTATGATTTATCGCTCGATATATATGTATTAGAAGTTTAGGAAAATTAGAGTCATTTTTACAACTTTTCGACTAAGCAGTGGCGATTTTACAAGGAAAATGTTGGTATTTTGACAATTTTTGTCAAAATCAGAAAAACATATATATCTAAATCTTAACCGATTTCAACCAAATTTGGCACGCATAGCAACAATGCTAATTCTACTCCCTGTGGAAAATTTCAACTAAATCGGAGTTAAAAATTGGCCTCTGTGGTCATATGAGTATAAATCGGGCGAAAGCTATATATGGGAGCTATATCTAAATCTGAACCGATTTCAACCAAATTTGGCACACATAGCTACAATGCTAATTCTACTCCCTGTGCAAAATTTCAACTAAATCGGAGTTAAAAATTGGCCTCTGTGGTCATATGAGTGTAAATCGGGCGAAAGCTATATATGGGAGCTATATCTAAATCTGAACCGATTTCAACCAAATTTGGCACGCATAGCTACAATGCTAATTCTACTCCCTGTGCAAAATTTCAATTAAATCGGAGTAAAAGATTGGCCACTGTGGTCATATGAGTGTAAATCGGGCGAACGATATATATGGGAGCCATATCTAAATCTGAACCGATTTCAACCAAATTTGGCGCTCATAGCAACAATGCTAATTCTACTCCCTGTGCAAAATTACAACTAAATCGGAGTTAAAAATTGGCCTCTGTGGTCATATGAGTGTAAATCGGGCGAAAGCTATATATGGGAGATATATCCAAATCTGAAACGATTTCAACCAAATTTGGCATGAATAGTAAGAATGCTAATTCTACTCCCTGTGCAAAATTTCAACTAAATCGGAGTTAAAAATTGGCCTCTGTGGGCAAATGAGTGTAAATCATGCGAAAGCTATATATGGGAGCTATATCTAAATCTGAACCGATTTGACTTATATTTTGCAAGTTTTTCGAGACCCATAACTTGTCGTATGAAACTAAGACGGTAAATAGTTTGATCTCCTCAGCAAAGACAATAAACTCTAGGAAGATAGGAAATTGGCTACTGAGGAGATCAAACTATTTACCGTGTTAGTTTCATACTCGAACCAAACGCGTATACGACAAGTGTTGACATGGCATTAAAATGCAAATAAAAAGAAATTAAGTGCACGAAATAAATTTCCTTAAACGGTAAAATGTAATTTTTTAGTTGTTGCCTAAAATTTAATATTGTTTCATTAAGAAAATCAAGTTTTTCAATTAAAAACTAAAAACGGAAAACAAATTAAAAATTACAAACATGGTATGGAACTAACATGGTAAATGCAACATTTGATATGACGCAAGCCAATTTCCTATCTTCCTCAAGTTTATTGTCTTTGTTTTTATTCTCGCATTTGTATCAATGTAAAAGATCGCATGGTAATTGGTGTCCTACTCACTGCCACCGACATTTTGTGGGTAAGATTGCAATACGAAAAAAGCCACCGGTTGCAGTTCCCTGCCACCTACCAGATATCGATTTAATGACCTTCTCGCACGCTTCCTGTAAATTTCAACTAAATCGGAGAAATTTTGATTTTGCTCTATTCTATACAGGGACGTTCCCTTTTCCGATCAAATATCGACAAATAATGTGGGGGACGGGGTTGCCAGATCCCATAATCAAATTTATTACAATCAAACAAAAGTGAACCCTCTTGTCCACTAAAGCCAATTTCACTTTTTTTTTAGTTTATGGAATTATTATGTTTGGAGAAATTTCCTTCTACTCTAATAATTTTTTGCGTACGTTAGTTAAATGAACTAAAAAACGGGGAAAAAGTATACACAAATGAAGCATAAAGTTAACTATTTAATTAATTTTGTAAATTCTACTACAAATGCGACCATCTTGAACTTCGTATGGTACACTGAAAAAAAAGCATGCCCGGTTCCAAAGATTTTGTCTTTACACTAATGATTTTGGCATTGATTCCAAGCCAAAGAAGCAGAGAGTTGAAGTAAGTAAATGCTTAAAACACAATTATCCTTTAAATTTAAGTTGTCCGTACTTGATTCCATGAAATAATTTTTAATATATTCATTTTTCAGGTTTTTTCTTCATGCACACAAAAAAGTATTCGTTTGATTCAATCACGAAATTCACTGATCAAAGAAATGATAGTATCAATTAAAAAATTAATTGACACTGAATTAAAAAATTAAGTGATCCAATTAAAAAATTAATTGATACTATTAATTTGTGTGATTGATTTTTATTTAAATTAAAAAATTTTTTGATTCAATTAAATTTTTAAATGAATATTTTTGAAAATTCAATTAAGATTTTAATTGGAAAAAATTTCGTGAATTTTTTTTCTGTGTGTGCTACCAAAGACCATTAAAAACGTGTCAACGAAAACCTCCGTTTCCAAATTCAGACTCAACTTCATAAACATAATGCTATGTTTCAAGTAAAAATCGTCTTTAAAATAAAGTGTTGAGAAACATTTCCCATTTTTAAACGCTGTTTTGCTTTGTCGTCAAGCTGCAAAAAGTAAACAAATTTAAAAACTATTTCATTAATTTTGAAAAATATTTCATTTCTTTTCATTTAAGATACCCAGTTTTAATGCACTTAATTAAATATAAGAACAAAACGACTTCATTGAAAAGTTTATCGACTTTTGGATAAGGAAATAAACTTTATATCAGAGAAATGTTTCTTCTAGCTAAGCAAAAAACGCATTCATATTATAAGGACACGAAATTTTTGGTCTCACGACAATATTTTTTTTAGGTGTACTAAAGACATTCTTGCAATTTTAAACTCCAACATTTTCCTTCAAACTACAAAATTTTATTTAACAAGTGAAAACAAGTATATACGGCCGTAAGTTCGGGCAGGCCGAAGTTTATGTACCCTCCACCATGGATTGCGTAGAAACTTCTTCTAAACACTGCCATCCATAATCGAATTACTTGGGTTGCGGTAACGCCTAAAACTTCCTAACACCGTCTTCTAAATTGTAAGTAAGTCCATACGTGGTATATATTAAATTAACAAAATTTTCTATAGAAATAAAATTTTAACAAAATTTTCCATAGAAATAAAATTTTGACAAAATTTTCTATAGAAATAAATTTTTTACTATAGAAATAAAGTTTTGACAAAATTTTCTATAGAAATGAAATTTTAACAAAATTTTCTATAGAAATAAAATTTTAACAAAATTTTCTATAGCAATAAAATTTTGGTACATTATTTTTGGCTCGAGTGGCAACCATGATTATGAACCGATATGGATCAATTTGAGTGTGATTGGGGATTGGCTATATATATAACTATATACCCATATGGACCAATTTTGGTATGGTTGTTAGCGGCCATATACTAACACCACGTTCCACATTTGAATCGGATCGGATGAATTTTGCTTCTCTAAGAGGCTCCGCAAGACAAATTTGGCGATCGGTTTATATGGGGGCTCTATATAATTATGAACCGATGTGGACCAATTTCTGCATGGTTGTTACAGACCATATACCAACATCATGTACCAAATTTCAGCCGGATCGGATGAAATTTGTTTCTCTTTGAGGCTTCTCAAGCCAAATCTGGGGATCGGTTTATATGGGGGCTATATATAATTATGGACCGATGTGGACCAATTTCTGCATGGTTGTTAGAGACCATATACCAACACCATGTACCAAATTTCAGCAGGATCGGATGAAATTTGCTTCTCTCTGAGGCTCCGCAAGCCAAATTTGGCGATCGGTTTATATGGGGGATATATATAATTACGGACCGATGTGGACCAATTTTTGCATGGTTGTTAGAGACCATATAGCAACACCAAATTTCAGCCGGATCAGACGAAATATGCTTCTCTTAGACGCTCAGCAAGCCAAATCTGAGGGTCCGTTTATATGGGGGCTATACGTAAAAGTTGACCGATATGGCCCATTTGTAATACCATGTGACCTACATCAATAACAACTACTTGTGCCAAGTTTCAAGTTGATAGCTTGTTGTTTATCAAGTTGATAGCTTGATTTCAACAGACGGACGGACAGATCGACTCAGAATTTCACCACGACCCAGAATATATATACTTTATGGGGTCTTAGAGCAATATTTCGATGTGTTACAAACGGAATGACAAAGTTAATATACCCCCAATCCTATGGTGGAGGGTATAAAAAAATTAATTACGCCTAATAAATTTTCTAGAATTTTTCGAAAAATATTTATTTATTTACATACTTTTGTGTTATCGGCGTGATGTCAGCGTTTGTAATAGTGCTTAGTTAAATTTTCTAAAATTAACCAAAATTTTTCTTCCTGGTGGGTTCACTATTTTTTTCGGTGTATAAATCCTATTTCATTGTAAATGAGATGTAAATGTGAGTCAAAAGGTTAATAACAGAATAACATTATGAAGCTACTCATATAAACAATTTAATATGCTAGAAGCATCATAAAACCATGGAAGGTAGACATTTTTCATGGGAAAGTAAAAATACTAGAGAAAATTGTAAGGTAAGTAAGCCTTCCCTTTTTTCATAAAGATATTCTTACGTCTCTTAAAAAAGTTTTATCCGATAATATGGTACACTAATTCGATGTTATTGGACAATTCTTTTGTCTAGACAATATCACAGCTAAACCAATAAAGGTTGTGCTGTCAGTAACCTCTGAAAACGGTTGAAATTGCATTTAATAAAATGGTAATGAAAAATTTGCATCGTTTACTGGAACATTGATATTTGAACATATTATCAATTATTTACACTCTCAAAAAACTGGTTCTCTACACTAAAAAAGGCATACCTGATTCCAAAGATTTTGTCTCTACACTAAAGATTCCGAGGCACCGAAGCGGAGAATTGAAGTAAAGATACATTAAGGGCACAATTCTTCTTTATATTTCAGTTTTGCCTACTTGATTTTACATGAAAAAAGTGAACCCCATACACTACAACCAATTTAATTCTATTTTAGTTGTTTAGTGTAGTTTTGAAAATATTGAATTAAACCTTGAATTAACATTGAATTTCTATGATAAACATAAATTAAAACCAGTAAGGAAAGTCTAAAGTCGGGCGGGGCCGACTATATTATACCCTGCACCACATTGTAGATCTAAATTTTCGATACCATATCACATCCGTCAAATGTGTTGGGGGCTATATATAAAGGTTTGTCCCAAATACATACATTTAAATATCACTTGATTTGGACAGAATTTGATAGACTTTTACAAAATCTATAGACTCAAAATTTAGGTTGGCTAATGCACTAGGGAGGAACACAATTTTAGTAAAAAAATAGGGGAAACATTTAAATCTGAAGCAATTTTAAAGAAACTTCGCAAAAGTTTATTTATGATTTATCGCAAGATATATATGTATTAGAAGTTTAGGAAAAGTAGAGTCATTTTTACAACTTTGGGTCCATATAAGTGCATATCGGGCGAAAGATATATGGGAGCTATATCTAAATCTGAATCGATTTCAACCAAATTTGGCACGCATAGTTTCAATGCTAATTCTACTGCCTGTGCTAAATTTCAACTAAATCGGAGCAAAAAATTGGCCCCTGTGGTCATATGAGTGTAAATCGGGCGAAAGCTATATATGGGAGATATATCTACATCTGAACCGATTTCAATCAAATTTTGCACTCTTGACTATACTATCAATTGTACTCCTATTGCAAAATTTCAACCAAATTCGGCCAAAAATCTGGCTTCTGGGGCTATATAAGTTCATATCGGGCGAAAGATATATATGGAAGCTATATCTAAATATGAACCGGTTTCAATCAAATTTTTCACTCTTGACTATACTACTAATTGTACTCCCTGTGCAAAATTTCAACCAAATTGGGCTAAAACTCTGGCTTTTAGGACCATATTAGTCCATATCGGGCGAAAGATATATGGGTGCTTTATCTAAATCTGAACCGATTTCAATCAAATTTTGCACTCTTGACTATACTACTAATTGTACTCCTAGTGCAAAATGTCAACCAAATTCGGCCAAAAATCTGGCTTCTGGGGCCATATAAGTCCATATCGGGCGAAAGATATATATGAACGGATTTCAATCAAACTTTGCACACTTGACTATACGACTAAGTGTTATGTTTGTGCAAAATTTCAAGCAAATCGATATAAAACTCTGGCTGCTGGGTCCATATTAGTGCATATCGGGCGAAAGATATATAGTGGAGCTATATATAAATCTGAACGGATTTCTTCCAAAATCAATAGGGTTATATTCTGACCCAAAATTGAAGGCGATTGGACTTAAATTGCGACCTAGACTTTGATCACAAAAATGTGTTCACAGACAGACGGACGGACGGACACACGGACATGGTTATATCGACTCAGGGACCCACCCTGAGCATTATTGCCAAAGACACCATGTGTCTATCTCGTCTCCTTCTGGGTGTTGCAAACATATGCACTAACTTATAATACCCTGTTCCACAGTGTGGAGCAGGGTATAATGAATTTACCTTTTTTAGACTAGTCGTCAACCCCTTCACTACCGAAATAAACCTAATGATAAAAACTTTTATTTTTCTTCTGTTTTTACTTGTACTTACAGCATGTAGAACAAAAATTGTTATTTTGAAATCCTACCTCAATTACTTCAAGAGCTATATGAGTTTGTTCTGAAAACTTGATTCTTGAATTGTGAATGGTCTTAGGCAAAATAAGCGCTATTTGGCCTATAATATCTTTCAAAGTGTGAGAAAAAATACAAAAAAGAACCCGTAAAAGCATCGGCTATAGTTTTTGTATAAATGTCCATTTACTAGAATCATACAGTACCAAAATTGTCTCAAATTTTCATGTTTTTCGTTTATTGTTAAAGAAGTTTATAAAAATGTATTTTAGACCTGCTGAAATTTGGTACATGGTGTTGGTATATGGTCTCTAACAACCATGCAAAAATTGGTCCACATCGGTCCATAATTATATATAGCCCCCATATAAACCGATCCCCAGATTTGGCTTGCGGAGCCTCAAAGGGAAGAAAATTTCATCCGATCCGGCTGAAATTTGGTACATGACGTTGGTATATGGTCTCTAACAACCATGCAAAAATTGGTCCACATCGGTTCATAATTATATATAGCCCCCATATAAACCGATCCCCAGATTTGGCTTGCGAAGTCTCCAAGAGAAGCAAATTTGATCCAATCCGGTTGTAATTTGGAACATGGTGTTAGTATATGATCTTTAACAACCGTGCCAGAATTGGTCCCTATCGGTCCATAATTATATATAGCCCCCATATAAAACGTTCTCCAGATTTGACCTCCGGAGCCTCTTGGAGGAGCAAAATTCATCCGATCCGGTTCAAATTAGGAACGTGGTGTTAGTATATGGTCGCTAACAACCATACCAAAATTGGTCCAATCACACAAAAATTGGTCCATATCGGTTCATAATCATGGTTGCCACTAGAGCCAAAAATAATCTACCAAAATTTTATTTCTATAGAAAATTTTATCAAAATTTTATTTCTAGAGAAAATTTTGTTAAAATTTTATTCGGTTCATAATAAAATTTTCATCATTTTCAAAATTTTATTTCTATAGAAAATTTTGACAAAATTTTATTTCTATAGAAAATTTTGTTCAAATTTTATTCGGTTCATAATCATGGATGCCACTCGAGCCACAAATAATCTACCAAGATTTTATTTCTATAGAAAATTTTGTCAAAAGTTTATTTCTATAGAAAATTTTGTTAAAATTTTATTTCTGTAGAAATTTTTGTCAAAATTTTCTTTCTATAGAATATTTTGTCAAAATTTTTATTTCTATAGAAAATTTTGTGAAAATTTTATTTCTATAGAAAATTTTGTTAAAATTTTATTTCTGCAGAAAATTTTGTCAAAAGTTTTTGTCTACTTTGTCAAACTGAATTATATACGTATTGGATCGATCTTTTTTGATTTAATATATACCACGTATGGACTTACATACAATTTAGAAGATGGTGTTAGGAGGTTTTAAGATACCTTGCCATCGGCAAGCGTTACCGCAACTTAAGTAATTCGATTGTGGATGTCAGTGTTTAGAAGAAGTTTCTACGCAATCCATGATGGAGGGTACATAAGCTTCGGCCTGGCCGAACTTACGGCCGTATATACTTGTTTTTTTTTTTTTGTAATTTGTAAATTTTTCCAATAATGCGTCCATCATGAACTTCGTATGGCACTAAAGACATTTTTGAAATTTTTAACTCCAGTTTTTTTCTTCAAATTTTCTTTATCATGTATGCCGTAAGTACGAAAGACTGTCATCCACAATCGAATTACTTAGGTTGTGGTATCTTAAAACTTCTTAAGATCGTTTTCTAAATTGTGAGTTAGTCCATACGTGGTATATAAATATAGATTCCAGCAAATGTGAAGTAGTTGAGATGGTAACACAAATTTTGGCCTACATAGGGGTGAAGGGTATAAAGTTTCTTTAACATGTCTTTAAAGTCTAAACTCGGGCGGGGCCGACTATATTATACCCTTCACCCCTATGTAGACCAAAATTTGTGTTACCATCTCAACTACTTCACATTTGCTGGAAGCTATATAAAGGAGACAATTTTTTTACTTCTACAAAATCTCTGGAATTAAAATTTAAATCGGCTAACGCTATCCAATTATTGGAGGAAACTTCCATTGAAAATGGGTCTAAAATGTGTAACAGTCTACCATATTTCGCCAACTCTGGTTTACGTATATATGGGAGCTATATATAATCTGAACCGATTTTGACTAAATTTGACATGTATAGTTAGAATAATAGGTCTGCTATCTAAGCGAAATTTCACGTAAATGGGACTATAACTTTGGCCCCCTGGTTATATGAATGCAAATCGGACGGAAGATATATATGGGAGCCATATCTAAATATGAACCGATTTCAAATTTGGCACAATTACCGATACTATAAACGTACTCCTTGTGCGAAATTTGAAGCAAATCACGACAAAACCCTGGATTTTGAGGTCATATAAGTCCAAATCGGTCGAAAGATATATGTGAGCTATATATAAATCTGAACGAATTTTAACAAAATTTGACACACTTAACTATACAATAAACGTACCCCTTGTGCAAAATTTGAAGCAAATCACGACAAAACTCTGGATTTTGTGGTCATATAAGTTCAAATCGGACGAGAGATATATATGGGAGCTATATCTAAATTTTAACCGATTTCAATCAAATTTACCAAGCAGTGGTAGAATGTCAATTCTACCCTCTGTGCAAAATTTCACGAAGATCGGTAGTAACCTTTGGCCTCTGTGGTCATATGAGTCTAAATCGGACGAAAGATATATATGGGAGCTATATCTAAATCTGAACCGATTTGGCTGATATTTTGCAAAATTTTCGAGATTCATAAAATATTTGGATGTATGGCATTTCAAGAAAATCGGTTGATATACACGCTAACTATGACCAAATCGGGGATAAATATATATGGCAGCTATATCTAAATCTGAACCGATTTTTTCCAAAACCAATAGCGATTGTCTCTGTCCCAAGAAACGGCCCTATGCCAAATTTGAGGACGATCGGACTTAAATTGCGAGCTGTACTTTGTGCACAAAATTACATATACATACAGACGGACGGACAGACAGACATCGCTAAATCGACTCAGAATTTAATTCTAAGCCGATCGGTATACTAAAAGATGGGTCTATGACCACTATTTCTTGGCGTTACATACAAACGCACAAACTTATTATACCCTGTACCACAGTAGTGGTGAAGGGTATAACAAGTATGCCGTTAGTACGCAAGACTGTCATCCACAATCGAATTACTTGGGTTGTGGTATCTTAAAGCTTCTTAACATCGTTTTCTAAATTGTGAGTTACATTACGGAGCCACCGTGGTGCAATGGTTAGCATGACCGCCTTGCATACACAAGGTCGTGGGTTCGATTCCTGCTTCGACCGAACTCCAAAAAGTTTTTCAGCGGGGGATTATCCCACCACAGTAATGCTGGTGACATTTCTGAGGGTTTCAAAGCTTCTCTAAGTGGTTTCATTGCAATGTGGAACGCCGTTCGGACTCGGCTATAACAAGGAGGTCCCTTTTCATTGAGCTTAACATGGAATCGGGCAGCATTCAGTGATAAGAGAGAAGTTCACCAATGTGGTATCACAATGGACTGAATAGTCTAAGTGAGCCTGATACATCGGGCTGCCACTTAACCTAATCTAACCTAACATTACAGAAGTAATTTTTAAACGCAAATGTATATGTATTAGAATGAGTAACGTACCCCGCTTGTTCGGCAAATAGCTATTGTCGCTATTTCCCAGCTTCTATAAGCACTCCACATGTGCAGGCGGTTATTTTGGTATAGAATAATGATTTCAAAAAGTACTAAAGACTCCTTTTCTAAATGCATATAATGCACCACTTCGTTTCACCCAATTCAGCACCATAAAATAATCAATTAAATAGTCGATAAACTATATTGGGCATTACTATATTGGGCGATAAAAAAGACCCTGTTACTCTCACAGAAAAAAATGAGAGAGAAATTAAAAAAGTGATCATTTAATTTCGGTATCTAAAAGTAATGCACGAAATAGTTTGCCGAGCAAAATTAAACAAAACACAAAAGTATTTATGTTCTTAATTTGGTTTTGGTGTTTACGCGTAATGCATAGAAAGATATTATGCTTGTCCTAATCGTAAAGAGATGTTGAAAGCAGGGCTGTGGAGTCGGAGTCTTGGAGTCGGAGTCTGAAGATTTTGCTGGAGTCGGAGTCGGAGTCGTAAAAATTTTGCTCGACTCCGACTCCGGCTAAACCAAATTTTTTAAAATACTTCACATTTTTGTAACTAAGCAAGTTTTTACGCAAATTAGTTTCCATTGCGTTATTCATTCGATCAATGTACAGCATGATTGTAAATGAAAATCAACTTCCAATTACGGCTATCTTTTTATGTTTCCTAGAATGCTAGACTAGTAGATGGGCTGGATCGATCCATTTTAATGCCCATATCAATTTATTTGAAATATTTCGAACAATCGAAATTATTTTGTTTAATTTTATCTTAAGGCCATATACATATGTGGAATATTGACAGAAAATTTTTTCAAAGTTGTTTTTTATAGAAAAATTGTCAAAATGTTATTTCTATAAAAAGTTTTGTCAAAATTTTATTTCTATAGCAAGTTTTGTCAAAATTTTATTTCTATAAAAAATTTATTCAAAACTTTATTACTATAGAAATATTTTTTTCTATGGGAAATTTAGTCAAAATTTTATTTCTATAGAAAATTGAGTCAAAATTTTGTTTCTATAAAAAATTTTGCAAAATTTAGTTTGTTACACAAGTTTTTTTTTCAAAATTTTATTTCTATTGATAAGTTTATTTCTATAAACATTTAAATCAAAATTTTCTATAGAAATTTTTGCCAAAATTTTATAATAATAGATTTTTTTATTAGAAAATTTGGTCAAAATTTTATTTCTATAGAAAATTTTGTCAAAATTTTGTTTCTGTAGGAAATTTAGTCAAAATTTTGTTTCTGTAGAATATTTTGCAGAATTTTTTTTTTCTACACAAAATTTGTTCTTAAATCATATTTTTATTGAACATTTTATCAAAATTTTATTTCTATAAGAAAAAATTGTCAAATTTTATTTCTATAGCAAATTTTCTCAACATTTTTTTTCTTACTGATGCTCACTGAAACTCACTGCTATAAAAAATGTATTCAAAATTTTATTACTATAGAAATATTTTTTTTTTTCTATATAAAATTTAGTCAAAATTTTATTTCTATAGAATATTTTGCAAAATTTTATTTCTATAGAAAATTTTGTAAAATTAATACACAATTTTTTTAATTGTATTTCTATTAATAATTTTTTCAAACTTTTATTTCTATAAAAAATTTAGCCAAATTTTATTCTAAATTTTATTTCTATATATTTGGTCAAAATTGGATTTCTATAGAAAATTTTGCCAAAATTTTATTTCTATAGAAAATTTAGTCAAAATTTTATTTACTAGACAAAAATTTTTCCAAAATTGTATGCTTACTGATACTCACTGCTAAGTCGAAAACTTGTAGAAATGACTCAAATTTTCAAACTTTTCAATGAATGAATCATAAATGCATTTTTGCGAAATTGTCTAAACAATTATAAATATTTCCCAAATATTGCCCGAGATTTTGTAGAAGTCTGATTTGAGATTTTATCAAAATGTAGATCTAAATACAAAGTTGTGCAGAGTATATTATAATCGGCCCGCCCTACTTTAGACTTTCCTTGCATTTTTATTTTTTGTTAAAATTGTGTTACGTCCCATAACGTTAGTTTTAAATTTTAAGTACATAGATTTTGTAGAAGTATATACAATTTTGCCTAAATAGATTCAGATTCAAATTCATGCATATAGTTCGCAACAAATTTAAAGGATTTGAGATAGTATCAATAATTTTGGTCCACAAATACATATACTGTTGGTATCTTCTCATATTATGATGGGTATTTATATCATTATTTTATTTATTAAACATTGCCCTAAATTTGAAATATAGAGTTCAATTGGCATCTAAAGTGAAATTAAGACCTTTTTTTGCACACATAAATAAATACGATACTTTATATCGATCCACTTACGGCACCCCCACAATAGAACTACAAATTAGTGGTATTAAAATGAGATTTAGTTATATTACCCGGAGTCGACTCCGAAGTCGGAGTCGCGCTGATGAAAAATGCTGCAGTCGGAGTCGGAGTCGAGCAAAATTGGCTCGACTCCACAGCCCTGGTTGAAAGAACAAAAAAAACGAAGTCCCGCTAGAACACGTTACAAGCAGGGCTGCCAATAAAATTTCAAGAAAAATCGTCACATTTTTGGATAAAAATCGTCATAATCGGCACTTACATTTTAAAAATCGGCAATATAAATAATATTAAAATTATACATATTTTTTGGGTAAACACAAAACATATACAAAACAGAAAGTTAATGTACACAACTACGCAAAAAAAAATATATAAAGAAATCAGTTTTGTATACAAATAACTTTACCGTAAAAATCATTTTCTGGTTAAACAAAAATATTTCGTAATTTTTGTATAAAAAATCTATTTTTCTAAAATATTGTTATTAATTGAGTAACATTTTTATTTAAAAATTAAATATTTTGAAACTAAAGAAAAAGTCTCGTGTTTTTCAAAGCAGGTGATTTTTTATGGTGTTTCCGATAGATATGTCTATATGTGGTTAATTTTTTTACTGTACTAGAATTTTATCATAACTAGTTTCTATTGCACATTCTGAGTAAATCATTATCAATTTTGGTATTAAAACAACTTGACTTATTTCATTTTAGATATTTTTTGAACAGAATATTCCATCCAATGAATTATTCTCCACCTTTCACCTACTTTTAGGTTTTTGCTTAAAAATGTATATGTTTGTTGTTTTTTTTTTTTTTTTTTTGTTTCCGAATTTTTTCCCAAAATTTTTCAAATTTATTTTAATATATTAAAAAATGTTAAAACTTTAACTCCCTAAACTATGTGTCTAAAGAACGTAGTAAATATCGTTAAAATCGGAAAAAATCGGAATTGTCCATTTTGTAAGTAAAAAATCGTCAAAATGCCGATAAATCGGCAAAATTGTCAGCCCTGGTTACAAGTCAAATGATTTGTTCAGTTGTTCTCTTGGTTTCAATGCGTTTGGCTGAATACGGAGTGCATATGGTGATTCAAAAGGAAAGAAATTCAAAAATGTAAGTTAACAAATTAATTATAATTCTATTACATATCAGTTGTATTTATGTATTTCATATTTACATTCTAATTTCAGAAGCGGCGTCTCCATTTCCTAGCAGCAATGGACCTCGTGAACATCAATTACGCGAGGCAATGCAGCCAATTTAATAGTAAAATCATCTTTACACCAATATTGCATTTTTTTCTTTTTGTTTGTATAATCTTTACGTAGTTTTGTTATTTATATATTAAAAAACTATTTAATAAAAAAGCCTTGATTAAAAACAATAAAATTAATTTTCAGAATAAACCAGCAAATGGGGTATAGATTGAAAGTGCTTATTTAGCTACCACATATTCACCACCCTTTTCTGTGAGTAACTTTCAGCTACCAAATGGGGGGTTATCGATAATGAGAGAATAGTCTATAGGTTATTTTGACCGACATCTCCTTGTTAAATTCTCCGCTCAAATACAAGAGCGGTAGTCAGGATTATAAGTAGGACTGTTTACGAATAGGTAGCCATATAAGTAAGCATTCACTACTTACCCGAACAAGCGGGCGTATCCCTGCAAACATTTTCTATCGAAAGTGTATCGAAATAGTTTCGCCGGGGAAGATAAAACTTTCGCAGGCGATATCATCTTCTTATCGAATTAGGGTCCCCGTTCGGGAACAAATGACCCACTACGCGATAGTGTTCTCGGGGAATCGAAGCAGTGACTAAAAGTAGGTAGAAAAGCGATAGTTATTTTTTAAAAAATAAAAATGATGATCGGATACATCGAGCATTGAACTCGGAAACTTTCGTTTTCAAGTCAGAGGCTCTCCCTCTGTGCCACCCACGCTCGTTGGTTGGTAGTGGCTTTTTACACACACACTGTTAGAAAAATATGTTTTTCATATGTTCCGATATAAACAAAATGTGTTTCGGGCACAATTTTAAAACACAATATATTTAAGTGCAAACATGTAATGTTCCTAAACTAACACAAAATGTTTGGGACATCTATATTAATATGTTAGAATATATTATGTTTGGGGCATGAATGTTTCATAAAAATCATATGTGTGAATGCAAACATATATAAATTTACAAATTTCGACTAAACATACATATGTTGTGATATTTTAGTCCAAGCGACAGAGAGAGAGAGAGAGAGAGTATAGAGAAAGAAATAGAGATGGAAACCGGGAGAGTGTACGAAAGATATCAACATAACACAGCAAAAGACTCAAAAGAGAACAATTTCTGTGAAACCGCTTGTATGTTGTTTCGGAAAACTGTTTTATGATAAGGCCAAAAATTTAATATGCTTAAGTCTAAATATTATTTAATTTGAATAAAGAGAATAGACATTCGGAACAAAGAGAATAGACATTTGAAAAACAAACAGCATATGTTTTCGCATCTTATGTGTGTGTGGACATGTGTTTTGTTTATCATTTTGGCATTATGGGCACAATTTTTTACTTGGTTCGTTAAAAGAAATCAGGGGTCTTCATAAAAATAACGAAAGGGCACTCTTTTTAGAGTTGGGAGAGTAAAATGAAATAAGGTGGAAATAGTGAAAAAATTACACAGTAAAATGTATAAAAACAGAGTTTAGTTCCTCTTTATTATTAAGTAGTCCACGAGGAGTTGACGGACACCTTCAAATATAAAAGCGGGCATTAAGTTCGAGTTTTGCAGCTAAAACAATTTAAGAAGTTTATTTTCTTTAAAATGAATTATTAAAGAAAAATAAAAGGCATTTTAGAGCGATGGTGTTAAATGCTAGTAAAAAACTGTTCACGCCTAAGTAAATTTATGTTTGTATTATAAAATTATTTATGTATGTTTATACTCGACTCCACGTTCTTCTTTTGTTAGAGTTTTTGAATTCCTTCCAAATTTTAAAGTTTTAAAGTTAGAGAAGAAGTAACAAAAATATATAAAATTGATGGTTATAGTGAGACACATTGTTGTAGATTGGATGGTTATGGTGGCACTTCTATATTTGTGAGGAATGATATAGATTTCTCAACAGATACCTGTGAGAGCAATAATTTTATTGAGTCAATTTCTATAACTTTGAATAGTTTAAAGTGGCAAGGAAAACCGGTTAAGTTAATCTCGTTTTACAGATCTCAGAAATGCAATATGAATTCGTTTATACGATTCTTGGAGGGAATGTTTGATGGGAATGGTAGAAGTCCATGTATATTTATGGGAGATTCCAACGTTGATTCCAAAAATGAGCGGACGAATGATGAAATGGAAAATGTTCTGAGTTGTTATGAATTCAGAAATTGTCATGATCTAATTACTCGCCCACGAAGTGGCACATCCATTGATCACGTATATTCAAATATGGATGGTGTATTAGGTATAGATTCAGTGGAATGTAAGCTAACCGATCATAATATTGTTCATATTAGAATTGGAATTGCTGTTAAAGATCCTTCTCAAATTTACGAAAACTACTTGTATGTTGACCATTCACATATGCTTAAATGCCTTGAAAGGAAATTGCCATTGTTCAGACTGACGAATGATGCATCTGTGGATATGAACTCATTAATATTGATATTTGATAGATGTAGAAAAGATGCAACAACTGAAAGGAAAAGGAAATGTGTTGATAAGAATGGAATTACTCCGTGGATAAATGGGAACTTGAGGAAACTGATTGAATTCAAAGAAAAATTATTAAGAGCAAGGAGAAAAAGTCCTGAGAACTCCATTATACAGAACCAGTTGAAATCAATAAGTAAAGTAGTTAGGATTGCATGTAGAAATTCCAGAAACAATTTTTACATTTGTAATTTGGAAAATATACGTAATGATCCAGGTAGATGCTGGAAATTTTTAAATAAATCTCTTGGTAGAGGAGGAAGAGATCGGAGCGTGAAAGTCAAGGATAGTGATGGCAACCTATGTTCTAAGGATGTTGATAAAGCAACAGCACTTAATAATTACTTTTTACAATCAGTGAGAGATTTGAAATCATTGATACCTCAAACCCCCAGTGATCATTGTAATTCTTTGGGAACACTTATTCGAACAGATTCAATGTTACATCTACAAATGACAACGGAAGATGAAGTTCGCGAACTTATAGTTAATCTGTGTATTACGAAGTCTCCAGGTTATGATGGTATTTCTCCATCAATTGTACTAGAATGTTGTGACTTGATTTCGAGGCATTTAGCGAATATTTTTAATAATATGATCACTAGTTGCATATACCCTGATGCATTGAAAACACACAAGGTAATTCCAATTCCAAAGGATCCCAATGCATGCACGGTCGATAAGTACCGACCGATAGCTGTTTTACCAATTTTTAACAATCTTTTTGAAAAGATATTACATAAACAGATATCTGATTATCTTTTTGATAACGATATGCTCAGTAGATTTCAATTTGGATTTTTAAAGGGATGTGGTACGGAAGAGGCGGCTGTCAATGTTTTGAGTTGTATTTGCAATAGTCTAGATTCAGGGTCAAAAGGAGTAGCTGGGGTATTTTACGATTTCTCCAAAGCGTTTGATCTCGTGGGTCATGACATTTTATTGGAGAAGTTGCCATATTATGGATTTAGTATTGATGCAATACAAATTTTAAAGAGTTATTTGCAAAATAGAACGCAGTATGTAGAAATTAATTGTGTAAAAAGTCAAATTGGTCTGGTTGAACACGGCGTACCTCAGGGAAGTGTTCTTGGTCCGTTACTGTTTAAAATCTTTCTAAATGATATAGTAAATTTGGGGTTAGCGGGAAAGATGTTTATTTACGCGGATGATATTTGTCTCATTTATCCATACAAACATGAGACTGTGGCAAAAACTATGATAGAACGTGATGCTGCTTTGATCTATGAATTTGCAAGAATTAATAAATTATTTTTGAATCCTGATAAAACTAAAGTGGTACGCTTTAAACCATTTCATGATAGCTTAAATTTTGAAATTTATATTAATGGAAAGCTCATTCGAGAAGTACACTCAATAAAATATTTGGGCCTTCATATACAAAGCAATCTTTCATGGGATGTTCACATAAACTATCTTAAATCCAAGATTTCTAGATCTCTAGGGCTTATGTACAAATTTAAGAACAAATTTAGTTTCGAAGCTAAATTTTTATTGTATCAGGCATTAGTTCACAGCAACCTCAATTACTTAACTCTTTTATATGGCTACAGGAAATGCACTGAGTTAAAATCCTTATTTAGAATGCAAAGCAAGGGTTTAAAAATAGTTGCGAACTTGCCAATAACTTATCCTACTGCAACTTTGTATACAACTATATTCCCAAGTGTATTGTCTATTTATGGAATTTACAAGATGCAACTGTTATTATATGTTTATAAATGTATCCACAAAATAGGGCACCACACAATAAATTTCTCCATTAATCAAACTTATTTTAATACGAGAAATAATAGCAATCTGAGAATCGGTTGGTGTAGACTTGAGCTCACAAAACAAAAAATTGAGCATGTTGGAAGCATAGAATTTAATAAATTGCCGAATGAACTGAAATCTATAAACAGAATTTCCATCTTTAAACATCGTTTAAAAGCATTTTTATTGGAACATAAAAATGAATTTTTGAATTAAAATGAATGTTCAAAATGTTCAAAAATGATTATTTTTTTAAATATTTCACAATAACAATATTACATGTTTTCAAACTTTTAATTTTATTAAATCTTGTCTTTAAAAAGCCAACTAGCCTCTCTAATGTCTTAAAGACGCTGAGGCGTTAATAAATAAACAGAAACAGTATTTAACACTTTAGTTATTACAGATATATATATTTTTTTTTACAATAAGTAAGTTAGTTTTATAACTTAATTGTTACTATATTGTTAGAAAACATGATATAAATAAATAAATAAAAAAAAAAAAAAAAAAAAAAAAATTAAAAAAAAAAGTTTTCGGTCGAAGCAGGGATTGAACCCACGACCCTTTGTATGCAAGGCAGACATGCTAACCACTGCTCCACGTGGCAAACAAATGTATGTTTCTGTTAAATAATGTTATGTTTGCATGGGCTCGTGGGCAAACTATGCTATATAAATGTAACTTATAACGATAATTATCTACTGGTGACTATAACAGCTACGTAGCCCAGTGGATAGTGTGTTGGCTTACAAACTGTGTGGTCCTCGGTTCGATTCTCCGTGCAGGCGAAAGGTAAAATTTAAAAAATTTATAAAAGTGAATAATTTCTTCAACATTATTTGTATTACAGAAAAAGGTGCCAAGAACTAAAAAATTTCGTAGAAGTGAAAATTACGTGTATGTTAGGGAATGAGCACAATCGTCTTTGGGAAAAATTCTTCCAAGCACATAATATTTTTGGGCTCAAAATGCTCCCAAACATATAATATGTTCACATAAAACAAACATATTAATGTTTCGGCAGTATCCAATAATATATGTGCTTCCTGCAAAATATTTTTGGAACATATGTTAAAGAAGCGATTTTTTTTGAGGGTGCATGTACTCTCAGAGAGGTGCTATTGAAAAATTAGCTATGTCGAAGTGTGGAGTCTATATTTAGATTTTTGATCGCTGTTAGAGTCGAATTTGTTTCGAAACGGAAACACCCCACGCGATAGTTGTTTTTATTGTTGCTGTGCTTGAGATTTTACTACCAGGAAACTTCCTGGCGATCCGAAATAGTGACATCTTAGCGAAAGACGATAAAACTATCACCCAAATGTTGGCAGGGATATAGCGAATAATGAAAAAAGTCACACATTTAAACGAATATGTATTGAACTGCGATAACAACCTAATGGAGCAAAAATTTAAAACACAAAAACAAACTTGCCCATCTCAATATGTACAGTCTGACATCTTTCACAGAATACAACACAAAACCACCAAAAGAAAAACATAACATAACTTACAGTGCATATGTATTTAATTATATATGGCCATACGAATATATATATATATATATATATATATATATATATATATATATATATATATATATATATATATATATATATATATATATATATATATATATATATATATATATATATATATATATATATATATATATATATATATATATATATATACCAGGGATGGAAAATGCAGTACTATAGTACTTTTTTCAATACTTTTTCACCCCGGTCAGTACCGTAGTACTCCCGCGAATGATTTAGTACCTTTTGTGTAGACATTTTTGAGTCGATATCAGATTTATGGTACAATATCTTTGACAAAATATTTTAATATTTTGAGAAAGTCTTTATCAATCTTATTTGCTAATAGTCTTTTACAAATATGGCAAAACAGAAAAGTTCATGCGGGTAGAAAATCTCGATTTTGTAAAAGCCATAGTCAAAAATCGTGTTGATTTTATTGAATTTCAAGAATATTTTAGTCGAAAAACGCATGCGATCCTATATTATCGACTTTTTATTTCGGTAAAAAATTTTGTCAAAATTTTATTTTCTTTAAAATTCAGTCTAAAGGAGGTCTTGGCAATAATCTTCCAGTGAAATTTTTGTTGAAATTTTGTAAAAAGTACCTTTTCGATTAAAAATATACCTTTTTTGTACTTTCTTAAAAATTGTATTTTCCATCCCTGATATATACCCAAGTAAGAAATGCAAAACAATCTTCTGAATTTTATTGATCAATAGTAAGCCGAATAATACAACTATAATAATAAAGAACGAACTAAGAGTTCATGAATATGTGCGTTTCGTTGTTGGATACAACACATTGTTAAAAACCGATTAAGGGGATGGGGGTAAGTGGATTCAAATCACCCTTAGTAACAACAATAACAAGAAAACTCTCTTTCTCTCTTTCTTCACTCTCTCTCTCTCTCTCGACAAGATAGTTTGGGTGAGTTCTTCATATCAAATAAATACAAAAACTTACCTTACCTGGGCTAGCTTTTCTCTTACAAAGCGTGATTTCTATAACACACAATGGCATTCTTTTTGGCAAATACTATACAATAAACATACGTTTATATGCATAGCCAATTCAACTTTATATTTTGTGAAAATTAGTAGATTGTAAATCTCTTTTCTAATTTTTGCTAACGACCGAGAAGTACATAATTTTTCAAAATAAGAATTTCTTACGGAATAGTTCATAACTTTTTAAAATGAGTCTTGAATTCTGTATGGGTTAAATACAATTTAGATAATTTTCACACTTTGAACTACTACTAAATTTATTAATTTTTACGCCCATTTTCTTTAACTTGACTTAAAAACATTAATTGATGTTTGTTTCTGTTTATAACACACTATATACTAGTTTACAGAAAAACACAAACATTAGAAACATTTTCACGATCACCGCGCAACCACAACCGCACAATGCAAACCAACAAACCGAACTGACATGCAAAAGATTTTTTCGCTGTTAGTTACCATGCAATAATCAAGCTGTTGAGTAAAGAGAGGAAATGTATACAATCGTAATTGGGGAAATGGAGACTTTGGAGATAATCTCTTCGCAAATGATTTATTTGAAGTACTCACCAAGTTTTCCACCCGTTTGACATAATTGTGACAAATGTATAGCGGCCGTCACTGAAACTACGTTAAGCACGGTTTATGTCTAGAATTGAAATCAGAATTTAGTTACGATAAAAGCTAAAGTTGACTAATTGCTAATACGCCATATATTCGTCTAGGTTTTAATGTTACCACCCAATAAACACAAACGTTTGAAAAATACTAAAATGCAATAATTTTTCAAACATTTTTTCAAAGGATTAGGGTATTATTCAAGTTGAGAAATTGTTGAGAAAATCGCGTTCTCAACAAAAAACAGACATTACCCTCAACAGTAAAATTCAACACAATAGCAATAATCTCTCAATTGTAATCCTCAAATTGAAATGCATTGGTACTCAATAATTTCTCAAACAGTTTTCAATGTGAGACAAATTAAAAACTAATATTGCTGCGAATATTTTCTAACCACAATTTGCATGAAAGTCAATCCCAGTTCTTACTGAAAGTCAACACTAAATTTCTAGTGATTTTGTACATTTTATTAATTTTTTTCGTTAAAAATATAATAATATTAAAAATAACATTAACAATATAAAAAAATAATAATATGTTATAATACAAATCAAAACATAATTATCTTATTAAAGGTATTAATAACTAAAACTATCAATACAACTTTAAATAACTTAAACATTCTTCATGTATAATTTCCCCCATAATGTTGGTGTCACATAACTATTAATTAATTAATTATTAATTAATATGCTGACAATTTCAAATAATAACTATCGAGGAACTTGCTGGCCTGCGTGTTAGAATAGATTCCATCAAGAGGAATTCACAAAATATCAAACTGATGACGGAATGTAAATTTATGTTATGCACATTTTCATCCAGAAGTTCTTGATTTAGGAACTGTTGCACTTTGTTTTAATTGGTTGCACTTTGCAAGTTTTCTGGAATCTTTTCTTTGTTGTTTCCTTCATCATTTTTTCACCGGTCAACATCTTCCAAGAATATAACATCCAATGATTTTAGTTTTCTGCAAAACAATCGAGTTTTGTGATTTCCATTACGTTTTCATTTCACTTTTTATTTTGACTTACCAATTATAATTACCGTTTTGGATTAATTTCAGTTTTATGTCAATAAAAATAACTGACCACGTACTTCGTGGCACAAAATGTATTGAAAACCACAAAATTCCTCAAGAACGTTGGTGTCACAAAATTGTTGTAAAACTCATTAAAATTCAGGAAATTAGCAAGGAACTTGGTGACTAGAGAGTTAGAATAAATTTCCAGCAATTTCAATTCACAAAATATCAAATTAAACCGATGATGCGATGTAAATTAAACTATAGGCGTGATGCGAATTATCACCCAGTAGTTGATATGGAAAAGCATAAATACCAAGTTTAATTCATTGTACTTTGATTTATGGAAACTTTCTCTTTTCGATAAGCCACCATCATTTTTCATTGGTCAACCTCTTAATGTGTCCAAGAATGCAGCATCCAAATATTTTAGTTTTCTGCAATGAGATTTAAATTTAGTGACTTCTCTAAAGTGTTGATTTAATTTTTCATATTGACTTACCAATTATTATAAACTATTTGAAGCAGTTCGAGTTACTTGTCCAACATTTTTTCATCGGTCAGCTTTTTAATGTTTTAAAGAACGTAGAATCCATAATTTTAGTTTTCGGCAAAGAGATATAATTTAGTGTCTTCCTTAAAGTTTCATATCATTTTTTTATTTTCACTTACGTATTATTAGAAACTATTTGGAGTAAATTCAGTTTTTTGTCTAAAATGTTTTTTATTTCTTTCAATTGACCACGAACTTCGTTGCACAAACAAGTATTGAAAACCACATGGTTTTTTCGTTGCATTTTAGGGTAGTGTTTTGTCAAAGTTTTCTCATATTATCTTCAACCCCTTTTCAAAGATTTCGTCAACATTTTGGCAAATTGGAAGTAATTCGCAAACAATTTGAAGATGTATTGAATATGAGCTGTTTCAAGTCAAGTTGAATTTATGTTGATAATTATAGTTACCCTCAAACTGAAAAGTTGTTGCATTTGAAAAACGCTCATCCTGTGTTTATTGGGCATAGACCAAGAAATGTGTAGACGTTACATGTCCATTCACAATTATTTTGTTGGTTTTGAGTGCGCAGTCACCGCGCACAATTACGCAGTCGAGTGACATCATTTCTGTTTGGAAAACGAGAATCAGTAAATTTGCATTAAAAAGCACGTAAACAAATAATTCTTTCCACCCAAAAGAAATTTTAGACAAACAAATATTGTTTCCCATTTGAATTTCGCTGTAAGGAAGTTTGTTTTGAAGAAAAGTATATACTTTTTATACCCTTCTCCACTACTGTGGTACAGGGTATAATAAGTTTGTGCATTTGTATGTAACGCCAAGAAGGAGTAATCATAGACCAACCTTTTAGTATACGGATCGGCTTAGAATTAAATTCTGAGTCGATTTAGCGATGTCCGTCTGTCTGTCTGTTGATGTATTTTTGTATGCAAAGTACAGCTCGAAGTTTTAGTCCGATTGTCCTAAAATTTGGTATAGAGTCCTGTTTCGGCTCAAAGACGATCCCTATTGATTTTGGAAAAAATCGGTTTAGATTTAGATATAGCTGCCATATATATTTTTCACCGATCTGGTCATAATTGGCGTGTATATCAACCGATCTTCCTCAAATTCCGTACATCCGAATATTTTATAGGTCTCGCAAAACTTGCAAAATATCAGCCAAATCGGTTCAATTTTAGATATAGCTCCCATATATATCTTTCGTCCGATTTACACTCATATGACAACAAAGGCCAATTTTTTGCTCCGATTTAGTTGAAATTTTGCACAGGGAGTAGAATTAGCATTGTAGCTATGCGTGCCAAATTTGGTTTAAATCGGTTCAAATTTAGATATAGCTCCCATATATATCTTTCGACCGATTTACACTCATATGACAACAGAGGCCAATTTTTAACTCCGATTTAGTTGAAATTTTGCACAGGGAGTAGAATTAGCATTGTAGCTATGCGTGCCAAATTTGGTTGAAATCGGTTCAGATTTAGATATAGCTCCCATATATATGTTTTTCTGATTTCGACAAAAATGGTCAAAATACCAACACTTTCCTTGTAAAATTGCCACTGCTTAATCGAAAAGTTGTAAAATTGACTCTAATTTTCCTAAACTACTAATACATATATATCGAACGATAAATCATAAATAAATTTTTGCGAAGTTTCCTTAAAATTGCTTCAGATTTAAATGTTTCCCATTTTTATACCCTTCACCACTACTGTGGTACAGGGTATAATAAGTTTGTGCATTTGTATGTAACGCCACGAAGAAAAAGTCTGAGACCCATCGTTTAGTATACCGATCGTCTTAGAATTAAATTCTGAGTCGATTTAGCGATGTCCGTCTGTCTGTCCGTCTGTCTGTCTGTCTGTTGATGTATTTTTGTGTGCAAAGTACAGCTCGCAGTTTTAGTCCGATTGTTCTAAAATTTGGTATAGGGTCCTGTTTCGGCTCAGAGACGATCCCTATTGATTTTGGAAAAAATCGGTTCAGATTTACATATAGCTGCCATATACATTTTTCACCGATCCGGTCATACTTGGCGTGTATATCAACCGATCTTCCTCAAATTCCGTACATTCGAAAATTTTAACAGTCTCGAAAAACTTTCAAAATATCAGCCAAATCGGTTCAGATTTAGATATATCCCCCATATAGCTTTCGCCCGATTTACACTCATATGACCACTGAGGCCAATTTTTAACTCCGATTTAGTTGAAATTTTGCACAGGGAGTAGAATTAGCATTGTAGCTATGCATGCCAAATTTGGATGACATCGGTTCAGATTTAGATATAGCTCCCATATATATGTTTTTCTGATTTCGACAAAAATGGTCAAAATACGAACATTTTCCTTTTAAAATCGCCTCTGCTTAGTCGAAAAATTGTAAAAATGACTCTAATTTTCCTAAACTTCTAATACATATATGTCCAGCGATAAATCATAAATAAACTTTTGCGAAGTTTCCTTAAAATTGCTTCAGATTTAAATGCTTCACATATTTATACCCTTCACCACTACTGTGGTACAGGGTATAATAAGTTTGTGCATTTGTATGTAACGCCAAGAAATAGTGGTCATAGACTCATCTTTTAGTATACCGATCGGCGTAGAATTAAATTCTGAGTCGATTTAGGGATGTCCGTTTGTCTGTCCGTCCGTCTGTCTGTATATGTAATTTTGTGCACAAATACAGCTCGCAATTTAAGTCCGATCGTCCTCAAATTTGGCATAGGGCCGTTTCTCGGGACAGAGACAATCGCTATTGGTTTTGGAAAAAATCGGTTCAGATTTAGATATAGCTGCCATATATATTTATCCCCGATATGGTCATAGTTAGCGTGTTTATCAACCGATTTTCTTGAAATACCGTACATGCAAATATTTTACCAATCTCGAAAATCTTGCAAAATATCAGCCAAATCGGTTCAGATTTAGATATAGCTCCCATATATATCTTTCGTCCGATTTACACTCATATGACAACTGAGGCCAATTTTTTGTTCCGATTTAGTTGAAATTTTGCACAGGGAGTAGAATTAGCATTGTAGCTATGCGTGCCAAATTTGGTTGAAATCGGTTCAGATTTAGATATAGCTCCCATATATAGCTTTCGCCCGATATGACCACAGAGGCAAATTTTTTGCTCCGATTTAGTTGCAATTTTGCACAGAGAGTATAATTAATATTGTAGCTATGCGTGCCAAATTTGGTTGAAATCGGTTCAGATTTAGATATACCTCCCATATATATGTTTTTCTGATTTCGACAAAAATGGTCAAAATACCAACACTTTCCTTGTAAAATCGCCACTGCTTAATCGAAAAGTTGTAAAAATTACTCTAATTTTCCTAAACTTCTAATACATATATATCGAGCGATAAATCATAAATAAATTTTTGCGAAGTTTCCTTAAAATTGCTTCAGATTTAAATGTTTCCCATTTTTTTTACTAATATTGTGTTCCACTCTAGTGCAGTCTATTGTGTTCCACTCTAGTGCAGTCTATCAAATTCTGTCCAGATCGAGTGATATTTAAATGTATGTTACTGGGACAAACCTTTATATATAGCCCCAAACACATTGGACGGATGTGCTATGGTATCGAAAATTTAGATATACAAAGTGGTGTAGGGTATAATATAGTCGGCCCCGCCCGACTTTAGACTTTCCTTACTTGTTGTAATAAACGTTGTTTCTTTTACAAGATGTACAATTAATTTCATAAAGACGAACTCAAAAAAAAAAATATTTTCTGGCTAATTCCCTCATACACCCAAAGAAACAAATATTTTTGTTCCAAATCCGCAGTCAATGTTAACTATTTCTCCATGGTGGTCAACTAAAGATATTTCTGTTAAACAAACTTTCTATACATCGGCCGGTGGACGGCCAAAACTATGATACATAAACATAACTGCTTACCCTATATGCGTTGCTTGTGCATTGATGGCTATAGCGATAATTGTGTGTTGTTGGCGATGACAGCTACGTAGCCCAGTGGATAGTGTGTTGGTTTACAAACTGTATGGTCCGCGGTTCGATTCTCCATCAGGCGAAATGTAAGCTTAAAAACAAGTACATACAGCAGTAAGTTCGGCCGGGCCGAATCTTAAATACCCACCACCATGAACCAAATATTAGGGTTTCCTTTGAAATTTCAGGAGGACTTGAGGGCACTACCCGAAGATAAATTTAAAGATTTCACCTGTGAGGACTATATCAGATTCTGGATTTATAAGAACCATTTTTGTTTGAGGTTTAGAGGAATCATTAACATCTCTTGTAAGTGTGCAAGAAAATTATAAAATAACGTCTTGATTTGAAATCTTAAATCTGTAGAAGTAAAATCTGGAAATTTTACATTGAGTTTCAAGCAATTTTCATGATCAGTGCGCCTTCTACACCCTCAAGAAGTGAAGTCGGTCTATATGGAGGCATTACCAAATGGATCGATAAAAACTTAATCCGATATACGTTTTTGTGAGCCTAAAATACCAGAATATTTACAATTTCAGGCATATCAGATAAAAACTACGGTTTCTAGAAACCCAAGGAGTTAAATCGGGAGATCGTTCTTATGGGGGCTATACTAAAATATGGACCGATACTCACCATTTTCGGCACACCTCTTTGTGACCCGAAAATACCTCTAGATTTCCAATTTCAGGCAAATAGGATAAAAACTTCGGATTATAGAAGCCCAAGAAGTAAAATTGGGAAATCGGTCTATATGGGGGCTATACCAAAATATGGACCGATACTCACCATTTTCGGCACACCTCTTTATGGTTCTAAAATACCTCTAGATTTCCAATTTCAGACAAATTGAATAAAAATTACGGTTTCTATAAGCCCAAGACCCCAAATCGGGAGATCGGTCTATATGGGGGCTATACCAAAATATGGACCGATACTCACAATTTTTGGCACACGTATTTGTGGTCCTACAATACCTCTAGATTTCCAATTTCAGGTAAATTGAATAAAAACTGCGGTTTCTATAAGCCCAAGAAGTAAAATCGGGAGATCGGTCTATATGGGGGCTATACCAAAATATGGACCGATACTCACAATTTTTGGCACACATATTTGTGGTCCTACAATACCTCTAGATTTCCAATTTCAGATAAATTGAATAAAAACTGCGGTTTCTATAAGCCCAAGAATAAAATCGGGAGATCGGTCTATATGGGGGCTATACCAAAATATGGACCGATACTCACAATTTTTGGCACACGTATTTGTGGTCCTACAATACCTCTAGATTTCCAATTTCAGGTAAATTGAATAAAAACTGCGGTTTCTATAAGCCCAAGAAGTAAAATCGGGAGAACGGTCTATATGGGGGCTATACCAAAATATGGACCGATACTCACCATTTTTGGCACACCTCTTTATGGTCATCAAATACCTCCAGATTTCAAATTTCAGGCAAATTGGATAAAAACTACGATTTCTATAAGCCCAAGACCCCAAATCGGGAGGTCGGTTTATATGGGGACTATATCAAAACCTGGACCGATATAGCCCATCTTCGAACTTGACCTGCCTGCAGACAAAAGACGAGCTTGTGCAAAATTTCAGCACGATTGCTTCATTATTGAAGACTGTAGCGTGATTACAACAGACAGACAGACAGACAGACAGACAGACGGACAGACGGACATCGTTATATCGTCTTAGAATTTCTCCCTGATCAAGAATATATATACTTTATATAGTCGGAAATCGATATTTCGATGTGTTACAAACGGAATGACAAACTTATTATACCCCCGTCACCATTCTATGGTGGTGGGTATAAAAACAAGTATATACAGCAGTAGGTTAGGTTAGGTTAGGTTAAAGTGGCAACCCGATTAAGATTCAGGCTCTCTATTCAGTCCATTGTGAACCCCATTTACTGAAAGTACCTATTACATATGGTCACTTCTAGTTTTACCCGCTGAACTTTCTCGATTATTTTCTTCTGTTTAACCCACCAACCAGAACATTAGCAGACTGCTTAAATTAACGTTTTCCAGGTCCGCCAGTAATCTAAAGCTATATGCCACTAAAATATACAGCAGTAAGTTCGGCCGGGCCGACTCTTAAATACCCACCACCATGAATAAAATATAATAGTTACCTTTGAACATTTCAGGGGGTTTGATGACAGATATTTTCCCAATCAGATCAGTTCAACCAGTACGCTTCCCGGAGATAAATGTAAAGATTTTACCTATGAAGCCTAGATGAGATTCTGGATTAACAAGAACCATTTTTTGTTTGAGTTTTAGAGGAATCATAAACATATCTTGTAATTGTGCAAGAAAATGATGAAATAACGCCTTGTTCATTCATTCAGTTTCAAGCAATTTTCATGATCAGTGCACCTTTTGTACCTTCAAGATCTGAAATGGAGGTCTTACCAAATGGACCGATAAAAACTAAATCATATACATTGTTTTGGGGGTACAAAATGCCAGCATATTTTCAATTTGTAGCAAATCGGATAAAAACTACAATTTCTAGAAACCCTAGGAGTTAAATCGGGAGATCGGCCTATGCCAAACACATGGAGAGATACACATAATATTCAGCACATCTAATTGTAGTTCTAGAATCTAGACCCCAAATCGGAGGGCCGGTTTAAAAGGAGGCTATATCAAAAACTGTACCGATACACTATATATTTGCCATACCTCTTTATGGTCCTAGAATACCTCTAGATTTCCAACTTCAGGCAAATTGGATAAAAACTTCGGATTCTAGTAGCCCAAGAAGTAAAATCGGGAGATCGGTCTATGTGGGGGCCATACCAAAACATGGACCGATAATCACCATTTTCGGCACACCTCTTTATGGTCTTAGAACTCCTCCAGATTTCCAATTTCGGGCAAATTGGATAAAAACTACTGATTTTATAAGCCCATGACCCCAAATCGGGGGATCAGTTTATATGGGAGCTATATCAATACCTGGACCAATATAGCCCATCTTCGTACTTGGCCTGTGTGCAGACATACGATAGTTCCATTATTGAAGACGGCCAAACGGACATGCTTGTATCATCTCAGAATTTCTCCCTGATCAAAAAATAAAAAATCAAAGAAAAAAAAACATATACGGCCGTAAGTTCGGCCAGGCCGAAGCTTATGTACCCTCCACCATGGATTGCGTAGAAACTTCTACTGAAGACTGTCATCCACAATCGAATTACTTGGGTTGCGGTAACACTTGCCGATGGCAAGGTATCTTAAAACTTCCTAACACCGTAATACCACATAGTCCATACGTGGTATATATTAAACTAAAAGGACCGATTAAATACGTATATAATTACGTTTAAAGTTTCTATAGAAATAAAATTTTGACAAAATAAAATTTTGACAACATTTTTTATAGAAGTTAAATTTGGAAAAAATTTTCTATAGAAATAAAATTTGGAAAAAATTTCTATAGAAATAAAATTTTGACAAAATTTTCTATAAAAATAAAATGTTGACAAAATGTTCTGTAGAAATAAAATTTGGAAAAAATTTTCTATAAACAAAAACAAATCTTGACAAAATTTTCTATAGAAATAACATTTTGACAATGTTTTCTATAAAAATAAAATTTTGGTAGATTATTTTTGGCTCGAGTGGCAACCATGATTATGAACCGATATGGACCAATTTTTGTGTGATTGGGGATCGGCTATATATAACTATAGACCGATACGGACCAAGTTTGGCATGGTTATTAGCGGCCTTATACTAACACCACGTTGCAAATTTCAACCGGATCGGATGAATTTTCCTGCTCCAAGAGGCTCCGGAGATCAAATCTGGGGAAAGGTTTATATGGGGGCTATATATAATTATGGACCGATATGGACCAATTCTTGCGTGTTTCTTACCACATTCTAACACCATGTTCCAAATTTCAACCGGATCGGATGAATTTTGGGATCGATTTATATGGGGGCTATATATAATTATGGACCGATATGGACCAATTCTTGCATGGCTGTTAGAGACCATATACTAACACCACGCACCAAATTTCAACCGGATCGGATGAATTTTGGGATCGATTTATATGGGGGCTATATATAATTATGGACCGATATGGACCAATTCTTGCATGGCTGTTAGAGACCATATACTAACACCACGCACCAAATTTCAACCGGATCGGATGAATTTTGCTCCTCTAAGACGCTCCGGAGGTCAAATTTGGGGATCGGCTTATATGGGAGCTATATATAATTATGGACCGATATGGACCAATTTTGGCATGGTCATTAGAGAACATATACCAACACCATGTACCAAATTTCAGCCGGATCGGACGAAATTTGCTTCTCTTAGAGGCTCCGCAAGCCAAATCGGGGGATCGGTTTATATTGGGGCTATATGTAATTAAGGACCTATATGGACCAATTTCTGCATGGTTGTTAGAGACCATATACTAATACCATGTACCAAAATTCAGCCGGATCGGATGAAATTTGCTTCTCTTAGAGCAATCGCAAGCCAAATTTGGGGGTCCGTTTATATGGGGGTTATACGTAAAAGTGGACCGATATGGCCCATTTGCAATACCATCCGACCTAAATCAATAACAACTACTAGTGCCAAGTTTCAAGTCGATAGCTTGTTTCGTTCGGAAGTTAGCGTGATTTCAACAGACGGACGGACGGACGGACATGCTCAGATCGACTCAGAATTTCACCATGACCCAGAATATATATACTTTATGGGGTCTTAGAGCAATATTTCGATGTGTTACAAACGGAATGACAAAGTTAATATACCCCCATCCTATGGTGGAGGGTATAAAAAAAACATATATAACAGGTTGTCTGATAAGTCCCCGGTCTAACAAAGAAAAACACATTTTTTTGTCAAAATTCGGTTTTACTTTTCAACATAGTTCCTTCAAGAGCGATACAACGATTATAACGACCTTCGAATTTTTTGATACTATTTTGGTAGTATTCCTTCGGTTTTGCCTCAAAATAGGCCTCAGTTTCGGCGATCACCTCTTCATTGCAGCCAAATTTTTTCCCTGCGAGCATCCTTTTGAGTCTGAGTGGGAAACAATTCGAAGCCCAATTCATGAATTTTTGCCATCGTTCTCAATGACTTGTGGCACGGTGCATTGTCTTGGTGGAACAACACTTTTTTTTTCTTCATATGGGGCCGTTTTGCCGCGATTTCGACGCCATATTATAGTCACTGTTGATGGTTGTTCCCTTCTCAAGATAATCGACAAAAATTATTCCATGCGCATGCCCAAAAAAAAGGTCCCCGGTCTGACACATAGATGGCGTGGGTAATATTAAATGCATATTATTTTTATATAGTACCAATCTTCAAATGATTCGGTCTCAAACTTTTCATTTTTGGCGTTACATACAAATGCACAAACTTATTATACCCTGTACCACAGTAGCGGTGAAGGGTATAAAAAGCAGTTCACCACTTGCGTTATCACAATGAACTGAAAAGTCTAAGCGTACGAGGGCAGTTTGGAAACTTCTTAGCCCGTATACTAAAAGGTTGGTCTATGATTACTCCTTCTTGGCGTTACATACAAATGCACAAACTTATTATACCCTGTACCACAGTAGTGGTGAAGGGTATAAATATGGGAAACATTTAAATCTGAAGCAATTTTAAGGAAACTTCGCAAAAGTTTATTTATGATTTATCGCTCGATATATATGTATTAGAAGTTTAGGAAAATTACAGTCATTTTTACAACTTTTCGACTAAGCAGTGGCGATTTTACAAGGAAAATGTTGGTATTTTGACCATTTTTGTAGAAATCAGAAAAACATATATATGGGAGCTAAATCCAAATCTGAACCGATGTCAACCAAATTTGGCACGCATAGCTACAATGCTAATTCTACTTCCTGTGCAAAATTTCAACTAAATCGGAGTTAAAAATTGGCCTCTGTGGTCATATGAGTGTAAATCGGGCGAAAGCCATATATGGGAGCTAAATCCAAATCTGAACCGATTTCAACCAAATTTGGCACGCATAGTTACAATGCTAATTCTACTCCCTGTGAAAAATTTCAACTAAATCGGAGTTAAAAATTGGCCTCTGTGGTCATATGAGTGTAAATCGGGCGAAAGCTATATATGGGAGATATATCTAAATCTGAACCGATTTCAACCAAATTTGGCACACTTGGCTACAATGCCAATTCTACTCCCTGTGCAAAATGTCAACTAAATCAGAGTTAAAAATTGGTCTCTGTGGTCATATGAGTGTAAATCGGGCGAAAGCTATATATGGGAGATATATACAAATCTGAACCGATTTCAACCAAATTTAGCACGCATAGTTACAATGCTAATTCTACTCCCTGTGCAAAATTTCAACTAAATCGGAGCAACAAATTAGCCTCTGTGGTCATATGAGTGTAAATCGGGCGAAAGCTATATATGGGAGCTATATCTAAATCTGAACCGATTTCAACCAAATTTGGCTCGCATAGCTACAATGCTAATTCTACTCCCTGTGCAAAATTTCAACCAAATTGGGGTAAAACTCTGGCTTCTGGGACCGTATTAGTCCATATCGGGCGAAAGATATATATGGGAGCTATATCTAAATCTGAACCGATTTCAATAAAATTTGGCACACTTGACTATAGTACTAATTGTTCTTCTTGTGCAAAATTTTAAGCAAATTAGGCTAAAACTCTGGCTTCTGGGGCCATATAAGCCCATATCGGGCGAAATATATATATATGGGAGCTATATCTAAATCTGAACCGATTTCTTCCAAAATCAATAAGGATCTTTTCTGAGCCAAAACACATACTTGTGCCAAATTTGAAGTCGATTGGACTAAAACTGCGACCTAGACTTTGATTACAAAAATGTGTTCACGGACAGACGGATCGCTATATCGACTCAGGAGCCCACCCTGAGCATTTTTGTCAAAGACACCATGTGTCTATCTCGTCTCCTTCTGGGTGTTGCAAATATATGCACTAACTTATAATACCCTGTTCCACAGTGTGGAGCAGGTTATAAAAATAATTTTTCATCAAGACAACGCACCAGCGCACAAGAGTGTTTTAACAATGGCTAACATCAACGAATTAAAGTACAAGTTGCTTGACCATCCACCTTATTCTCCTGATTTAGCTCCCAGTGACTTGGGAACAAGTACCAAATCTAAAAAAAATAGCCCCCATATAAACGGCCCCCAAATTTGGCTTGCGATTGCTCTAAGAGAAGCAAATTTCATCCGATCCAGCTGAAATTTGGTACGTGGTGTTAGTATATGGTCTCTAACAATCATGCACAAATTGGTCCACATCGGTCCATAATTATATATAGCCCCCATAGAAACCGATCCCCCAATTTGGCTTGCGGAGCCTCTAAGAGAAGAAAATTTCATTCCATCCGGCTGAAATTTGGTACATGGTGTTGGCATATGGTCTCTAATGACAATGCAAAAATTGGTCCACATCAGTGAATAATTATATATAGCCTCCATATAAACCGATCCCCCGATTTGGCTTGCGGATCCTCTAAGAGAACCAAATTTCATCCGATCCGGCTGAAATTTGGTACATGGTGTAAGTATATTTAGGTCTTTAAACTGTTGAACATACATGAAATGCAGTTTCTTGGCACCGAAATAATGAGAATTTGCCATATAATGAGCACGTATGGCACACCAATTATCCATACTGTAGCTAGAAAATGGTAGTAAACACTATTGTTGACATTTTTACACCCTCCACCATAGGATGGGGGGATATATTGACTTTGTCATTCCGTTTGTAACACATCGAAATATTGCTCTAAGACCCCATAAAGTATATATATTCTGGGTCGTAGTGAAATTCTGAGTCGATCTAAGCATGTCCGTCAGTCCGTCCGTCTGTTGAAATCACGCTAACTTCCGAGCGAAACAAGCTATCGACATGAAACTTGGCACACGTTGTTGTTATTAATGTAGGATGGTATTGCAAATGGGCCATATCGGTCAACTTTTACGTATAGCCCCCATATAAACGGACCCTCAGATTTGGCTTGCGGAGCCTCTAAGAGAAGCATATTTCATCTGATCTGGCTGAAATTTGGTACATGGTATTGGAATATGGTCTCTAACAACCATGCAAAAATTGGTCCACATCGGTCAATAATTATATATAGCCCCTATATAAACCGATCCCCCGATTTGGGTTGTGGAGCCTCTAAGAGAAGCAAATTTTATCCGATTCGGCTGAAATTTGGTATATGACGTTGGTATATGTTCTCTAGTGACCATGCAAAAATTGGTCCATATCGGTCCATAATTATATATAGCTCCCATATAAACCGATCCCCCGATTTGGCTTGCGGAGCCTCTAAGAAACGAAAATTGCATCCGATCCGGCTGAAATATGGTACATGGTGTTGGTATATGTTCTCTAATGACCATGCAAAAATTGGTCCATATCGGTCTATAATTATATATAGCCCCCATATAAATCGATTCCCAGATTTGTACTCCGGAGAGTCTTGGAGGAGCAAAATTCATCCGATACGGTTGAAATTTGGAACATGGTGTTATAATGTGGTCTCTAACAAACACGCAAGAATTGGTTCATATCGGTCCATAATTATATATAGCCCCCATATAAACCTTTCACCAGATTTGATCTCCGGAGCCTCTTGGAGTATATAAGGCCGCTAATATCCATGCCAAAATTGGTCTATATCGGTCTATAGTTATATATAGCCTATCCCCAATCACACAAAAATTGGTCCATAACGGTTCATATTCATGGTTGCCACTCGAGCCAACAATAATCTATCAAAATTTTATTTTTATGGAAAACATTGTCAAAATGTTATTTCTATAGAAAATTTTGTCAAAATTTTATTTCTATAGAAAATTTTGTCAAAATTTTATTTCTATAGAAACTTTAAACTTTATTATATACATATTTAATCGGCCTTTTTTAGTTTAATATATACTACGTATGAACTACCTACCATGGACTACGGCCTGGCCGAACTTACGGCCGTATATACTTTTTTAATTGTGTGTTCTTATTTGTTGCCAAGACTACGCATGCAAAGGACTTATTCATTCCTCAAACCGCCAGACTTCAATATGTTATTCCTATAATATAATTCGAATCATTTCTCTTAATTCCCAACAAAAACTTAATGATTTCAAAATTTTTAAACCTAAGTCTTTCTGAATAAATACGAGTATCATTCATTCACTAGCAGTCAACAGCATACAGTTTTCCCATGGCATAAAACTGGAGATTTCTACAAACAATCACATGTTTTGAATTTCCAATGACACTTCAAAACATTTTTTAGTTTTGCTCCACGAAAAACGATAAAACTCTTCAAAATTTCACATAAAAATACACAACAAAAAACCATCGAAATAACTACGAAATACAAACATTTAGCAAATTCTATTTGTATAAAGTTAAACTACTCAGCTTGAGTATTAGAACTCATATAAACATATATTTTATATTTGTTTAAAAAACTGTTTTTAATTTTACAAAAATTGCGCTGCTTTACTCTTGGTATCACCTATTAAAAGTTTTGTAAACATTAATGGCTGTTTGTGCATAAAAAAGGATGCCAACAGTAACAATCTATTTTGATTTTTTACTATCGATATGTTCGTTAGTAAATCCCATCTAGAAAATATTAAAAATTTAAAGTTGAAAAACAGACTTTTTGCCGCTAAAATCGTGATTTCAGCCATAGTGCACTGGGATATGATAACATCAGTTATTTGGTGTGAGAATGTCGGTTTTCGGATTATTTGTCAACTAGTTACCATAACCATTTGCCAATAGAAGGTAATTAAAAACTTTCGATAAAATTCAAATGTTATTGCAACCCGCAATTTTGTCTGCTGTGTGGTTGTATGATGAGAATTCTAGATAAATAAATTGTAAACAAAATCAGCCACAGAATGGATCAAATGAATCGAAATTTTTATTGTTGTTTGGTTTTACAGTTTTCAATAAATTCCATCTATGTCTGTGTGTGAATAAATTTTTGTTTCTTTAGTTTTTAATACACAACACTATAGGGTGGTGACGGAATATAATAAGATTGCCAATTCTATTTGTAATACATCTGATTAGGTGGGACGGGAGTGACGCACAACTGGAGGAGCAATGAAATACTTCTCGGAGCCAACAACAAAGACCAGCACTATCGTAGTTTTTGTTTCTCCAAACGAACGTAAAGGTTAATGAAAGAAGTAAACAATATTTTGTTAGAATTGCAAAGATAAGTGAGGATTTATTTCTAGTCTAGTCGCATACAATTCAATTTTTATCGGAAGTTCTATCTTCGGCATGAGTATCGATGATTTCGTTAAAATTCATTTCAGCTATAATCGATAATTGACTTTAGGTACTTGGAATAATTGGGAATTATTCGCTTAGTTTTCAGGAATTTAAGGTAAAATATTTTAAGATAAAACAAGTAAGTTCGGCCGAGCCGAATCTTCAATACCCACCACCATGAATCAAATATAATAGTTTACTTTGAAAACTCTTCGTCGTAACGGTTTACTTGATAATATATAGCATTTTAGGGAGTTTGATGGCAAATCTTCTCCCAAGCAAATCAGTTCAACCAGTAAAGGGTGATACGGTCAAAATTTGGTCAAGGGAAAACGCGTGTAAATCGGTGAAATCGTTTATTTAAAAAATCAAATTAAATTTCTTTTTCAAGTTCAATTAGTATAAAATTCAGGAAAAATATTCAGTTAGGCTTTCGCTTTTCCAAATCCGAATTGCCGGGCCTTACGCTTGACACCTGCCATCAGATTTTGTACAGCCACCTTGTCCACCTTCCTCGCTGCAGAAAGCCAGTTTGCCTTGAACTGCTGCTAGTCCTTAGCAGTTTTTTTTTTTTGTCTTCTTTAGGTTCCGCTTGACAATAGCCCAGTATTTCTCAATTGGGCGGAGCTCTGGCATGTTGGGAGGGTTCTTGTCCTTGGGAACCAACTGCACGTTGTTGGCGGCGTACCACTCCATGGCCTTTTTACCGTAATGGCAAGATGCCAAATCCGGCCAAAACAGTACGGAACAACCGTGTTTCTTCAGGAAAGGCAGCAGACGTTTATTCAAACGCTCTTTCACGTAAATTTCTTGGTTGACAGTCCCGGAAGCTATGAAACTGCTGCTTTTCAAGCCACAGGTACAGATGGCTTGCCAAACCAGATATTTCTTTGCGAACTTTGACAGTTCTATGTGCTTGAAAATATCTGCTACCTTTCCCCTCCCTTTTGCCGTATAAAACTCCTGTCCCGGAAGCTGCTTGTAATCGGCTTTGACGTAGGTTTCGTCGTCCATTACCACGCAGTTAAACTTCGTCAGCATCGTCGTGTACAGCCTCCGGGATCGCGCTTTGGCCGTCGTATTTTGTTTATCATCGCCACCGTGGTGCAATGGTTTGCATGCCCGCCTTGCATACACAATGTAGTGGGTTCGATTCCTGCTACGACCGAACACCAAAAAGGTTTTTCAGCGGTGGATTATCCCACCTCAGTAATGCTCGTGACATTTCTGAGGGTTCCAAAGCTTCTCTAAGTGGTTTCACTGCAATGTGGAACGCCGTTCGGATTCGGCTATAAAAAGGAGGTCCCTTGTCATTGAGCTTAACATGGAATCGGGCAGCACTCAGTGATAAGAGAGAAGTTCACCACTGTGCTATCACAATGGACTGAATAGTCTAAGTGAGCCTGATACATCGGGCTGCCACATAACCTAACCTAACCTATCCTATCATCGCGATTTGGAGTCACTACTTTCTTGTTAGTCGATAGTCCGGCTCGTTTTTTGGCTCGATGCACGGTTGTAGACGATACACCCAGCTTATTTGCGGCATCTCGGAGGTTAGGGTTTCGCTTGAAACTACCGGCAACTCTCTTTGTCGTCTCAGCGGCTTCCGGTTTTCGATTTCCCCCCGATCCAGACTTCGTGGCTGTCGACAAACGTTCCCCAAACACTTTAATTACATTTGTAACGGTTGATTTGGCAACTTTTAGCGATTTTGCCAGCTTTGCGTGCGAGTAGCTCGGATTTTCGCGATGCGCGAGCAAAATTTTGATACGCTGCTCTTCTTGCTTGGACGGCATTTTGACAACTGAAGAGTGAATTCCAAAATCAAAATAGAAACAACATTCTACACACAAAAAAAATTTCTGATTCAATCACGAAATTATTTGATCCAATTAATTTTTAATTGAAATGTCTTCAAACACAGAAATGATAGTATCAATTAAAAAATTAATTGAAGGTCAATTAAAAAGTTAATAGATCCAATTAAAAAATTAATTGATACTATTATTTTTGTGATTGATATTTGTTTCAATTAAAAAATTTGTTGAATCAATTAAATTTTTAATTGAATATTTTTTAAAACCCAATTAAAATTTTAATTGGAAAAATTTTCGTGAAATTTTTTTGTGTGTACGCACACACACCTTCAAAATGAGGGGTGTTCAGGTTTTTTAAATGCAAAATTGAAAGAAATACGTCAAGTCTATATTGACCAAATTTTGACCGTATCACCCTTTACACTTCCCGAAGAAAAAATTTAAAGATTCTACCTATCAAGACCAGATCACATTCTGGTTTTATGAGAACCAATTTTGTTTGAGTTTTAGAGAAATCATAAACATATCGTGTATATGATGAAATAACGCATTGATTTGAAATCTTAAATCTGTAGATTTTTTTCCGCCATTATTTACGATGAATAAAATCTGGAAATTTTACTTTCAGTTTCAAGCAATTTTCATGATCAGTGCGCCTGCTATACCCTGAAAGAAGTGTTTTCTTTTCTGAGGAACGAAATTTTAGACAAGCAAAGTTTTCTATTGACACACATTTTAGAGACAATTGTTGAATCGCTTATCAAAAATTCGGACTAGTTTGCTTTATACGAAAGGGGAATTTCGTTTGTCTAAAATTTCATTCCGGAGGAAAATATTTTTTCTTTGGGTGTACCCTCAAGAAGTTAAATCGGTCCATATCGATGCCTTGCCAAATGGACTGGTAAAAATAAATGCGATACAGATTTTGTGATCAACCGGATTCCGAAAGTCCTAGAAATAAATTCGGGAGTTAGGTCTATATGGGGGCTATACCAAAACATGGACCAATACTCACCACCTCTTAATGTTCCTCAAATACCTCTAGAATTCCACTTTCAGACGAATTGGGTGAAAAATACGAATTCTAGAAGCCCAAGGAGTAAAATCAGGAGATCAGTCTATATAGGGGCTATACCAAAACATGGACCGATACGGACCATTTTCGACACATTTGAATTTGAACGAAGATGCCTTGCCATCGGCCGCAACCCAAGTAAGTCAATTGTGGATGAACGTATTTAGTAGAAGTTTCTGCGCAATCCATGGTGGAAGGTACATAAGATTCGGTCTGGCCGAACTTACGGCCGTATTTACTTGTCTCTCTTTGCGTTTTTATACCCACCACCATAGAATGGTGACGGGGGTATAATAAGTTTGTCATTCCGTTTGCAACACGACGAAATATCGAGTTCCGACTATATAAAGTATATAACAGGTTGGCTGATAAGTCCCCGGTCTGACACATAGATGAAGTCGCTAGTATTAAATGCATATTATTTTTATATAGTACCAACCTTCAATAGATTCGTGTCAAAATTTGACGTCTGTAAGTCAATTAGTTTGTGAGATAGAGCGTCTTTTGTGAAGCAACTTTTGTTATTGTGAAAAAAATGGAAAAAAAGGAATTTCGTGTTTTGATAAAATACTGTTTTCTGAAGGGAAAAACTACGGTGGAAGCAAAAACTTGATAATGAGTTTCCTGACTCTGCCCCAGGGAAATCAACAATAATTGATTGGTATGCAAAATTCAAGCGTGGTGAAATGAGCACGGAGGACCGACGAAAACATAAAAAAATCCATAAAAAATGATTTTGAATGACCGTAAAATGAAGTTGAACGAGTAGCAGAGGCCTTAAAGATATCAAAGGAACGTGTTGGTCATATCATTCATCAATATTTGGATATGCGGAAGCTCAGTGCAAAATGGGTGCCGCGCGAGCTCACATTTGACCAAAAACAACAACGTGTTGATGATTCTGAGCGGTGTTTGCAGCTGTTAACTCGTAATACACCCGAGTTTTTCCGTCGATATGTAACATGGCTCCATCACTACACTCTTGAGTCCAATCGACAGTCGGCTGAGTGGAAAGCGTCTCCGAAGCGTGGAAAGACTCAAAAGTCCGCTGGCAAAGTAATGGCCTCTGTTTTTTGGGATGCGCATGGAATAATTTTTATCGATTATCTTGAGAAGGGAAAAACCATCAACAGTGACTATTATATGGCGTTATTAGAGCGTTTGAAGGTCGAAATCGCGGCAAAACGGCCCCATATGAAGAAGAAAAAAGTGTTGTTCCACCAAGACAACGCACCGTGCCACAAGTCATTGAGAACGATGGCAAAAATTCATGAATTGGGCTTCGAATTGCTTCCCCACCCACCGTATTCTCCAGATCTGGCCCCCAGCGACTTTTTCTTGTTCTCAGACCTCAAACGGATGCTCGCAGGGAAAAAATTTGGCTGCAATGAAGAGGTGATCGCCGAAACTGAGGCCTATTTTGAGGCAAAACAGAAGGAGTACTACCAAAATGGTATCAAAAAATTGGAAGGTCGTTATAATCGTTGTATCGCTCTTGAAGGAAACTATGTTGAATTATAAAAACGACAAACAAATGTGTTTTTCTTTGTTAGACCGGGGATTCTAAATTCTAATACGATATAAGCATGTCCGTCTGTCCGTCTGTCTGTTGTAATCACTCTACAGCCTTCAATAATGTCTTTTGTTTGCAGGCAGGTCAAGTTCGAAGATGGACTATATCGGTCCAAGTTTTGATATAGCCCCCTTATAAACCGGCCCACCGATTTGGGGTCTAGATGCTAGAACTACAATTAAATGTGCTGAATACTGTGTGTATCTCTCCATGTTTTGGTATAGCCCCCTTTACACCGAACTCCCGATTTAAATCCTAGGGTTTCTAGAAATTGTAGTTTTTATCCGATTTGCCACAAATTGAATATATGCTGGCATTTTAGACCCATAACAAAGTGTATATGATTTAGGTTTATCGGTCCATTTGGTAAGGCCTCCATATAGACCGATTTCACTTATTGAGGGTATAGAAGGCGCACTGATCATGAAAGTTACTTGAAACTGAATGGAAAATTTCCACATTTTACTTCTCATAGTCATTTAAATAATTGGGATGAAAATCCACGGATTAAAGATTTCAAATCAAGGCGTTATTTCATCATTTTCTTGCACACTTACAAGAGATGTTTACGATTCCTCTAAAACTCAAACAAAAAATGGTTCTTATAAATTCAGAATCTGATCTAGTCTTCATAGGTAAAATCTTTACATTTACCTGTGGGAAGCGTACTGGTTGAACTGATCTGCTTGGGAAAATATCTGTCATCAAACCCCCCTGAAATTTTCAAAGGCAACTATTATATTTGATTCATCGTTTAAGATTCGGCCCGGTCGAACTTACTACTGTATATACTTGTTGTTATTCACTTGGTTTAATGTACGATTGCACCGTATGTATAAAATGTCTATATTGATTTTGAAATGCATTAGAATTTAGAGGTGTGCACGTGACACGAAATTGTCGTGACCCACGAAAATTTTCGTGAGTCGTGAGTCACGCTGGCGGCAACGGCGTGAGTGTGCGTTAGTGTGATTAACCACCGAAATGTCGTGCGTGAGCGTGAGTCACGAAAATAATATCTTCGTGAGTGTGCGTGAGTACGAATTTCGGAAAAACACGCTCACGAAAATAATCCCGCTGACGATCATAAAATGCTTAAGATTTGAATACATTTATAATTTTAATGACATCCTAGGTGGTAAGATTTTTATAACACAAACGATTTTAACCATACTCATGTTTTCAGTCAGGTTCTAAAGGTAAATCACTTATAAAACAAGTAAGTAAAGTCTAAAGTCGGGCGGGGCCGACTATATTATACCCTTCACCCCTATGTAGGCCAAAATTTGTGTTACCATCTCAACTATTTCACATTTGCTGGAAGCTATATAAAGGAGACAATTTTTTTACTTCTACAAAATCTCTGGAATTAAAATTTAAATCGGCTAACGTTATCCAATTAATTGGAGGAAACTTCCATTGAAAATGGGTCTAAAATGTGTAACAGTCTACAATATTTCCCCAACTCTGGTTTACGTATATATGGGAGCTATATATAATCTGAACCGATTTTGACTAAGTTTGACATGTATAGTTAGAATAATAATTCTGCTATCTATGCAAAATTTGACGTAAATGGGACTATAACTTTGGCCCCCCTGGTCATATGAATGCAAATCGGACGGAAGATATATATGGGAGCCATATCTAAATCTGAACCGATTTCAACCAAATTTGGCACAATTACCGATACTACTAAACGTACTCCTTGTGCGAAATTTGAAGCAAATCACGGCAAAACCCTGGACTTTGAGGCCATATAAGTTCAAATCGGACGAAAGATATATATAGAAGCTATATCTAAATCTGAATCGGTTTTGACCACATTTGGCACATACAATAGTATCGTTAAAAGTACCGCATGTGCAAAATTTGAAGCAAATCACGGCAAAACTCTGGCTTTTGTGGCCATATAAGTTCTAATCGGGCGAAATATATATATATATATATATATATATATATATATATATATATATATATATATATATATATATATATATATATATATATATATATATATATATATATATATATATATATATATATATATATATATATAAATCTGAACCGATTTTAACAAAATTTGACACACTTAACGATACTATTAAACGTACCCCTTGTGCAAAATTTGAAGCAAATCACGGCAAAACTCTGGCTTTTGTGGCCATATAAGTTCAAATCGGACGAAAGATATATATGGGAGCTATATCTAAATTTGAACCGATTTCAATCAAATTAACCAAGCATTGGTAGAATGTCAATTCTACCCTCTGTGCAAAATTTCACGAAGATCGGTAGTAAACTTTGGCCTCTGTGGTCATATGAGTCTAAATCGGACGAAAGATATATATGGGAGCTATATCTAAATCTGAACCGAATTGACTGATATTTTGCAAGATTTGCGAGATCCATAAAATATTTGGATGTACAGTATTTCAAGAAAATCGGTTGATAAACACGCTAACTATGACCAAATCGGGGATAAATATATATGGTAGCTATATCTAAATCTGAACCGATTTTTTCCAAAACCAATAGCGATTGTCTCTATCCCAAGAAACGGCCCTATGCCAAATTTGAGGACGATCGGACTTAAATTGCGAGCTGTACTTTGTGCACAAAATTACATATACAGACAGACGGACGGACAGACAGACAGACAGACGGACATCGCTAAATCGACTCATAATTTAATTCTAAGCCGATCGGTATACTAAAAGATGGGTCTATGACCACTATTTCTTGGCGTTACATACAAATGCACAAACTTATTATACCCTGTACCACAGTAGTGGTGAAGGGTATAATTACGAGCTTTTTCGTGAGTCACGACATTTTTCGTGAGTCACGATATTTTTCGTGAATCACGACATTTAAAAGATTTTCGTGCGTGAGTACAAATTTTCTTTTCGTGAGCGTGCGTGAGCGTGATTCCTACCAAAAATATCGTGCGTGAGTGTGCGTGAATAAGATTTCTCCGTCGTGAGTGTGCGTGAGCAAAATATTACTCACGTGCACACCTCTATTAGAATTCGTTGAAATTTTAACAATAATGACTTTATTTGCCTCTGGTAATGTACCTCAATTATAAAACTACAATGGTACAATAATATGTATAGTATTACAATTACGAGTAAAGCATTATGTTACCAATTAAAATTAAATTTTAAAAAGCCAATATCCATTAACAAGTGCCCTATTAAATTTACATTACATTTCTAAAATAAATTCAAATTGTATCGATTTGTGTCTGTGTATGTGTGTGCGTGACTCTTAGTCGAACTAAAATAAACACAATTTAAACCATATTTGAATAATTTGAATATAAACATAATTATACGATATTTGTACAAAGGACCAATTACAAATGTATTCCATCATATGTCATAAGATAATTCAGGAATGTTGTTGTTATTGTTGCTGTTTTGCTTCGAATACAGGCGATCAATAATATTTAAATTAATTTGTAACATCAATTTAATGAAATTCTAAACATTTTAGTAAACAAGAATAACTATGTTAGTTATTCTTAAGATTATACTTCATGTACGCCAAAAACTTTCCATCCATAGTGGCACATGTCACTGGTATTCCCCTCCATAAGATGGGCTGGATGGTGATACATCGACATAGTTTCAGACTATACAATATTTACACAGTAACAAGCAAGGAAAGAACCAACTATATTATACCCTACATCATCCTGTAGACCAAAGTGTTCGATTCCATCTGAAGTCCTTCAAATTTGTAGGAAGCTCTATATAAAGGTTTACATTTCCATATACAGACAAAAAAATAAAATATGAATTTGTACATAAATTGGTACATTTTCAATAATTTATGGACTCTTTCATAAAATAGAAGTACGTTTACGTAATATTTTTTTTCGTAAATATTTGTTTTGGTAAATTATTATCTTTTTAATAATGTGCATGGACTCTTTCATACAATTCATGAAACTTTACATAATATATCCATGATGCCCATTTCTGGTAACCATTATAAAGATCTTAACAAAATATGAAACTTTTGCTTTTGAAGTATTGAAAGACAGAACTAGTCATGTACTGCAAAGATCGCAAAACTCCCATGGTTAGGCCCATTTCCTTAGGGGGTATTGAAATTCCCTTTAGGGAGTGTGCAAAATACCTTGGCGTTATTTTGGACAGGAAGCTGAACTTTAAGCTTAATATTGAAGAAAGGGCGAGGAAAGCAACGGTTGCTTTATACTGGTGCAAAAAGGCAATAGGGAAAAAGTGGGAACTAAAACCAAAAATTGTACATTGGCTATACATGGCAGTGGTTAGACCTATAATGCTATATGGTGTTGTAGTCTGGTGGCCGGCACTTCACCAGCCGACAAGTTTAGACAAAGTTCAGCGTATGGCGTGCTTGTGTATCTCAGGTGCATTCAGCAAGACAGGAACAAACTCCCTTAATGTCATACTGCATCTATTGCCTTTAGACATTTTGGCCAAACAGTTAGCTGCAACAACGGCTGTGCGGTTGCGCGAGCTATCGCTGTGGTCGGAAAAAAGTTACGGTCACAGTTCGGTCCTCAAAATAATGCCAGATGTGCCTAACGTAGTGGATTACACTTTGGCGAGTCAACTTTTCGATGAAAAGTTTGAGACTCTAATTCCCAACAGTGAGGCGTGGTGTACACGGACCCCGGGGAATAAAAGATATATAGATTTCTACACTGATGGCTCCAAATTGGATGGCCAAGTGGGTTTCGGAGTATATTCTAAAGATCTGGAACTTCGAATAGCGAAAAGATTACCTAATCACTGTAGTGTTTTTCACGCTGAAATATTAGCAATAAAAGAGGTGGCGAATTGGCTGAGAACTAATGTTCCAAAAAATGTTGGCATTAATATATACTCCGACAGTCAACCTGCAATAAAATCCTTGGACTCTGTGTTCCTTAACTCAAAAACGGCCATAGACTGCCGCAAATCTCTCAACGAGATGGCTGAGCAGTACAATATTCACCTAATATGGGTGCCTGGCCATAGGAACATACCGGGGAACTGCGAAGCAGATGAGCTAGCAAGGCTAGGAACTACCTTACATACTCCAGGGGAACTAGAATCTGTTGGTATGCCTCTGGCTACCTGCAAGCTCTCACTGCGTGAGAAGGTTGTCATGAAGGCAAATGTTCGATGGGATAATTGTAAGGGTTGTAACGACACCAAGCAAATATGGCCCCATTTAAACTTAAACCGCACACTAGCCAGATATCACTGCTGATATCTGCTATAACGGGTCGCTGCCTGATAGGCGATTTTGCAAAAACTATTGGTACGAATTATAATGAATCAATCAATAAAACACCTCTTGTGTGAGTGTCCTGCATTTTGTGTAAGGCGTAAGCAAATTTTAGGGGCATATAGCTTCAGATTACTGGCGGACCTGGAAAACGTTAACTTAAGCAGTCTGCTAATGTTTTTTGGAACAATCTGGTTGGTTCAACAGAAGAAAATAATCGAGAAGGTTCAACGGTTAAAACCAGAAGTGTCCATATGTAATAGGTACTTTTAGTTAATGTGGTATCACAATGGACTGAATAGTCTAAGTGAGCCTGCCACTTTAACCTAACCTAACCTAACCTTTGAAGTATTTACTTATATTCATAAACAAACAAGTAAGGAAAGTCTAAAGTCGGGCGGGGCCGACTATATTATACCCTGACCACTTTGTAGATCTAAATTTTCGATACCATATCACATCCGTCAAATGTGTTGGGGGCTATATATAAAGGTTTGTCCCAAATACATACATTTAAATATCACTCGATCTGGACAGAATTTGATAGACTTCTACAAAATCTATAGACTCAAAATTTAAGTCGGCCAATGCACTAGGATGGAACACAATGTTAGTAAAAAAATATGTGAAACATTTAAATCTGAAGCAATTTTACGGAAACTTCGCAATGTTGGTATTTTGACCATTTTTGTCGAAATCAGAAAAACATATATATGGGAGCTATATCTAAATCTGAACCGATTTCAACCAAATTTGGCACGCATAGCTACAATGCTAATTCTACTCCCTGTGTAAAATTTCAACTAAATCGGAGTTAAAAATTGGCCTCTACGGTCATATTAGTGTAAATCGGGCGAAAGCTATATATGGGAGATATATCCAAATCTGAACCGATTTCAACCAAATTTGGCACGCATAGGTACAATGCTAATTCTACTCCCCATGCAAAATTTCAACTAAATCGGAGCAAAAAATTGGCCTCTGTGGGCAAATGAGTGTAAATCGGGCGAAAGCTATATATGGGAGCTATATCTAAATCTGAACCGATTTGGCTGATATTTTGCAAGTTTTTCGAGACTCATAAAATATTCGGATGTACGGAATTTGAGGAAGATCGGTTGATATACACGTCAATTATGACCAGATCGGTGAAAAATATATATTGCAGCTATATCTAAATCTGAACCGATCTGAACCAAAATCAATAGGGATCATCTTTGAGCCGAAACAGAGCCCTATACAAAATTTTAGGACAATCGGACTAAGACTGCGAGCTGTACTTTGCACACAAAATTACATCAACAGACAGACAGACGGACGGACGGACGGACAGACAGACAGACGGACATCGCTAAATCGACTCAGAATTTAATTCTAAGACGATCGGTATACTAAACGATGGGCGTTACATACAAATGAACAAACTTATTATACCCTGTACCACAGTAGTGGTGAAGGGTATAAATATGGGAAACATTTAAATCTGGAGCAATTTTAAGAAAACTTCGCAAAAGTTTATTTATGATTTATCGCTCGATATATATGCATTAGAAGTTTGGGAAAATTAGAGTCATTTTTACAACTTTTCGACTAAGCAGTGGCGATTTTACAAGGAAAGTGTTGGTATTTTGACCATTTTTGTCGAAATCAGAAAAACATATATATGGTAGCTATATCTAAATCTGAACCGATTTCAACCAAATTTGGCACGCATAGCTACAATGCTAATTCTACTCCCTGTGTAAAATTTCAACTAAATCCGAGTTAAAAATTGGCCTCTACGGTCATATTAGTGTAAATCGGGCGAAAGCTATATATGGGAGATATATCTAAATCTGAACCGATTTCAACCAAATTTGGCACGCATAGCTACAATGCTAATTCTACTCCCTGTGCAAAATTTCAACTAAATCGGAGCAAAAAATTGACCTCTGTGGTCATATGAGTGTAAATCGGGCGAAAGCTATATATGGGAGCTATATCTAAATCTGAACCGATTTCAACCAAATTTGGCACGCATAGCTACAATGCTAATTCTACTCCCTGTGCAAAATTTCAACTAAATCGGAGTTAAAAATTGGCCTCTGTGGTCATATGAGTGTAAATCGGGCGAAAGCTATATATGGGAGATATATCTAAATCTGAACCGATTTCAACCAAATTTGGCACGCATAGCTACAATGCTAATTCTACTCCTTGTGCAAAATTTCAACTAAATCGGAGTTAAAAATTGGCCTCTGTGGTCATATGAGTGTAAATCGGGCGAAAGCTATATATGGGAGATATATCCAAATCTGAACCGATTTCAAGCAAATTTGGCACGCATAGTAACAACGCTAATTCTACTCCCTGTGCAAAATTTCAACCAAATCGGAGTTAAAAATTGGCCTCTTTGGGCAAATGAGTTTAAATCGGACGAAAGCTATATATGAGAGCTATATCTAAATCTGAACCGATTTGGCTGGTATTTTGCAAGTTTTTCGAGACCCATAAAATATTCGGATGTACGGAATTTGAGGAAGATCGGTTGATATACACGCCAATTATGACCAAATCGGCGAAAAATATATTGGCAGCTATATCTAAATCTGAACCGATTTTTTCCAAAATCAATAGGGATCGTCTTTGAGCCGAAACAGGACCCTATACCAAATTTTAGGACAATCGGACTAAAACTGCGAGCTGTACTTTGCACACAAAAATACATCAACAGACAGACAGACAGACAGACAGACGGACAGATAGACGGACAGACAGACAGACAGACATCGCTAAATCGACTCAGAATTTAATTCTAAGCCGATCCGTATACTAAAAGGTTGGTCTATGATTACTCCTTCTTGGCGTTACATACAAATGCACAAACTTATTATACCCTGTACCACAGTAGTGGTGAAGGGTATAAATATGGGAAACATTTAAATCTGGAGCAATTTTAAGAAAACTTCGCAAAAGTTTATTTATGATTTATCGCTCGATATATATGCATTAGAAGTTTGGGAAAATTAGAGTCATTTTTACATCTTTTCGACTAAGCAGTGGCGATTTTACAAGGAAAATGTTGGTATTTTGACCATTTTTGTCGAAATCAGAAAAACATATATATGGTAGCTATATCTAAATCTGAACCGATTTCAACCAAATTTGGCACGCATAGCTACAATGCTAATTCTACTCCCTGTGTAAAATTTCAACTAAATCGGAGTTAAAAATTGGCCTCTACGGTCATATTAGTGTAAATCGGGCGAAAGCTATATATGGGAGATATATCTAAATCTGAACCGATTTCAACCAAATTTGGCACGCATAGCTACAATGCTAATTCTACTCCCTGTGCAAAATTTCATCTAAATCGGAGCAAAAAATTGGCCTCTGTGGTCATTTGAGTGTAAATCGGGCGAAAGCTATATATGGGACCTATATCTAAATCTGAACCGATTTCAACCAAATTTGACACGCATGGCTACAATGCTAATTATGCTCCCTGTGCAAAATTTCAACTAAATCGGAGCAAAAAATTGGCCTCTGTGGTCATTTGAGTGTAAATCGGGCGAAAGCTATATATGGGAGCTATATCTAAATCTGAACCGATTTGGCTGATATTTTGCAAGTTTTTCGAGACTCATAAAATATTCGGATGTACGGAATTTGAGGAAGATCGGTTGATATACACGCCAATTATGACCAGATCGGTGAAAAATATATATGGCAGCTATATCTAAATCTGAACCGATTTTTTCCAAAATCAATAGGGATCGTCTTTGAGCCGAAACAGGGCCCTATACCAAATTTTAGGACAATCAGACTAAAACTTCGAGCTGTACTTTGCACACAAAAATACATCAACAGACAGACAGACGCTAAATCGACTCAGAATTTAATTCTAACGCAAGCCAAATATGGCTCATTTGCAATACCATCCGACCTAGATCAATAACAACTACTTGTGCCAAGTTTCAAGTCGATAGCTTGTTTCGTTCGGAAGTTAGCGTGATTTCAACAGACGGACGGACGGACGGACATGCTTAGATCGACTCAGAATTTCATCACGACCCAGAATATATGTACTTTATGGGGTCTTAGAGCAATATTTCGATGTGTTACAAAAGGAATGACAAAGTTAATATACCCCCATCCTATGCTGGAGGGTATAAAAAGGGCTTCCAAAAAAGTAGTAGTGCAAACTTATATTATTTCTATTCAATTTTAAATGGGCTTGTCATAGGCCGTAAGTACTTCGTTTTCGTATCCTTTGCATTGCTTTAGGAGCATTGCCTGCAGAGTTTATATGATTGAAGGAATTAAAAAAAAAGAAAACACTTTTTCGCTGCCACCACGGGTTGAATCTGGGGTTTTTGCACCATAACATAATGCCTTGACACACTCAGCTACAAACGCCATTGAAAGCGAAGCGTCAATGCGTCAATTCAAATCCCAGCAAAATAGCGTCGCAAAAAAATTAGTGGAAATGTTCTGTTTGGATCCGAAAGTTGTATAAACTTGGCGCAGAAGCTATGAATTTGTTCCATTTTATTAATCGTTATTCTGTTTTTAATCTATTTGAAATAATAAAAAAATTAAAATTACCCATTAAAAATATGAAAAAAGCGAGTTATAAAAAATTAATTGAAAGAACTTCCTGTGTAGTTAAAAAAAAAGAACAGAAGGGAGGACATTTTTCGAAGTTCCAAATTTTTTTGCTAGGTCAATAAAAATTGAAAATTCTAGTAAATAATTTGCAAAACCTTCTCAAAAGAACTTTCATGGAAGTGAAAAAGTCAAAAGATCCATGTTCAAAGCCCCGCGGCGGTGAAATTCTTAATTTTATTTTGATTATTTTGTTGATTTTTCTATTCGTTTTTTGCGACATTTCATTTTCCAAAATTTATATTTTTACGTTAAGCCGCCCAATAGCGTATTTTCTAAGACTGGTTCAAAAGAACTTCATCGGAAATGGAAAAAAATATAGAGCATCCCGGGATGATCTTAAAAAGAAATGTTTATGGAACAACTTCCAACTTTTTTGCTGGGCCATGATGTAGGATACATAAGATTCGGCCTGGCCGATTGTTTGTGCGAATATGTATGTACTTGTTGTTGTGTACCATTGTATTCTGCAATATTTTCCCTATCATTTTATGGTTATCAAATTAAAGTTCAACCCCAATCTAACCAATTGTGTATATTACATTGAAGTCCCTTAACTCCCACACATCATTGAATACCTTTTAAATCGCTTGAATATGGGTAAATCCTGATGGTGACATGGTAAAGTCTCTTTTTTTTTTTTTGTTTGCCCTTCTTAATGTATGGCAACCAATTTACTCTTTTTCCTATGAAGAATATTATGGACCAACGATGGCACAAAAATACCTCAAGAAGAAGAAAGGAAAGAACAGAATAAAGATAGTATAAAAGACCACTGTAACAAGGGTATCCCTGAAATGTTGACACACGGAAAATTAAATTTCGCGACCTTTTGCCAACTTTCGTGGTATAAAAATGAAAATTTACATGCCAAAAGTTCCGTCATTCATTCCGTTTTTTTTTTTTTGTTTGCTTGTGAGCCTACTGGAGATTAATTCAGTGTTGAAATTGATTAAGAATTTCCATTTCTTAATTGAATAAATGATTGATTACATCTTTGCAGAAGAGCGTACTTGAAGTTATTTATTTTTTTTTTTGCAACAAAATAGGAGAATAATGCAAATACTCGAAGTTGTGGAAAATATTCAATGGAGGTACAAAAATTTAATTTGTTTTCAATCCGCTTGAAATGAACATCGAATAAGCGTAAATGAGACCATTTAAGTATCGCAGGACTCATAAGGTAAAGCATACGGTAAGAACTTATTACTCATATCATGTGTACTGTTGTTTGTTGGTGGGCTAAGAACTTATTACTCATATCATGTGTACTGTTGTTTGTTGGTGGGCTGAGGCAAGCTAGGTCGTGCCCAAATGAAATATTAATCAAAAGCACTCGCGCAGCTACACCGAAAATAGTATTGAACTAATAATAAAAATAATTTGAGGACAAGGATTTTACACATTATTAAAGACAAATTTCTATAAAATAAAGAAAGTTTTTAATCTTTGTTTTAAAAATTGTTTCCTTCAAATTTGGGAAACGAATTTTTGAAAGTTGCTTCTCTCCCTTAAAGTCATTTGCCTTTGAAGTAAGCACATTTTTCCTAAAATAAAGATTTGTTTCTATTTAAAGAAACAGTCTTTAAATTAATTGCTATTTGTGTAAGTGCAGGCTCACTGATTTTAGGAGGTCCCCATATTGATGGAATGTATTCCGGACATGCTGCAATATGACTAGTTTCTTAAATAAAACCAATTTTTGCCGGAGGCGATAAAAAAAAACGAAAACTATAAATTATATGCATATACACTAATAGAAAAAGTTACGTTCCATAGTCGTGAACGGTCGGTGACAAAATGAAACGGAAACGTTCACAAAAAATCAAAACGGAATGTTCACAATTTCGTCCACGGGCGTTCACGATTTCATGAACGGCATTCGTTTTTCTTTGGCCATGAAAAGTTTTAAAATAATCTTTAGACGTCATTATGGCAACTCCCTCGGTGGTGCAATGTGCTAAGGCGACTGTTAACGCGTATGGCGCAGAAAACCCAGGTTCGAGTCACGCTAGCGGAAATCTTTTTTTTTTTTTAATTTTGTTTATAAGGTCGTAACCATAACGTTTTCAGATCATGAACTCTGGTTGTTGTTTTGACAACGCATGGTGTCATTTTATCGTTGTCAAATTGACACCGCCTGTTCTCAGTTTGGCACCACATGTGTGTTGATTCACTCTCATGAACGAATCGTTTTGAAATGAGCACGCCGTGCATGATTTTTTCTATGAGTGTACATTTAATCGAATCGAAAGTATCACGTGCTTTACATTTCTTTTTCGTATGGTGGACAAAACTGATCAAAGCCACTCTGTTGCGTATCATGAATGTGGAATGCGTGAACATTCCTTACTGCCCATGAAATTCATCAGACATACAACTGTAGATGGTAAATACCCCTATAGCGTCAATACTGTTGGGTGTTCCCAATTGTTCCGGAAACCAGTTGGATAATCTTTTCAATTTGATTGATGCACAAAATAACAGCATTTGCATTGAAATGCATGCATAGTTGGGGCATATACATTGATAAATGCCAAAAATGTGGGAGATTGTACATTACCCAAATGTGTTTAATAAGTACACTGAAAGAAGAGTTTTTCTTTTCTGAGGAACGAAGTTTTCGACAAGAGAAATTTTCATTTGACACAAAACATACACTACACTATGATTTAGCGCATCCTCTTTCGTCACAGATACAAAATTTTCTATAGAAATAAAATTGTGACAAAATTTTTAATAGAATAAAATTTTTACAAAATTTTCTATAGAAATAAAATTGTGACAAATTTTTAATAGAATAAAATTTTTACAAAATTTTCCATAGAAATAAAATTATGACAAAATTTTCAATAGAATAAAATTTTTACACAATTTTCTATAGAAATAAAATTGTGACAAAATTTTCAATAGAATACAACTTTTACAAAATTTTCTATAGAAATAAAATGTTAGCAAAATTTAAAAAAATAAAATTTTGACTGACTTTTCTATAAAGTATGGTAAATATGTGTAAAAATTCTTGTTGTTGTTAGGCCTACTGTCAAAGTCTAAGAGGTACCATACAAATTTCCTCTAGAAATAGAATTTTGACAAAATTTTCTACAGAAATAAAATGTTGACAAAAATTTCTATAGAAATTAAATTTTGACAAAATTTTTATAGAAAAAAAATTTTGACAAATACAATTCTGACAAAAATTCTGTACAGGAAAAAATAGAAATTTAAGCCAACTGACTTTTCTTAAAAGTCATTTTTGCCAATTTTTTTTTGGAAATAAGATTTGGACAAAATTATGTATAGAAATAAAATCTTGACAAAATTATGTATAGAAATAAAATGTTGACAAAATTTTCTATAGAACTACAAATATTGACAAAATTGACAAAAATATTGACAAAATTTTCTATAAAATTAAAATTTTGACAAAATTTTCTATAAAAATAAAATTTTGACAAAATTTTTTTAAAGAAATAAAATTTTGACAAAATTTTCTATAGAAATAAAATTTTGACAAACTTTTCTACAGAAATAAAATTTTGACAAAATGTTCTAAAGAAATAAAATTTTGCCAAAACTTTCTATAGAAATAAAATTTTGGTAAAATTTTCTATAGAAATAAAATTTTGACAAAATGATCTATTGAAATAAAATGTTGACAAAATTATCTATAAAAAAAAATGTTGACAAAATTTTCTATAGAACTAAAATTTTGACAAAATTTTTTATAGAACCAAAATATTCACAAAATTTTCTATAGAACTAAAATTTTGACAAAGGTTTCTAAAGAAATAAAATTTTGACAAAGTGTTTTATAGAAATAAAACTTTGACAAAATTTTCTATAGAAATAAAATTTCGACAAAATTTTCTATAGAAATAAAATTTTGACAAAATTTTCTATAGAAATAAAATGTTGACAAAATTTTCTATAGAAATAAAATTTCGACAAAATTTTTTATAGAAATAAAATTTTGACAAAATTTTCTATAGAAATAAAATTTCGACAAAATTTTCTATAGAAATAAAATATTTTCTATAGAAATAAAATTTTGACAAAATTTTTTATAGAAATAAAACTTTGACAAAATTTTCTATAGAAATAAAATTTTGACAAAATTTTCTATAGAAATAAAATTTTGAAAAAATTTTTTATAGAAATAAAATTTTGACACAATTTTCTATAAAACAAAATTATTGACAAAATTTTCTATAGGATTAAAATTTTGACAAATTTTTCTACAGAAATAAATTTTTGTCAAAATTATCTGTAGAAATAAATTTTAACAAAAATTTTCTATATGTATATAGAAAATTTTGACAAAATTTGCTATAGAAAAAAAAATTTTAAAAGGTTTTCCATAAAATAGAATTTTGACAAAATTTTCTATAAAAATAAAATTTTGACAAAATTTTCTAAAGAAATAAAATTTTGACAAAATTTTCTATAGAAATAAAATTTTGACAAACTTTTCTACAGAAATAAAATTTTGACAAAATTTTCTATAGAAATAAAATGTTGACAAAATTTTCTATAGAAATAAAATTTTGACAAAATTTTTTATAGAACCAAAATATTGACAAAATTTTCTATAGGATTAAAATTTTGACAAATTTTTCTACAGAAATAAATTTTTGTCAAAATTATCTGTAGAAATAAATTTTAACAAAAATTTTCTATATATATATAGAAAATTTTGACAAAATTTGCCATAGAAATAAAATTTTTAAACAGTTTTCCATAGAAATAGAATTTTGACAAAATTTTCTATAAAAATAAAATTTTGACAAAATTTCCTAAAGAAATAAAATTTTGACAAAATTTTCTATAGAAATAAAATTTTGACAAACTTTTCTACAGAAATAAAATTTTGACAAAATTTTCTATAGAAATAAAATGTTGACAAAATTTTCTATTGAATTAAAATTTTGACAAAAGTTTTTATAGAACCAAAATATTGACAAAGTTTTCTATAGAATTAAAATTTTGACAAATTTTTCTACAGAAATAATTTTTTTTTTTAAATTTTCTGTAGAAATAAATTTTCTATAGATATAAAATTTCGACAAAAATTTGCTGTAGAAATAAAATTGTTAAAAAATTTTCCATAGGAATACAATTTTGACAAAGGTTTCTAAAGAAATAAAATTTTGACAGAATTTTTTATAGAAGTAAAACTTTGACAAAATTTTCCATAGAAATAAAATTTTGACAAAATTTTCTATAGAAATAAAATTTTGACAAAATTTTCTGTAGAAATAAAATTTTGACAAAATTTTCTATAGAAATAAAATTTCGACAAAATTTTCTATAGAAATAAAATTTTGACAAAATTTTCTATAGAAATAAAATTTTGACAAAATTTTCTATAGAAATAATTTTGACAAAATTTTCTGTAGAAATAAAATTTTGACAAAATTTTCTGTAGAAATAAAATTTTGACACAATTTTCTATAGAAATTATATTTTGACAAAATTTTCTATAAATATAAAATTTTGACAAAATTTCTATAGAAATAAAATGTTGACAAAATTTTCTTTAGAAATAAAATGTTGACAAACTTGTGACAAAGAATACAATTTTGATAAAATTTTTTACAGAAATAAAATTTTTACAAAATTTTCTATAGAAATACAATTTTGATTATAAATTTCTGTAGTGCAAAAAATTTACTATAGAAAGTTTTGCAAAATTGGTATAAAAATAAAATTTTGACTGACTTTTCTATAAAGTATGGTAAATATCTGTAAAATTTTTTGTTTTAGGCCATACTATCAAAGTCTAAGAGGTACCACACAAATTTCCTCTAGAAATAAAATTTTGACAAAATTTTCTATAGAAATAAAATTTTGACAAAAATTTCTATAGAAATAAAATTTTGACATAATTTTCTATAGAAATAAAATTTTGACAAAATTTTCTATAGAAATAAAATTTTGACAAAATTTTCTATAGAAATAAAATTGTGACAAAATTTTCAATAGAATAAAATTTTTACAAAATTTTCTATAGAAATAAAATTTTAGAAAAATTTTAATAAAAGTAAAATTTTGACTGATTTTTATATAAAGTATGGTAATTATTTGTAAAAATTGTTGTTGTTAGAGGTACCACACAAATTTCCTCTAGAAATAAAATTTTGACAAAATTTTCTATAGAAATAAAATTTTGACAAAATATAAAATTTTGAGAAAAATTTCTATAGAAATAAAATTTTAACAAATTATCTATAGAAATAAAATGTTGACAAAATTTTCTATAGTAATAAAATTTTGACAAAATTTTCTATAAAACCAAAATATTGACAAAATTTTCTATAGGAGTAAAATTTTGACAAATTTTTCCATAGAAATAGAATTTTGACAAAATTTTCTATAAAAATAATATTTTGACAAAATTTTCTAAAGAAATAAAATTTTGACAAAATTTTCTATAGAAATAAAATTTTGACAAACTTTTCTACAGAAATAAAATTTTGACAAAATTTTCTATAGAAATAAAACTTTGACAAAATTTTCTATAGAAATAAAATTTTGACAAAATTTTCTATAGAAATAAAATGTTGACAAAATTTTCTATAGAAATAAAATTTTGACAAAGTTTTTTATAGAACCAAAATATCGACAAAATTTTCTATAGAATTAAAATTTTGACAAATTTTTCTACAGAAAAATTTTTTTTTTTTAAATTTTCTGTAGAAATAAATTTTGACAACATTTTCTATAGATATAAAATTTCGACAAAATTTGCTGTAGAAATAAAATTTTGACAAAATTTTCTATAGAAATAAAATTTTGACAAACTTTTCTACAGAAATAACATTTTGACAAAATTATCTATAGAAATAAAATTTTGACAAAATTTTGCATAGGAATAAAATTTTGACAAAATTTTCTATAGAAATAAAATTTTGATAAAATCTAATTATACAATTATTTCTCGAGCTTTATGGACAGATATAGATTAAGGAACATGGTTAATAGAGCCATTGAAAAGAAAACGCCAGATACCAATCTATACACGCCTGGACTGTACATGTTTCGGTTCGGGCGAATGAACCTTTCCACAGCCTTTAGTATAGATCTGGCTGGGAGAGATAACTCAATTTTGGGCCCTTTATGCTAACTCCTTATGGAGAAAACATTTGGGAAATTTCCTCTTACAAATTGAATCATCTTTTCTCCCACTGTACATCATCTTTTCATATAACTTACAAGTCCCTTAATCTTATTTCTATTTCGTTTTGTTACATAGTAATGCAACAACACGAAATTTATTTTTAGAAAGCTAATTTGTTAGAATTCACCTAAGTGGTGAACAGTCGAACAATGCTTATTGTTTCTACAGTCAACTACAACATATGACAATTAACAGAAACTGGTTTCCAGGATACAACAACAATTCTAACGCGTACATTAGTCGTGTTTTTCCTAGTTTTACGACGGGCTCATCGTTGCTTATTATATTTCATGTTAGCCTGATAATGAAACAGGCAATTGACGTCCAAATGCATTATATCTAATTATACAATTATTTCTCGAGCTTTATGGACAGATATAGATTAAGGAACATGGTTAATAGAGCCATTGAAAAGAAAACGCCAGATACCAATCTATACACGCCTGGACTGTACATGTTTCGGTTCGGGCGAATGAACCTTTCCACAGCCTTTAGTATAGATCTGGCATTTGGACGTCAATTGCCTGTTTCATTATCAGGCTAACATGAAATATAATTTTGATAAAATTTTCTATAGAAATAAAATTTTGACAAACTTGTCTACAGAAATAAAATTTTGACAAAATTTTCTGTAGAAATAATATTTTGAAAAAACTTTCTATAGAAATAAAATTGTGACAAATAATACTATTTTGACAAAATTTTCTATAGAAATAAAATTTTGACAAAATAAATTTTCTATAGAAATACAATTCTGACAAAAAATTCTGTATAGAAAAAAAATGACTATAGAAATTTTAGCAAACTGACTTTTCTATAAAATCAGTTTTGCCAAATTTTTCTATAGAAATAAAATTTTGACAATATTTTCTATAGAAATAAAATTTTCACAAAATTTTATATGGAAATATAGTGTCGACAAAATCTATATATATAAAATTCAATTTATGTTTGTTTATTTGTTTGTTTGTTTGTTTGTTTGTATGTACCGAGTTGGCTCCGAAACGGCTGAACCGATTTACTTGAAACTTTCAGAGATCGTAGGGGGCGTTCATGTGGTGAAAATAGGGTACCTCATTTTTTGACACCTGGTCGCGGAGGGGGACCTCCCCTTTGACGGACTTTTTGAAAATTGGACCAAAGTTGACGGATTTGCTTGAAATTTTCATTGAAGGTTGGGTTTGGTATCTAGACAAAGATCCGCTACTTTATATTTCGATATTTGGTGGCGGAGGGGGACCTCCCCTTTGTTCGACTTTTTTTAAAGTACAGTGAAAAAACTAAAATTCTCTAAATTATCTGAGATTTACAGAGCACATGCGGTGAGGTTATGGAATTAATATGGGGTACCTGATGGTTTCATATGTGGACGGGGAGGCGGACCTCCCCCTTGCCCTACTTTTTGAAATTTTGAACAAAATTATGCGATTTGCTTGAAATTTTCATTGAATGTTGCGGTTGGCATCTAGACAAAAATCCGCTACATTATTTTTCGATATTTGGTCGGGGAGGAGGACCACCCCTTTGCCCTACTTTTTTTAAAAGTACAGTGAAAACAAAACTAAACTCGCCCGACAGAAATTTTACGGAAAAAATGGGTGAGGTTATGAAATTTATATCAGGTTCCTGATTTTTTAATAAAAATAAAAGGGCATAGGGAGACATCTTAAGTACATACAGAGAAACAATTAAACTTTTCTATTGAAACAATTAAACTCTACCGAGTTACTTGAAATTTACAGAGGACTGAGGAGAGGTTACGATATTAATAGTTGATACCCGATTCTGTGATATTTGGATGGAAGAGAGACCGCCTCTTTAGGCTTATAATTTGCTTGACATTTTCTGGGACGTTTACAAAAGATACGCTACATCACTTTTCGATATTTGGTCGGGGAGCAGGTCCTCCTCTAAAACTGCAAAAAAAAACAAAAATTCTTAAGTTTTCTTGAAATTTACAAAGGCAGTGGGGGAAGGTTGTGATATTGTACCGGTGTTTGTCGATATTGTATCGGGGAAAGTGACGTCCCTTTAAAACAATAGAGCAAAATTTAAACATCTCCGATCTACTTGAAATTTACAGGGAACGTGGGTGCGGGTGATTAAATTTATACATGATTTTTAAATTAGTACATGATTTTTCGATATCTGGTTGTGGAAGGGGAAAATTGAAATAAACTTTGTCGATTTACTTCGATAGAATTTATAGGGACCATTGAGTAGTTGTGAAATGAATATGGGGTATCAGGTCGGAGTGGAGCGAAGGTGGGGAGAGGGTTCCCTTTTGTCGGTTTTTTTTTCTTAGATTGAAAGTAGAGGATTGTCCGTAAATGTGAACTCGGTACATAATTTTATGATTTTTGCACAGGCTTCTGCCAGACTTCGTTTTAGTAAAGAATTTAAATTTACATAAAATTGGCAGCCAACGTAGAGGGTGCATCATTTTCCAACATTTGAGCAAATGTTAATGTGGTATAATTTTTTACTACTTTTGCATTTCCCGATTTATTGGATGGGAAACAGTAATTCTTTGTATGTTATTATAATATAGTGCGTAATTTTCAGATATATTGAGGAGAAGGATACCTTTCATTGACAAACCACACTTAAAATTCACAAGAAATATAGAAGATTGTCCAACTACTTGAATACAGAGCATTATTTAAAAAATTTGGAGGAAAGGGTACACCCACTCCCCGACATTTTTTTAGACGAACCGTTTTACATGTGCGTAACCGCTGTATTTGTACCTATAAACGAAGAAGCAAGTAGTCCGATTTGTTTGAAAGAATTCAAATCTTTTCGAATTTGTTTTCAGCACGAAGGATATGGTTGACTAAGTAAACGCAAAATGTTCCTACAAATACGCTTCGGAAGGCGCAGCGAAGCGGGCCGGGTTACGCTAGTTATCTATAGAAATACAATTCTGACAAAAAATTCTGTATAGGAAAAAAAATTACTATAGAAATTTTAACAAACTGACTTTTCTATAAAATCAATTTTGCCAAATTTTTCAATAGAAATAAAATTTTTACAAATTTTTCTACAGAATTACAATTTTGACAAAATTTTTCTACAGAAATAAATTGTTGTCAAAATTTTCTGTAGACATAAATTTTTGTTAAAATATTCCATAGAAATAGAATTTTGACAAAATTTTCTAAAAAAAATAAAATTTTGACAAAATTTTCTAAAGAAATAAAATTTTGAAAACATTTTTATAAAACTAAAATTTTTACTTAATTTTCTATAAATATTTCTAAAATTTTTATTTTAGGCCATACTATCATAGTCTCACTTTTTCGCGATTTTGTAGAAGTTGTAACATTCTCTTGCTAATGCAATCTAAAATATTTAAAACTTCGACATATTTACAATTCAAGGGATAAATTGTCGCTAATAGGAGTGATCAAAAAATAATAAAAAAAAAACATTGTAAATAAAATAATAGAACATCTTTTCACTATAACCACAAAACTGTTATCAAACACAGCAAAATAAGATTTTGTATGTAGTAGTTTTTTGTTTAAATTTTCTTAAAATTTTGGTAGATTATTTTTGGTTCCAGTGGCAACCGTGATTACAATCCGTATCACATTAATGTTGGTAACATTGCAGGGAGTCCCAACGATATTCTAAGCACGTCTAATGTGACACTATATTGTTCGAACTCGGCTAGCCCTTGGCATTGAGTTAATTATGTTATAGAATAGGTTAGAACTCATTAAAAGCAGATAAGGTCATTATCTAAAATACCAGGCTTCCATTATACCTTACGTAAATTAACGTACGTCATACTGGTCAAATATTTGACAGAAATAAAAAAAATCGTCGTCACATTCTCATACGATAGAAGTATCATTGTACATCGTGGTACGAGTATTTTCCAAACACGGTATCCAGATGTTTTGAAAATATTCGTGGAAAATAGTTTGACACTCATTTTGGTTAAATATTTGCCTAGTGTGACCATACCATAATCCTTAATCTTATTTTCAATACCAAGCGATATGAACCAGGAACCCACAAAAATGTGATCCACATACCTACCTTAATGCTTAGTGATGTAAAGGATTTTCTCTTTTACTACGATAGCCTGCATATCATTTCGATTACATGCCACAACATGGCTTATAGAAAAATTTAATTTAAAACTTTAACCAATCTGTATGCTGAGCATGGACCACAACTCCAAACTTTAAGCTTATAGCACGTTAGGGATTTTTCAGAATTTGTGCATTGAATGGATGATAGCATTTTAAACTTTCTCGATGAAAAAGTTTCAACACTAAATTTCATAAATTATGTGAGATGGTCAAAGGGAAAATTGACTTATGAAGTTTATTTCTATAACAAGCAGAGAAATGCGTAAAAATTTATCATCATAATTAATGAAAATATTCGAGATTAAATCAATTGTGAAACTCTTTGAAACTATGTTAATGGGACTATGTTCTATACATCACCATGGAGTGGGGTGTATATGGAGTTTGCTATTCCATTTGTAACACATCGAAGTATTTACAACCCTATAAATTATATACCAGTGTGGGCAAAAAAGGTAGGACTTTGTTAATAATTTACATTTGTGATGGGGGCATAAGAAATATACCCTAAATGACATTGAGGACAGGGTATAATAACTTTAATCTGCCACAATATGTATTGTTATACCCTGCTCCACATTGTGGAACAGGGTATTATAAGTTAGTGCATATGTTTGCAACACCCAGAAGGAGACGAGATAGACACATGGTGTCTTTGGCAAAAATGCTCAGGGTGGGCTCCTGAGTCGATATAGCGATGTCCGTCTGTCCGTGAACACATTTTTGTAATCAAAGTCTAGGTCGCAGTTTTAGTCCAACCGACTTCAAATTTGGCACAAGTATGTGTTTTGGCTCAGAATAGATCCCAATTGATTTTGGAAGAAATCGGTTCAGATTTAGATATAGCTCCCATATATATATTTCGCCCGATATGGACTTACATGGCCCCAGAAGCCAGAGTTTTACCCTAATTTGCTTAAAATTTTTCACAAGAAGAACAATTAGTACTATAGTCAAGTGTGCCAAATTTCATTGAAATCGGTTCAGATTTAGATATATCTCCCATATATATCTTTCGCCCGATATGGACTAATACGGTCCCAGAAGCCAGAGTTTTACCATAATTTGGTTGAAATTTTGCACAGGGAGTAGAATTAGCATTGTAGCTATGCGTGCCACATTTGGTTGAAATCGGTTCAGATTTAGATATAGCTCCCATATATAGCTTTCGCCCGATTTACACTCATATGAACACAGACGCCAATTTTTGCTCCGATTTAGTTGAAATTTTGCACAGGGAGTAGAATTAGCATTGTAGCTATGCGTGCCACATTTGGTTGAAATCGGTTCAGATTTGGATATAGCTCCCATATATAGCTTTCGCCCGATTTACACTCATATGACCACAGACGCCAAGTTTTTGCTCCCATTTAGTTGAAATTTTGCACAGGGAGTACAATTAGCATTGTAGCTACGCGTGCCAAATTTGGTTGAAATCGGTTCAGATTTAGTTATAGCTCCCATATATAGCTTTCGCCCGATTTACACTCATATGACCACAGAGGCCAATGTTTTGCTCCGATTTAGTTGAAATTTTGCACAGGGTGTAGAATTAGCATTGTTGCTATGCGTGCCAAATTTGGTTGAAATCGGTTCAGATTTAGTTATAGCTCCCATATATAGCTTTCGCCCGATTTACGCTCATATGATCACAGAGGCCAATTTTTTGCTCCGAATTAGTTGAAATTTTGCACAGGGAGTAGAATTAGCATTGTAGCTCTGCGTGCCAAATTTGGTTGAAATCGGTTCAGATTTAGATATAGCTCCCATGTATATCGTTCGCACTATTTACATTCATATGACCACAGTGGCCAATTTTTTGCTCCGATTTAGTTGAGATTTTGCAAAGGGAGTAGAATTAGCAAAATTGCCATATTTGGTTGAAATTGGTTCAGATTTAGATATAGCTCCAATATATAGCTTTCGCCCGATTTACACTCATATGACCACAGAGGCCAATTTTTAACTCCCATTTAGTTGAAATTTTGCAGGGAGTAGAATTAGCATTGTTGCTATGCGTGCTAAATTTGGTTGAAATCGGTTCAGATTTAGATATAGCTCCTATATATATGTTTTTCTGATTTCGTCAAAAATGGTCAAAATACCAACATTTTCCTTGTAAAGTCGCCACTGCTTAGTCGAAAAGTTGTAAAAATGACTCTAATTTTCCTAAACTGCTAATACATATATATCGAGCGATAAATCATAAATAAACTTTTGCGAAGATTCCTTCAAATTGCTTCAGGTTTAAACGTTTCCCATATTTTTTTACTAACATTGTGTTCCACCCTAGTGCATTAGCCGACTTAAATTTTGAGTCTATAGATTTTGTAGAAGTCTATCAAATTCTGTCCAGATCGAGTGATATTTAAATGTGTGTATTTGGGACAAACCTTATATATAGCCCCCAACACATTTGACGGATGTGGTATCGAAAATTTAGATCTACAAAGTGGTGCAGGGTATAATATAGTCGGCACCGTCCGACTTTAGACTTTCCTTACTTGTTTTTATTGATTTTAGACCCAATTAAATATATACCGATCGACTCAGAATCACATCCTGACCAGAGATCTGTATCAAACTTTTTTAGGTTTGCGACATGTCGCAAAGTTGTAAACGTCACATACGCGTCGTAAATGAAACTGAAAATACTTTAGTCGCGTCAGCTAGGCAGCGAATTCGATGATATCCAAGACGATGGTATGTCCGAAGACGTTTCAATTCTTAGGAATGTTCACAATTTTCGGTTTTAGTCCCCACATTTTCCCTACTGCCTTTTGCACGAGTACAGGGTAACCATGGATTTTCTCGTCCTTTCCTAGCTTTAAGTTCAGTCTCCTGTCCAATATAACCCCAAGGTATTTTGCACACTCACCAACGGGAATTTCGATATCACCTAAGAAAATAGGCTTGACCATGGGAAAATGTTCACAAATTTCTGCAGAAACTCACAGCGAATACTGGCAAACTAAATTAAAAAATGTTCAGGATTTCTTCTATTCAAAATTTGGTTTTCTACAGTAGGTTTACGACTTTTGCGACATACGTATTATACCGTCGCAAATGTATGTCGCAAAAGTCACAGTTTGTGACAGGCCAACCCTGCTCCTGACCCTGATGACCAGAAGTGTCAATATTTTTTTGGCTCTTATCCCCAAATTATGATGTTTTCGTTCTCAAAAATCCCCAATTTAAACTTAGATTCCTTACAAAAATTCCCAATACATTTTTTACAAAATAAAGCAAAATGCTCTGCTATAGAAAATCAGTAATTATTTAAAAATTAAAATTTTGGCAAGATTAAGATTTCGAACCACAACACCAAGAGACTGGAAATATAAACAAGTATATACGGCCGTAAGTTCGGCCAGGCCGAAGCTTATGTACCCTCCATCATGGATTGCATAGAAACTTCTTCTAAACACTGCCATCCAGAATCGAATTACTTAAGTTGTGGTAACGCTTGCCGATGGCAAGGTATCTTAAAACCTTCTAACACCATCTTCTAAATTGTATGTAAGTCCATATGTGGTATATATTAAATCAAAAAAGATCGATCCAATACGTATATAATTCAGTTTGACAAAGTAGATATAAAATTTTTACAAAATTTTCTACAGAAATAAAATTTTAACAAAATTTTCTATAGAAATAAAATTTTCACAAAATTTTCTATAGAAATAAAAATTTTGTCAAAATTTTCTATAGAAAGAAAATTTTGACAAAAATTTCTACAGAAATAAAATTTTAAAAAAAATTTTCAATAGAAATAAACTTTTGACAAAATTTTCTATAGAAATAAAATCTTGGTAGATTATTTTTGTATCGAGTGGCAACCATGATTATGAACCGAATAAAATTTGAACAAAATTTTCTATAGAAATAAAATTTTGACAAAATTTTCTATAGAAATAAAATTCTGACAATGATGAAAATTTTATTATGAACCGAATAAAATTTTAACAAAATTTTCTCTAGAAATAAAATGTTGACAAAATTTTCTATAGAAATAAAATTTTGGTAGATTATTTTTGGCTCTAGTGGCAACCACGATTATGAACCGATACGGACCAATTTTTGTGTGATTGGACCAATTTTGGTATGGTTGTTAGCGACCATATACTAACACCACGTTCCTAATTTGAACCGGATCGGATGTATTTTGCTCCTCCAAGAGGCTCCGGAGGTCAAATCTGGAGAACGTTTTATATGGGGGCTATATATAATTATGGACCGATATGGACCAATTCTGCCACGGTTGTTAAAGATCATGTACTAACACCATGTTCCAAATTACAACCGGATTGGATGAAATTTGCTTCTCTTGGAGACTTCGCAAGCCAAATCTGGGGATCGGTTCATATAGGGGCTATATATAATTATGAACCGATGCGGACCAATTTTTGCATGGTTGTTAGAGACCATATGCCAATACCATGTACCAAATTTCAGGCGGATCGGATGAAATTTGCTTCTCTTTGAGGCTCCGCAACCCAAATCTGGGGATCGGTTTATATGGGCGCTATATATAATTATGGACCGATGTGGACCAATTTTTGCACGGTTGTTAGAGACCATATACCAATACCATGTACCAAATTTCAGCCGGATCGGATGCAATTTGCTTCTCTTTGAGGATTCGCAAACCAAATCTGGAGATCGGTTTATATGGGGTCTATATATAATTATGGACCGATGTGGACCAATTTTTGCATGGTTGTTAGAGACCATATACCAACATCATGTACCAAATTTCAGCCGGATCGGATGAAATTTGCTTCTCTTTGAGGCTCCGCAAGCCAAATCTGGGGATCGGTTTATATGGGGGCTATATATAATTATGGACCGATGTGAACCAATTTGTGCATGATTGTTAGAGACCATATACCAACACCATGTACCAAATTTCAGCCGGATCGGATGAAATATGCTTCTCTTAGAGGCAAGGCCGTAGCCAGGATTTTAATTCGGGGGGTTCAACTTTAAAAAAAATATTCATATAATCTCATGTGTAGAAAATTTTAATTATGCATAGGTATGCATACAATATTTTTATACCCACCACCATAGAATGGTGATGGGGGTATAATAAGTTTGTCATGTGTTACAAACACATCGAAATATCGATTTCCGACTATATAAAGTATATATATTATTGATCAGGGAGCAATTCTAAGACGATATAACGATGTCCGTCTGTCTGTCTGTTGTAATCACGCTACAGTATTCACTAATGAAGCAATCGTGCTGAAATTTAGCACAAACTCGTCTTTTGTCTGCAGGCAGGTCAAGTTCGAAGATGGTCTATATCGGTCCAGGTTTTGATATAGTCCCCATATAAACCGACCTCCCGATTTGGGGTCTTGGGCTTATAGAAATCGTAGTTTTTATCCAATTTGCCTGAAATTTGAAATCTAGAGGTATTTTCGGGTCATAAAGAGGTGTGCCGAAAACGGTGAGTATCGGTCGATATTTTGGTATAGCCCCCATAAGAACGATCTCCCTATTTAACTCCTTGGGTTTCTAGAAACCGTAGCTTTTATCTGGTTTGCCTGAAATTGTAAATATTATGGTATTTTAGGCTCACAAAAACGTGTATCGGATTAAGTTTTTATCGGTCCATTTGGTAATGCCTCCATATAAACAGACTTCACTTCTTCAGGGTGTAGAAGGCGCACCGATCATGAAAATTGGTTGAAACTCAATGTAAAATTTCCAGATTTTACTTCTACCGATTTAAGATTTCAAATCAAGACGTTATTTTATAATTTTCTTGCACACTTACAAGAGATGTTAATGATTCCTCTAAAACTCAAACAAAAATGGTTCTTATAAATCCAGAATCTGATATAGTCCTCATAGGTGAAATCTTTAAATTTATCTTCGGGAAGTGTCCTCAAGTCCTCAAGCCCTCCTGAAATTTCAAAGGAAACCCTAATATTTGGTTCATGTTCGGAACGTGGTTGAACGTTCGGATGAGCACGTAGTAACTGCAGGGATGGAAAATGCAGTTCTATAGTACTTTTTTCAAACCTTTTCACCACGGTCAGTACCATAGTACCCCCGCGAATGATTTAGTACCTTTTGTGTAGACATTTTTGAGTCGATATCAGATTTATGGTACAATAGCTTTGACAAAATGTTATAATATTTTGAGAAATTACAAATATGGCAAAACAGACCATGTGGGAAAAAATCTATTTCGTAAAAGACATAGTCAAAAACAGGATTTTATTGAACTTCAAAAATGTTTTAGTCGAAAAACGAATGCGATTTTACATTATCGATTTTTTATTTCGGTAGAAAATGTTGTCAAAATTGTATTTCTATATAGAATTTTTGCAAAATTTTATTTTTATAGAAAATGTTGTCAAAATTTTTTCAATAAACAGAATTGCCGCATTTGGGCGAATGAGAATCTAAGAGTGATTGTCGAAAAACCAATGCACCCACAAAGAGTGACTGTTTGGTGTGGTTTATGTGGGATGGCGGCATCATCGGGCCGTATTTTTTCCAAAATGAGGCCGGTAAGGCAGTTACTATGAACGGTGTTCGCTATCGTGAGATGATAACGAACTTTTTATGGCCCGAATTGGAAGATATGGATGTGGACGATATGTGGTTTCAGCAGGACGGTGCCACTTCCCACACAGCTAACGAAACAATGGCTCTTTTGCGCAACAAATTCAATGGCCGTGTTATCTCACGTAATGACGATGTCAATTGGCCGCCAAGATCATGTGATTTGACACCGTTGGACTTTTTTCTTTGGGGTTATTTGAAAGAAAAGGTGTACGTCGATAAGCCAGCAACAATTCAAGAGCTAAAGGATGAGATAATTCGGCACATTAACGGCGTAGAACCTCCATTATGCCTCAGCGTCATCGAAAATTTGGACCATCGGATGAAGGTATGCCACCGAGGTCGCGGCGCCCATTTGGCCGATATTTTGTTCCATACATAATGGAGTAATACCAATATATCATAATAAAATAAAATTACAATAATTTCCTAAATAGTTTGTGTTTTATTCAAAATCAACATCGGCCCTTGAAATTTTAACTACCCTTTATATAGAAATAAATGTTTGACAAAATTTTCTATAGAAATAAAATTTTGACAACATTCCCAATATTGGCAACACTGCTGATGACAAATACTCTGCCAAGCAAATATATATACCAAATCATGGACCGTTAAATCGGAATATCGGTCTATATGGGGGCTATACCAAAACATGGACCGATTCACACCATATTCGCCACACCCATTTACTGACCTAAAATAACTATAGATTTTGAATTTGGGGCAAATCGGATAAAAATAGATCAAATCGGGCGATCGGTCTATATTCAGGGGATACCAAAACATTGATGGATACACAACATTTTCGACACAACCATATGTGTGGATCTAAACTACTTCTAGATTTCCAAATTCAGACATAGCGGATCCAGAAGCCCAACAAGTGAAATCAGGAGATCGGGCTTTATGGGGACTATACCGCAACGTTTGGGGTCTATATCAAACTCTGGACCGATATAGACTATCTTCGAACTTGACCTGCCTGGAGATAAAATACGATTTTTTGCGATTTTGAAACAAATTCATTAATACAACGAAATTTTTCGTTATTATAACGAATTTTCTGCTAATCAACGTAATTTTCCATTGAAAATGTTTCGTTATATCAATGAAAAATTTTCGTGGCCTCAATTTTAATGAAATTTTCTTAGTGTGTAGTTATATCGTCTTAGTCGGAAGTCGATATTTCGATATGTTACAAACGGAATGACAAATTTCTCAGCAAAAACAAGTATATAAGGCCGTAAGTTCGGCCAGGCCGAAGCTTATGTACCCTCCACCATGGATTGCGTTGAAACTTCTAATGAAGACTGTCATCCACAATCGAGTTACTTGGGTTGCGGTAACACTTGCCGATGGCAAACTAAAAAAGGCCTATTAAATACGTATATATTTAAGTTTAAAGTTTCTATAGAAATAAAATTTTGACAACATTTTCTATAGAAATAAAATTCTGACAAAATTTTGTATAGAAATAAAATTTATTTATTTATTTATTTTATTTTCATTATGTAATTTGAAGCCACATAGCGGCCAATTTATGTAAATTACAATGAACTACTAACCGTGCCAAAATTTTGACAAAATGTTCTATAGAAATAAAATTTTGACAAAATTTTCTATAGAAATAACATTTTGACAATGTTTTCTATAAAAATAAAATTTTGGTAGATTATTTTTGGCTCGAGTGGCAACCATGATTATGAACCGATAAGGACCAATTTTTGTGTGATTGGGGATCGCCTATATATAACTATAGTTCGAAAATCTGGGGATCGATTTATCTGGGGGCTATATATAATTATGGACCGATATGGACCCATTCTTGCATGGATGTTAGAGACCATATACTAACACCACGTACCCAATTTCAACCGGATCGAATGAATTTTGCTCCTCTAAGAGGCTCCGGAGATCAAATCTGGGGATCGGCTTATATGGGGGCTATATATAATTATAGACCGATATGGACCAATTTTGGCATGGTTGTTAGAGCCAATATACTAACACCACGGACCATATTTCAATCGGATCGGATGACTTTTGCTCCTCTAAGAGGCTCCGGAGGTCAAATCTGGGGATCGGTTAATATGGGGGCTATATATAATTATGGGCCGATGTGGACCAATTTTTGCATGGTCATTAGAGAACATATACCAACACCATGTACCAAATTTCAGGCGGATCGGATGAAATTTGGCTCTCTTAGAGGCTCCGCAAGATAAATCGGGGGATCGGTTTATATGGGGGCTATATGTAATTATAGACTGATATGGACCAATTTTTTCATGGTTGTTAGAGACCATATAATAACACCATGTACCAAATTTCAGCCGGATCGGATGAAATTTGCTTCTCTTAGAGCACTCGCAAGCCAAATTTGGGGGTCCGTTTATATGGGGGCTATACGTAAAAGTGGACCGATATGGACCAATTTTTTCATGATTGTTAGAGACCATATACTAACACCACGTACCAAATTTCAGCCGGATCCGATGAAATTTGCTTCTCTTAGAGCACTCGCAAGCCAAATTCGGGGGTCCGTTTATATGGGGGCTATACGTAAAAGTGGACCGATATGGCCCATTTTCAATACCATCCGACCTACATCAATAACAACTACCTGTGCCAAGTTTCAAGTCGATAGCTTGTTTCGTTCGGAAGTTAGCGTGATTTCAACGGACGGACGGGCGGACATGCTCTGATCGACTCAGAATTTCACCACGACCCAGAATATATATACTTTATGGGGTCTTAGAGCAATATTTCGATGTGTTACAAACGGAATGACAAAGATAATATACCCCCATCCTATGGTGGAGGGTATAAAAATTGGAAGTTGTTCTAAAGGCACAACTTTAAAAGCACTTCAAAAAATGATGAAATACACATGAAGTTCTTTTAATTTAATATTTTCTCGCTTATATTTTAAATGGGTTATTATACCCTCCATCATAGGATGGGGGTATATTAACTTTGTCATTCCGTTTGTAACACATCGAAATATTGCTCTAAGACCCCATAAAGTATATATATTCTGGGTCGTGGTGAAATTCTGAGTCGATCTAAGCATGTCCGTCCGTCCGTCCGTCCGTCTGTTGAAATCACGCTAACTTCCGAACGAAACCAGCTATCGACTTGAAACTTGGCACAACTAGTTGTTATCAATGTAGGTCGGATGGTATTGAAAATACCATCCGACCACTTTTACGTATAGCCCCCATATAAAGGGACCCTCAGATTTGGCTTGAGGAGCCTCTAACAGAAGCATATTTCATCCGATGCAGCTGAAATTTGGTATATGGTGTTGGTATATGGTCTTTAACAACCATGCAAAAATTGGTCCACATCGGTCCATAATTATATATAGCCTCCATATAAACCGATCTCCAAATGTGGCTTGCGGAGCCTAAAAGAGAAGCAAATTTCATCCGATCCGGCTGAAATTTGGTACATGATGTTGGTATATGGTCTCTAACAACCATGCAAAAATTGGTCCACATCGTTCCATAATTATATGTAGACCCCATATAAACCGATCTCCAGATTTGGCTTGCGAAGCCTCAAAGAGAAGCAAATTGCATCCAATCCGGCTGAAATTTGGTACATGATATTGGTATATGGTCTCTAACAACCGTGCAAAAATTGGTCCACATCGGTCCATAATTATATATGGCGCCCATATAAACCGATCCCCAGATTTGAGTTGCGGAGCCTCAAAGAGAAGCAAATTTCATCTGATCCGCCTGAAATTTGGTACATGATATTATTATATGGTCTCTAACAACCATGCAAAAATTGGTCCACATCGGTTAATAATTATATATAGCCGCCATATAAACCGATCCACAGATTTGGCTTGCGAAGTCTACAAGAGAAGCAAATTTCATCCAATTCGGTTGTAATTTGGAACATGGTGTTAGTATATGATCTTTAACAACCGTGCCAGAATTGGTCCATATTGGTCCATAATTATATACAGCCCCCATATAAAACACTCTCCAGATTTGACCTCCGGAGCCTCTTGGAGGAGCAAGATCCGGTTCAAATTAGGCACGTGGTGTTAGTATATGGTCGCTAACAACCATACCAAAATTGGTCCAATCACACAAAAATTGGTCCATATCGGTTCATAATCATGGTTGCCACTAGAGCCAAAAATAATCTACCAAAATTTTGTCAAAATTTTATTTCTATAGAAAATTTTGTCAAAATTTTATTTCTAGAGAAAATTTTGATAACATTTTATTCGGTTCATAATAAAATTTTCATCATTGTCAAAATTTTATTTCTATAGAAAATTTTGTCAAAATTTTATTTCTATAGAAAATGTTGTTCAAATTTTATTCGGTTCATAATCATGGTTGCCACTCGAGCCAAAAATAATCTACCAAGATTTTATTTCTATAGAAAATTTTGTCAAAACTTTATTTCTATAGAAAATTTTGTTAAAATTTTATTTCTGTAGAAATTTTTGTCAAAATTTTCTTTCTATTGAAAATTTTGTCAACATTTTTATTTCTATAGAAAATGTTGTGAAAATTTTATTTCTATAGAAAATTTTGTTAACATTTTATTTCTGTAGAAAAATTTGTCAAAATTTTATGTCTACTTTGTCAAACTGAATTATATACGTATTGGATCGATCTTTTTTGATTTAATATATATCACGTATGGACTTACATACAATTTAGAAGATGGTGTTAGGAGGTTTTAAGATACCTTGCCATCGGCAAGCGTTACCGCAACTTAAGTAATTCGATTGTGGATGGCAGTGTTTAGATGAAGTTTCTAAGCAATCCATGATGGAGGGTACATAAGCTTCGACCTGGCCGAACTTACGGCCGTATATACTTGTTTTTTTTTTTTGAACTAAGTTAAAAACAGAGTAAAAATGGTGCAAATTATTTAAATTTTGTCAAAAACTTTCTAAATTCGTTCTAGAAAAATTGAGCATTTTTCAAAATATTTGTGATAAAAAGTTTCATACAAGCGTTGGCATGCATTAAAAATCATAAATATAAAATATAAAAGTTAATTATTTAGCAAAATATAAAAAAAATCTATTCACATCCAAAATACTGAATTCGGATCATATCTTAAGAAGTGATGCAAATTCAGTGCAACGACTGTTGAGATGGTGGACATCCGTCGTGTGACTAGCCCCAGTTAAATTCATCACTTCTGCGCCAATTTTGCACCACTTGCTGATCCAAAAAGAAAATTTTCATTACTTTTTTGGGGATGCTGTTTTGCTGGGTTATTATAACCCCATTATCATTCTATGGTGGTGGCTATAAGAAAAGCAAAGTGTCGTTTTCCTGTCTTTAAAATTTGATGTTCCTTCCAATGTTCTTTGCTTTTGTGCAAAATAAATATTTTTCGGATGAGCAACATTTTGAGCATTTTTGCTGAAAAAATTTTGTTTTCTCGCCAAACAGAAAAAGCTTACTGAAATTATATACATAATTTCTGAGAAAATAAAATGGTTGCGACAAACATTTAACATATTCCCCACAAAAATATTTTGCTCTTGAGTTGATCACATTCCTTATTTGGGTATACCGATCTGCTTGAGGTAGGGTGTTTCATCAAATCCATCACAAAATTCTGTACATTTTCAAGTAGCTCATTACGACAAGGGATCTTTCAAAGGAAACTATTATATTTGATTCATTTTCGTGGGTAATTAAGTTTCGGCTCGTTCAAACTTGCGACCGTAAATACTTGTTTAATAAAAAAATATATACACATTTCCTCAGGAAAGAGCCGAAAGATTGCACGCAGAGAAGGAATATGATCACCTCAACTATGTTTCAAGAGCAAAATGTTAGTTTTGGATGGTGACCATGTAACATGTTTATGGCAAAAATGTTCTTTTCTCGCCAAAAATAATATTCTTGCCGAAATCAGACACATAATCTCCGAGAAAATAACATGGTTGCGACAAACATGTTACATGGTCACCATTCAAAATATTCCTTCTCTGGATGTGGATATGCTCCGAAAGGCAAATGCTGTCCCATAAAAAACTTGACTTTTCTTTTCTTTTGTTTGGTTTGTTTTAAATCTTATATTTATAATGGAAATAAAAACTAGATCATACCATCAAACTTGGCATGGAAAATTACATCAAATATGTTTCCAAAGAACATGGATTGGTACAAAGACATAAAAGAAGCCTTCCTATACTTACACCTGTTTGCCATTTACGGATATCGTTAGGATTTTGTTTCTTTGTTCCTTATCTCCATACAGCATATAGTTTTATGCAAATAATATGTCAATCATTTACTTCCCAGAAATTTATTGTGTTTTGCATATGAGACAAATACCATTATGTTTCTATCAAGTAATTGCATCTACAACGACATTGTGGCCAATGGAAACACTGTAAATAAAGAGATGGTATAGTATAAACATATAAGAAATCAAATCGAGGGCCCAAAACCATAATATGGGACGATATAAATCAAATTTGGTATCGCTCTTTATAGAGATAATTTACAAGTAGCATTTTTCTTTGAGTTTAGAGGAAGCTTTAACTTCTCGTCTAGCCTCGCAAGAAAATCCAATTAAATGCCTCTCATAGGATTTGAAATATAAATTCTATAGATCTTTACCCACATTATTCGAATAAGCACGACAGCTCTGTTCAAAATTACAATAGAAACTCAAGAATTCATATCGTGAGATTGGTCTATATGGAGGGTTTACCAAACCATGGACCGATACATAAAATAAACGGTAAACGTATTTGTTGAACCATAATATCTCTAGATTTCCACTTCAATCAGGCGAATTGAATTAAAATTACAATTACTACACGCAAAGAAAAAAAAAACGTTTGGAAAATGTGTACCGAAAACGTTATTCTTTTGTTAAAGTTTTTGGAATTTCTTCGAAAATTCCAAACTATTATCATCAACATTTTTTTTTGTTACAAAATTTTTATTTTTGCAATAAAAACAAAAAATGTTACAAAATTTTTATTTTTGCAATAAAAGCAAGTTCGGTCAGGCCGAATCTTATGTACCGTTCACCATGGATTGCGTAGAAAGTTCTACTAAAGACGGTCATCCATAATTGAATTACTTGGGTTGCGGCCGATGGCAAGGCATCTTAAAACTTCTTAACATAATCTTCTAAATTGTAAGTTAGTCCATGCGGATTATAGTTTAGGCAAAAAAAAGGCCGATTAAAAACGTATATGTTCAGTTCTTGACATAAGCGTAGGAAGGCCTCTGGGGAGGGGGCTTAAACCCCCCCAGAAAAATTTTAGCCCCCCCCCCCAGAATTTGAAACTCTATTTATGATTTTCCATTTTTCAATAAATGTCAATATTTTTTTTAATTTTAGAAAAATAAAACAAGTATATACAATTGCACAAAGTTCCGCTAATTACTTTCATGAACAATCGAATTACTTGGGTTGTGGTAGCAGTTGCCGATGGCAATGTTTGAAGTCAGATATTTATGAAATAAAGCTGTGGTTGAACTTATGATTGATTTCGTTTAGTCAATTTAATTAAAAAAATAGTAATTGATATTAAAACATTCTTTCATAAATTAATAGCTTAATAATGCTGCGAAAAAGCGTTGCCTAAAAAGTAGTGAAAATGTTTTTTTTTTTTGGGTCTAGAAGTGGTGCAAAATTGGCGGAGAAGCAATGAATGTAATATGAGCTTGTCATAGGACAAATGTTCACCGTTTCAACAGCCGTTGCAATAAATTTGCATCACTTCTTAAGGTGAGATCCGAATTCAGTGTTTTGAATGTGAATTAAAAAATTTTGTGATATTTTCCCAAATAAATAATTTTTATATTGTTTTTATGATTTTTAATGTATTCTGACGCTTGTTTGAAACGTTTTTCCTCGAATAATTTCCAAACTTATCGATTTTTCTATAATGGATTTAGCAGTTTTGTGGCAAAATTTGAATAATTTGTACCAATTTATTTATTCTTACTCTTTATTTAAACTATTTGAAAAAAAAGAAAACAAAAAATTACACTTAAAAATAAGGAAAAAAAAATAAGTAAAAAATGAAGTAGTTAAAATAATTGAGGACATTTTTGGAAGTACTTTTAAAGTTGTGCCTTTAGAACAACTCACAATTTTCTTGCTGGGAAAAGTGTGGAACTACTTTTAGTTGCTTTATTATAAATTAATTGTCGAGTTATTTTGATGCCCAATTTTTTATTCAATTTTATGAAATAAAACATTAATTGAACCTATAAGTTCAGTCTAAAAATTTTTAGCTAGGGGGGCTATAGCCCCCCCTTGGAAAATTGTCTAGCTACGCTAATGGTTCTTGATCAGTATATATAGGGAAGAAATAATTAGGTATTGATATGAACTTTTGTGCGGTAATTATAAAGCCAGACGTGAAATATGGGGGTTGCTTTATATGGGGGCTATATACAAATATAAACACTATTCTACCAAAAATGACAGATTTTTTACAGTTTGGTAGATTGGTAGAATTCTCGATATTTTGGAAGATCTTGCAAAATATTCCTCTCCAACTAAGAGGAGCTTCATAAATTTCCTATAGAAATAAAATTTTGACAAAATTTTCTACAGAAATTTAATTCTAAAAAAAAACAAGTATATACGGCCGTAAGTTCGCCCAGGCCGAAGCTTATGTACCCTACACCATGGATTGCGTAGAAACTTCTTCTGAACACTGCCATCCACAATCGAATTACTTGGGTTGCGGTAACGCTTGCCGATGGCAGGGTATCTTAAAACTTCCTAACACCGTAATATATACCACATAGTCCATACGTGGTATATAATTAAGTTAAGTATATAATTAATTAAGTATATAATTAAGTTTAAAGTTTCTATGGAAATAAAATTTTGACAACATTTTCTATAGAAGTAAAATTTGGAAAAAATTTTCTATACAAATAAAATTTGGATAAAATTTTCTATAGAAATAAAATTCTCACAAAATTTTCTATAGAAATAAAATTTTGACAATATTTTCTACAGAAATAAAATTTTGACAAAATGTTCTATAGAAATAAAATTTTGACAAAATTTTATATAGAAATAAAATTTTGACAAAATTGTATATAGAAATAAAATTTTGACAAAATTTTCTATAGAAATAACATTTTGACAATGTTTTCTATAAAAATAAAATTTTGGTAGCGGCAACCATGATTATGAACTGATATGGACCAATTTTTGTGTGATTGGGGATCGCCTATATATAACTATAGACTGATATGGACCAATTTTGGCATGGTTATTAGCGGCCTTATACTAACACCACGTTCCAAATTTGAACCGGATCGGATGAATTTTGCTCCTCCAAGAGGCTCCGGAGGTCGAATCTGGAAAACGGTTTATATGGGGGCTATATATAATTATGGACCGATATGGACCAATTCTGGCACGGTTGTTAGAGACCATATACTAACACCATGTTCCAAATTTCAAGCGGATCGGATGAAATTTGCTTCTCTTAGAGGATCCGCAAGCCAAATCTGGGGATCGGTTTATATGGGGGCTATATATAATTGTGAACCGATGTGGACTAATTTTTGCACGGATATTAGAGATCATATACTAACACCACGTTCCACATTTGAACCGGATCGGATGAATTTTGCTCCTCCAAGAGGCTCCGGAGGTCAAATCTGGAGAACGGTTTATATGGGGGCTATGGACCGATATGGACCAATTCTGTCACGGTTGGTAGAGACCATATACTAACACTATGTTCCAAATTTCAAGCGGATCGGATGAAATTTGCTTCTCTTAGAGGCTCCGCAAGTCAAATTTGGGAATCGGTTTATATGGGGGCTATATATAATTATGAACCGATGTGAACCAATTTTTGCATGGTTGTTAGAGATCATATGCTGACACCATGATATTGACCACTTTTTGCATCGTTGTTAGAGATCATATTCTACCACCATTGTACCAAATTTCAGACGGATCGGACGAAATTTGGTTCTCTTAGGGACTCCGCATTCCAAATCTGGGGATCGGTTTATATGGGGGCTATATATAATTATGGACCGATATGGACCAATTTTTGCATGGTTGTTAGAGACCATATACCAACATCATGTACCAAATTTTAGCCAGATCGTATGAAATATGCTTCTCTTAGAGCCTACGCAAGCCAAATCTGAGGATCCGTTTATATGGGGGCTATACGTAAAAGTGGACCGATACGATAATATTTCGATGTGTTACAAACGGAATGACAAAGTTGATATACCCCCCATCTTATGGTGGAGGGTATAAAAATTTATAAAAATAAATTTGTGACAAATTTTTCTATAGAAATACATTTTTAACAAAATTATCTATAGAAATTATGTTTTGACAAAATTTCTAAAGAAATGAAATGTTGACAAAATTTTCTATGGGAATAAAATTTTGGTAGATTATTTTTGGCTTGTGTGGCAATCGTGATTATGAATCGAAAAGGGCCAATTTTTCTGTGACTGGGGATAAGTATATGTCGGGGCTATATATGACTATAGATTGATACGTACCAATTTTTGCATGGGATCTGGGGATCGGTTTATATGGTTATATACTGCTAGAAATATATACATGTCATTGGTTAGATCTAGATTAGAATATGCCAGTGTGATTTGGAATCCCTTTTATATGTGCCATGTTACTCGTATTGAACGCATTCAGAAGAGGTTTATTAAATTTGCCCTGAGTTCAATATCTTTCACAGATCCTGAACCGTCATATTCTGACCGATGTCGACTTATCGGTATGAAGACACTAGAAAATAGAAGATTATTTTTATCTCAGATTTTTCTGTACAAGATAGTTAATGGTATCATAGATGCTCCAGATTTGCTTGAATTAATACAATTTAATATTCCCTGCCATAATTTGCGACGTCAAAACCTACTCTTCATTCCAATTCATCGTAGCAACTATTCATATAATGAACCAATTGTGCGTGCTTTAAAGGAATTTAATCGGATCTCAAATTTTAGGTTGGATTTTTCTTCTACATTATTTGATTTTTGTAAATCATTAGATATTATATATTTTTAGTAATAAGCTTAGTCTGTAAGGATTGTAATGCAAATCCAAAGACTGAAATAAATAAATAAATATGGGGGCAATATATCATTATGAACCGATGTGGACCAATTTTTGCACGGATGTTAGATATCATATACTAATACCACGTTCCGCATTTTAACCGGATCGGATGAATTTTGATCCTCCAAGAGGCTCGGGAGGTCTAATCTGGGGATCGGTTTATATGGGGGCTATATATAATTATGAACCGATATGACCACTTTTTGCATCGTTGTTAGAGATCATATTCTAACACCATTGTACCAAATTTCAGACGGATCGGATGAATTTAACCCAAAGAAGATTGTTCTCATTCCCTCACATAATTTTCACTTCCACGATTTTTTTAGTTCTTGGCACCTTTTTCTGTAATACAAATAATATTGAAGAAATTATTCAATTTTATATTTTTTTTAAATTTTACCTTTCGCCTGGACGGAGAATCGAACCGAGGACCATACAGTTTGTAAGTCAACACACTACCACTGGGCTACGTAGCTGTCATAGTCATCAATAGACAATTATCGTTATAAGTTACCTTTATAGCATACTCTGCGGCGCCCACGAGCCAATGCTAACAAAATATTATTCAACACTACTATGGTGGTAACATCAACCAAGGGCTGTAGAGCAGGGATGGAAAATGCAGTACTATAGTACTTTTTTCAATACTTTTTCACCCTGATCAGAACCGTAGTACCCCCGCGAACAATTTAGTACCTTCTGTGTAGAAATTTTTTAGCCGATATTAGTACAATAGTTTTGACAAAATATTTTAATATTTTGAGAAAGTCTAACAAATTTGCTTATTAGCCATAGTCAAATACACGATTTTATTGAATTTCAAGGATGTTTTAGTTGAAAAAGCATGTGATTCTATATTACGCTTCTACACGAACACTTTCTAGATAAGAAATTATCGATCGCGTACTAAAATAATGCGAACCATTACAGTCACGTTTGAAACTTGAGACAAAAAAAATCTACCAACATTTGGAGAAAATCTTACCAAAAACTGCCAAAAAAACATTATTTTGCAAAAATTTATTTCTTCAGAAAAATTTTATTTGTATAGAAATGTTTATCAAAAGTTTATTTCTACAGAAAATGTTGTCAAATTTTATTTTTGTAAACAATTTTTTCAAAATTTTATTTCTGATGAAAATTTTATCAAAAAATTTTATTTTTATAGGAAATTTGGTCAAAATTTGATTTTTATGGGAAATTTGTTGAAATTTTTATTTTAATGGGAAATTTGGTCAAAATTTTATTTTATGTGAAATTTGGTGAAAATTTTATTTTTATGGAAACTTTGGTCAAAATTTGATTTTTATGGGAAATTTGGTCAAAATTTTATTTTATGGAAAATTTGGTAAAAATTTTATATCTATAGAAAATTTAGTCAAAATTTTATTTCTGATGAATATTTTATTTCTATAGAAAAATTTGTCAAAATTTTATTTCCATAGAATATTTTGTCAAAATTTTATTTCTATGGAAAATTTTGTCAAAATTTTATTTCTATGGAAAATTTTGTCAAAATTCTATTTCAATAGAAATTTTTTTTTATTTATTTATTTACAGAAAATTTATGAAGTACCAAGATTTCTATTAATCTACCAAACAGTAGAATTCTATTAACTGTGGCAAACGTGATTACAATACTACAGTAGTCTTTGTAAGCGGATATAAAACTAAAAAAATATTTAAATTGAGGAGTTGGGAAACAAAGTTTTATTTTCTTTAAAATTCAGTCCAAAGAGCTCTTGACAATAATGTACCAATGGAATTTTTGTTGAAATTTAGTGAAAAGTACTTTTTCGCTCAAAAAAAATACTTTTTTAGTACTTTCGTAAAAATTGAATTTTCCATCCCTGCTGTAGAGGCGTCTCAAGTAAATGCACAACGATTTGGTCTATTTGCAGTGCGCACTTATCGCACTTCAGTTTTGGGAACGATAATTACCCTATAAATCAGTTAATAAATAAAACAAGGTGTGTATGTACATAATTTCATATTCATTTACAAAATTTGATGTTGAATTAAAAAACAAAACAAAAAAACAACGGAAAGAAAGCAAATTAAAGGCAAATTGAAAATCACTCATTTCTCACAAATAACAGAACTGTGAATGGACTTGAGATGTCTATACATTTTTTGGTCAATGCTAAAGGCTAGTCGGCTATAAGGTGAATTAGCAATTGGGCATAGACCAAGAAATGTATAAACTAACGTGTCTGCACACACTTTTTCGTCTGCAAATGAATGATTTTTTAATGTGGCTTTAATTTGTTTTCTTTCCCTTGTACTTTCGATAAAACACCAAATATTGTAAAAGCGTTTAAAATTCTGGATACACAGATAAAAATAAGTTTGAGAACCAATAACTTTTGTTGGAAAACCAATAACAAAATTTGTTAATTTTCCTGCAACAAACTAATTTGTACTTTTAATAATCATTATTACAAATAAGTTGTTAGCAATCATTACCATCAGAAGGCAACAAATAATTTGTGTTCTCAATAACATAATTTGTAAGTAATTTGTTGAGCATCCAACAGTACAAAATATTTGTTGTTGAACGTTACGTTTAATCCTTGTTGGAGTCTATCAATGACTGTAACAAATTTGTTGGTGTATTGACAAAAAATTAAATTGAAATTGACAGAATTATTGCACCAAAATTGCCGGAACAATTTTGGAGATATTTTGTTAAGTACATACAGAGAAGGAATATGATCAAAATGCTATTTTTGGAAGGGGAACATGTAACATTTTTGTGTCGAAAATCCTATACTCAGTTTTGTAAATGTATGACGATTTTAAATTTGTGTAGTCCAGGGTCTAGCATGCATTTTGCCAACTTTTTGCCCAGTGATATATATTTTAGTTAATTAGAATTGTAATAATTCTAATCCCGATATTAATATGGTTTTATTAATTATCTCATACAACAAACACATTTAAGAAACTACCAAATTGAAAAATATAAATTTTTCGCAGACATTTATAAATGCTTTTCTGTATTCTCTGATGAATGAGCTCTTTGCTTGCTATCATACACGTGCATGTGCTCATACTCATTTTGTTCTAACGGTATTCTTCGCATACTTCTTTTAGCTTTCGTACATGTCCTCAGCGATGTGCGCGTACCAGTCTTGTATTTTTGTTTTTGTTTTCATATCGATAGCAGTCAACTATTTTCGCAACAAAACAATTTGTTGAAAATTCAGAATATTTCTATTATTTCCTCTGTCAAGTATCTACAAACACATTTCAACAACAAATGTCTCATATTCAATAGACAAATTGGTTGAGCATCAGCAGATTTTACATACAAATAAAGTTGTTAATATTTATTTGCAGTTATTTTTTTGTGTGTACTTTTCATCGATACTTTTTTTAATGCAAAATTAAATGATTTGTACGGTAATTCTCGTTTTTCAAAAAGAAATTGAGTCACTTGACTGCGCACTGAAAATAAACAAATTCATTGTGAATTGTCATGAGACGTCTATAAATTTCTTGGTCTATGAAGAAATTAAGTCACTTGATTACGGAGATAGCGCACGGAAAACAATCAAAATAACTATTCATTTCTTGATCTATGCTAATACATGGCGAATTCGAAATTAGTCAACTTTAGCTCTTATCGTAACTAAATTGTGATTTATGTCAATTCTAGACATAAACCATACTTAATGCTGGTAGTTTCTGTGACGGCCGCCTTGTGGCTACGCAATTCTCCCACTTATCTCAAATGCGTGGAGAAATTGGTGAATTCTTCAATAAAAACATTTCGGAAGAGAGTATCTCCAAAGTCTACATTAGCAAATGTCCCTTTCCCCAATTACGATTGTATCCACTACCACCCTTTACACAAAAGGTTGATTACTTCGTGCACAAAAATCTATTGTCAGTTCGGTTTTTTGCATTGAGTTAGGCGGTTCAGTTGTTGTGCGGTGATCGGTAAATGTTTTCATTTTTATGTGTATAGGCAAACTAGAATACCGTGTTGTGTTATAAATATCAAATGAATGTTTTTAGTTAAGTTGAAGAAAAATTATTAAAAATAAATAGATTTCGTAGTTCGAAGAGTGAAAATTCACTAACTTGTCTTTATCTCCATACAAAATTTAAGACTCATTTTTTAAAAATTATGAACTATTCTGTAAGAAAGTATTATGTTGAAGAATTGTGTACTTCGGTCGTCTTTATGTTATTACAAAATTAAAATCAACAAAATATAATTACAATCAACTCATTTTCACGTATTGTGTGTATTTTTGTTGTGTATTATTTATTAAAAATAATTATGCGAAATATGAAAACTATCGGAACATTAAACTATAATTGTCATTGTGTGTCGTAAAAATGGTGCTTTGGACCCTTGAAAGCAAAAAGCTAGCGCAGGTATGTATATGGAGTATTTTTTTTATTGATTTGAGATGACAAAACTCTGCGAAACTAAATAGACGTCATAGTGCGTGAGAGAGGGAAAGAGGGAGAGAGTGTTTTATTTTTATTGTTGGAACTCAACGAGATTTGTATCCTCTTACCCCCCACAACACCCATCAACAAGTTTTCAACAGTTATGTGTATCCAACCACGATGTGCACACTCACACACACGCGCATGAGCTCTTTGTCGTTCTTCATTATAATTGTGATGTTCGGTTTACTATTGATCAATATAATTCTGAAGATTGTTTTGCATTTCTTACACGCATGTATGCGTGTTTTCTTATTGCTATTTTCGCATGGCCAAATATTATTACATACATACTTACATACATATGCATTCAATATATGTTTGTCGTATGACATTTTTGTATTGTATTTTGTGGAAAATGTGAGACTGTACATGACTTAAAGTAGAATGTTTTTTTGTTTGTTGTCGGTTTTACTCCATACGTTGGTTATCGCACGGCATCCAATAACAGGGCAATAACCAGCTGAGACAGTTTGTGCATTTTATTTGCATAATTCTCTATGGATTTTTCACATTTATATTTATACATATTTGCCTTTACACTGAAAAAAAGCATGCCCGGTTCCGAAGATTTTGTCTTTACACTAATGATTTTAGTATTGATTCGAAGACAAAGAAGCGGAAAATCAAAGTAAGGATACATTTAAGATACAATTTTCTTTTAAATTTGAGTTTGACCTACTTGATTTTAGGAAACAAATTTCAATTTAGTCGTCTTTTTAGCTGTTTTTCTTCATGTTTTATAAAAGTCCATTAAAAACATGTTAATGACAAAATTCAGACTCTACTTCAAGTAGAAATTATTCTATATATTTATTAACAAGTAAGTAAAGTAGAAAGTCGGGCGGGGCCGGCTATATCATACCCTAAACCACCCTTACTGAATTAGTAATCGTAAGCATTTGTGGGGTAACATTGATATATATCTGGGAGATAAACCGCAGTTGCATATATAAGAAAATTAAGGGGTACATGTTTATGGGTGCTTTGTCTCAATCTGACTATAGCTCATGGTCAGTGTTGTCAGGGTAAATGTTGGGTTTACCCTACAAGGACAAAAAAAGTTCCCTACTTTCCCATACATTCCCAAACAATTTTCCCTACAATATTTTTCGTTTTATTTAGACAAATTTTACAAAATAACAAGTATATACGGCCGTAAGTTCGGCTAGGCCGAAGCTTATGTACCCTCCATCATGGATTGCGTAGAAACTTCTTCTAAACACTGCCATCCACAATCGAATTACTTAAGTTGCGGTAACGCTTGCCGATGGCAAGGTATCTTAAAACTTCCTAACACCGTAATATATACCGCATAGTCCATTAGGTTAAAGTGGCAGCCCGATTAAGATTCAGGCTCACTTAGACTATTCAGTCCATTGTGATAGTCCATACGTGGAATATATTAAACTAAAAAGGCCTACTAAATACGTATATAATTAAGTTTAAAGTTTCTATAGAAATAAAATTTTGACAAAATAAAATTTTGGCAACATTTTCTATAGAAGTAATATTTGGAAAAAATTTTCTATAGAAATAAAATTTGGAAAAAATGTTCTATAGAAATAAAATTTTGACAAAATTTTCTATAGAAATAAAATTTTGACAAAAGTTTCTATAGAAATAAAATTTGGAAAAAATTTCTATAGAAATAACATTTTGACAAAATTTTCTATAGAAATAAAATTTTGACAAAATTTTCTATAGAAATAAAATGTTGACAAAATTTTCTATAGAAATAACATTTTGACAATGTTTTCTATAAAAATAAAATTTTGGTACATTATTTTTGGCTCGAGTGGCAACCATGATTATGAACCGATATGGACCAATTTTTGTGTGATTGGGTATCGGCTATATATATTATGGGCCGATATGGACCAATTCTTGCATGGTTGTTAGAGACCATATACAAACACCACGTACCAAATTTCAACCGGATCGGATGAATTTTGCTCCTCTAAGAGGCTCCGGAGGTCAAATCTGGGAATCGGCTTATATGGGGGCTATATATAATTATGGACCGATATGGACCAATTTTGGCATGGTTGTTAGAGACAATATACTAACACCACGTACCAAATTTCAACCGGAGCGGATGAATTTTGCTCCTCTAAGAGGCTCCGGAGGTCAAACCTGGGGATCGGTTTATATGGGGGCTATATATAATTATGGGCCGATGTGGACCAATTTTTGCATGGTCATTAGAGACCATATATCAACACCATGTACCAAATTTCAGCCGGATCGGATGAAATTTGCTTCTCTTAGAGCAATCGCAAGCCAAATTTGGGGGTCCGTTTATATGGGGGCTATACGTAAAAATGGACCGATATGGACCAATTTTTGCATTGTTGTTAGAGACCGTATGCTAACACCATGTAACAAATTTCAGCCGGATTGGATGAAATTTGCTTCTCTTAGAGCAATCGCAAGCCAAATTTGGGGGTCCGTTTATATGGGGGCTATACGTAAAAGTGGACCGATATGAACCAATTTTTGCATGGTTGTTAGAGACCATATACTAACACCATGTACCAAATTTCAGCCGGATCGGATGAAATTTGCTTCTCTTAGAGCAATCGCAAGCCAAATTTGGGGGTCCGTTTATATGGGGGCTATACGTAAAAGTGGACCGATATGGCCCATTTGCAATACCATCCGACCTACATCAATAACAACTACTTGTGCCAAGTTTCAAGTCGATATCTTGTTTCGTTCGGAAGTTAGCGTGATTTCAACAGACGGACGGACGGACGGACATGCTCAGATCGACTCAGAATTTCACCACGACCCAGAATATATATACTTTATGGGGTCTTAGAGCAATATTTCGATGTGTTACAAACGGAATGACAAAGTTAATATACCCCCATTCTATGGTGGAGGGTATAAAAATGGTTGTAAGTACTTTATTATCTTAAAACTTGGAAACGCAACGTATATAACGTAGAAAATAAATTTGCGTTACCACCACGGTTGCCACAGTTGGTAGAATTCTACCAAAAATAGTATTTTTTTTTGTTAAATCTCTATAGAAATACAATTTTTGAAAAAGTTTCTATAAACAATTTTTTATGAGAAATTTTTTTTTATAGAAATAAAATTTTGATAATAAATTCTATATAAATAAAACTTTGAGAAAAAATTCCATAGAAATAAAGTTTTGAGAAAATTTTTTATGGAAATAATATTTTGAAAAAAAAAAAATTCTATAGAAATACGATTTTGACAAAATTTTCTCTAGAAATAAAATGTTGACAAAATTTCCTACAGGAATAAAGTTTTGACAAAAAATTCTATAGAAATATTTGTTTGGTAGATTTGTGGTAATCTTAAAATGTTGTTTGTTTTTTTGGTACTAGTGGTAACTGTCGTTACTACACATTGTTAAAGATCAAACCTTGCCGGCTTCTAATTTCCACCTCTAGAGCCAACAAAATGTAAAAATTATTACAAATTGTGTTGAGTGAAAAAGTCTCTACATTGTGGCCCTACGTCCCTACAAGACGCTAAATAGTAGAAAAAACCTACATATAGGGAATTTCCCCTACTTCTAGCAATACTGACTGTGTTGATATTGCACATACGGGGTTAGTATGCCACTAATATTGAGCCCATTATTAAAAAGAGAAAATAGCTTAATTAAATCAATCCAAATTTGTAAAAATCTAGCAATATTCTTACGTAAGAGCTACAAATACGTATAAATACTATCGGCTAGTACTCAAACTTTGAAATTTGAGTAACATTGGTTAATAAATAAAAGTATTATGGTCAAATTTGGGAAAATCGAGCGATGCATATATATGGAAGCTATATGTAAATCTGAACCAATTTGCATAATATTTTGCGGGTTTGATTAATACCACAAAAGGTTACCTTGTGCAAAATTTCAGTAAGATCAGTTAAGAAATGAGGCATCTATGGTCAAACATAAGGTTATTAGGGGCACATTTTTCAAAATAGGGCGATGCATATATGGGAGCTATATCTCAATCTGAACCGATTTCGGTGACATTTTGCATATACAGTTAGTGCTATAGAAGATTACATTTGGCCAACTTTGAGTAAGATCTGTTGATAAATAAGGGTTTTATGGTCAAATTTAGAAAAATCGGGCGGTACATATATATGGGAGCTATAGCTAAATCTGAACCGATTTCGATAATTTTTTGCACATATAATTAGTGCTATAGAAGATCACATTTAGCCAACTTTGAGTAAGATCGGTTGATAAATAAGGGCTTTACGGCCAAATTTGGCAACATCGGGCGATACATATATATGGGAGCTATATCTAAATCTGAACCTATTTGGATGCAATTTTGCAGACTTGAAGGGCGGTGAAAAAAATTACTTTTTGCCAAATTTGGTGACGATCCGTTTGTAAAAAAGCGCAACGTAACCCTATTTGTCGAAATCGGGCGATACATATATATGGGAGCTATATCTAAATTTGATCCGATTTCTTCCAAATTCAATAGCGTTCGTTCTTGTGCCCAAAAAACTCCCTGTACCAAATTTCATCATAATCGGTTAATAATTGCGACCGGAATCCTGTGAACAACAAATACATGGACAGACGAACTGACGGACACCAAGCGCTACATCGACTCAGGAGGTGATTGTGAGTCGATCGGTATATATTTTATGGGGTCTAAAATCAATATTTCTGGTAGACACATTTTTTGGCAGATCAAACTTATTATACCCTGACCACTATGTGGTGGTTTAGGGTATAAAAAACAGAGAACCCACCAGGGTAATTTTAGAAAATTACGATTATTTTTAGAAAATTTTAACTAAACAGTATTACCACGCTGACATCACGCCGACATCATAAACATAAGTAAATATTTTTCGACAAATTCAAGAAATATTATTAGACATAATTATTTTATTTTTCACTTGTTAAAAAAAATGGAGTTCAAAACTGCAAGAATGTCTTTAGTGCCATATGAAGTCACGATGGACGCATTTGTAGTAAAATTGACAAATTTAAAGAAATAATGAACTATTTTGTGAGAGGTACGAATTTAGTAAATCGTTATGCTTCATTTGTGTATAGTTTTTCCCCTTTTTTTTTGAGTTGATTTAACTAACGTACGCAAAAAATTATTCAGCCAAATTTGACGTGCATACACTAAAAAAACAGTAAACCCACCAGGAAGAAATTTTTTGGTTAATTTCAGAAAATTTTGAATATTTTTAGAAAATTTTAACTAAACAGTGTTACAAACGCTGGCATCACGCCGATGTCATTAAAATAAGTAAATATTTTTCGACAAATTCAAGAAAATCTATTAGACATAATTAAGTTTTTTCACTTATTAAAGAAAAATTTTTAGTTTCAAGGAAAAATTTGGAGTTCAAAATTGCAAGAATGTCTTTAGTGACATACGAAGTTAATGATGAACGCATTTTTAGTAAAATTTGCAAGTTTAAAGAAATACTGAACTATTTTGTGGAAGACACGAATTTAGTTAATCTTTATGCTTCATTTGTGTATATTTGTTTCCTCGGTTTTAGTTAATTTATGATTAGAGTAAAGGAAACTTTCTCCAAACATAATAATTCCATGAAGTAAAATAAAGTTGAATTGGCTTTTGTGAAATACAGAGTTCACTTTTTTTTGAGTGTAGCAATTCTCTTAAGTCTCTGTGCGAAATTTCACGTAAATCGCAGCAACATCGTTGGCCTCTGTGGTCTAAATCGGGCGAAAAATATATATGGGAGCTGTATATAAATCTAAACCGCACTGAAAAAACAGTGAACCCACCAGGAAGAAAACTTTCGGTTAATTTTAGAAAATTTTGAATATTTGTAGAAAATTTTAACTAAACAGTATTACAAACGTTGGCATCACGCCGATATCATAAAAATAAGTAAATATTTTTCGACAAATTCAAGAAAATTTATTAGACATAACTAAGTTTTTTCACTTGTTAAAGAAAATTTTGTAGTTTGAAGGAAAAACTTGGAGTTCAAAATTGCAAGAATGTCTTTAGTGACATACGAAGTTCATGATGGACGCCTTTTTGGTAAAATTTACAAATTTAAAGAAATTCTGAACTATTTTGTTGAAGACACGAATTTAGTTAATCTTTATGCTTCATTTGTGTATATTTGTTTCCTCGGTTTTAGTTAATTTATCTAACGTACGCAAAAAAATGATTAGAGTAAAGGAAACTTTCTCCAAACATAATAATTTCATGAACTAAAATAAAGTTAAATTGGCTTTAGTGAAATAGAGAGCTCACTTTTTTTTGAGTGTCGCAATTCCCTTAAGTCTCTGTGCGAAATTTCACGTAAATCGCAGTAAAATCGTTGGCCTCTAAATCGGGCGAAAAATATATATGAGAGCTGTATATAAATCTTAACCGATTTCAATTAAATTCAGCATACTTAACGATATTATTGATTGCATACCCCAAAAAACAGCGTTGCTAAAGAAGTCGTGAAAATGTTCGTTATGGATCCGGAAGTGGTGCAATATTGGCCCAGAAGCGATGAATTTAAAATGGGCTTGTCATAGGACAGATGTCCACCATTTCTGAATTTGCATCATTTCTTAAGGTGTGATCCGAATTCAATGTTTTGGATGTGAATTCAAAAATTTAGTAATATTTTGACAAATAAATAATTTTCATAATTTTTTATGATTTTTAATGCTAAAACTTTCGACCTTAAATATTTTCAAAAATTAGGAATTAGGAAATTTTTCTACAATGGATTTACCAGTTTTTCGACAAAATTTAAATATTTTGTATCATTTTATTAATTCTTACCCTGTTTTTAACCAAATTGAAAAAGAAGTTAAAATTACCCATCAAAAATATAAAAAAGGGAGTTATAAAGAATTGAATTAAAAGAATTTCCTGCGTAGTAACAATAAAGATCATCTTTGCGATATCCATATTCCATTTATTTCTTTGCGTGTATGTACGTGTATTCTCCACTCCTTAGTTTAGGACTACACTGCACTGATATAGTAATGCCAATGTCTATCTATCATTTGACTTGACAGAGATAATAAAAATGTCAAAATACCATCAACTTGATTACAATATTCCAAAATTACATTTACTAACTCCATGAGATAAGAACAAGAATAAAAGGTCAAACAAGTGGATCAAGAACATGAACGAAGAAAAAAAATCAACTTTATAAATAAGCATAACCGCATATCTGTAATATCCACTAGGATGTGATGTTTGTGTACCAGACGATAGCTATGTATTACTAATACCAGCAAAAAAAAGCGTCGCCAAAAAAGTAGTGAATGTGTTCTTTTTGGATCCGGAAGTGGTGCAAAATTGACGCAGAAGTGATCAATTTAAAATGGGCTTGTCATAGCACAAATGTGCACGATTTCTATAGCCGTTGCACTGAATTTGCATCACTTCTTAAGGTGTGATTCAAATTCGGTGTTTTGGACGTGAATTAAAAAATTTTGTAACACGAGTATTTCGCCAAATAAATAATTTTCATGATTTTTATGATTTATTTAATGCTTTCTAATGGTTGTCTGAAACGTTTGACCTCAAATATTTTAAAAATTTCAAAATTTTCTAGACTGGATTTTGCATTTTTTCGACAAAATTTTAATAATTGGTAACATTTATTAATTCGTCATCTGTTACTTGTTTTAAAGTCTGTATATATATATATATATATATATATATATATATATATATATATATATATATATATATATATATATATATATATATATATATATATATATATATATATATATATATATTTTTTTTTTGTTTCAAATAGGCTAAAACAGGTTAAGAATTAATAAAGTGGTACAAATTATTTAAATTTTGCCGACAAAAATGTTAAATCGTTTCTAGAAAAATTGCGAATTTTTGAAAATATTTGATGACAAACGTTCCAGACAAGCATTAAAAATCATGAAAATTTTAAAAATTATTTATTTGTCAAAATATCACAAAATTTCTTAATTCACATCCAAAACACTGAATTAGCCTCCCACCTTAAGAAGTGATGCAAATTCTGTGAGGCGGCTGGTGAAATGGTGGACATCCGTCCTATGACAAGCCCATGTTAAATTCGTCGATTCTGCGGCAATTTGGTACCACTTCCGGATCCAAAAGGACCTTTTTCACTACTTTTTTGGCGACGCTTTTTTTTGGTGGGCCCAGCAAAAAAATGGAAGTTCTTCTAAAGGCACAACTTTAAAACCACTTCCAGAAGATGCACTCCCAATGATGTTCTTTATTTTAACTACCCAGCAAGTTCTTTTAATTCAATTTTTATACCCTCCACCATAGGATGGGGGTATATTAACTTTGTCATTCCGTTTGTAACACATCGAAATATTGCTCTAAGACCCCATAAAGTATATATATATTCTGGGTCGTGGTGAAATTCTGAGTCGATCTGAGCATGTCCGTCCGTCCGTCTGTTGAAATCACACCAACTTCCGAACGAAACAAGCTATCGACTTGAAACTTGCCACAAGTAGTTATTATTGATGTAGGTCGTATGGTATTGAAAATGGGCCATATCGGTCCACTTTTACGTATAGCCCCCATATAAACGGACCCTCAAATTTGGCTTGCCGATCCTCTAAGAGAAGCAAATTTCATCCGACCCGGCTGAAATTTGGTACATGTTGTTGGTATATGGTCTCTAACAACCATGCAAAAATTGGTCCACATCGGTCCATAATTATATATAGCCCCCATATAAACCAGTCCCCAGATTTGGCTTGCGGAGCCTCTAAGAGAAGAAATTTCATCCGATCCGGCTGAAATTTGGTACATGTAGTTGGTATATGGTCTCTAAAAACCATGCAGGAACTGGTCCACAGCGGTCCATCATTATATATAGCCCCCATATAAACCGATCCCCCGATTTGCCTTGCCGAGCCTCTAAGAGAAGCAAATTTCATCCGATCCGGCTGAAATTTGGTACATGTAGTTGGTATATGGTCTCTAACACCCATGCAAAAATTGGTCCACATCGGTCCATAATTATATATAGCCCCCATATAAACCGATCCCCCGATTTGGCTTGCCGAGCCTCGTGGAAAAGCAAAATTCAACCGATTCGGTTGAAATTTGGTATGTGGTGTTAATATATGGATTCAAATTCCCATGCAAAAATTGGTCGAAATCGGTCCATAATTATATATAGCCCCCATATAAACCGATCCCCACATTTGACCTCCGGAGCCCCTAGGAAGAGCAAAATTCATCCGATTTGGTTGAAATTTGGTACGTGATGTTAGTACATGATGCCAAAAGTGGTCCATATCAGTCCATAATCATATATAGCCCCCATATAAACCGATCCCGAGATTTGGTTTTGGAGCCTCTTGGAGAAGCAAATTTCATCCGAGTCAGTTGAAATTTGGTACATTGTGCTAGTGTATGGCCGCTAACAACCATGCCTAACTAGGTCCATATCGGTCTATAGTTATATATAGCCCTCATTTCAATTCTGGCTCTCTACGTACCGTGCAAAAGTCCATATCGATTCGTAATTATTTGTAGACTTACCTATACATACCTCTTTTTATATACCACGTATGGACTATCTCACAATTTAGAAAACGATGTTAAGAAGTTTTAAGATACCACAACCCAAGTAATTCGATTGAGGATGACAGTCTTTCGTAGAAGTTTCAACACAGTTCATGGTGGAGGGTACATAAGATTCGGCCTGGCCGAACTTACGGCCGTATATAAAGGGTGATTCTTTTGAGGTTAGGATTTTCATGCATTAGTATTTGACAGATCACGTGGGATTTCAGACATGGTGTCAAAGAGAAAGATGCTCAGTATGCTTTGACATTTCATCATGAATAGACTTACTAACGAGCCACAACGTCGAATTTTCAGTGAATGGGCCCTAGAAAAGTTGGCAGAAAATCCGCTTTTTTATCGACAAATTTTGTTCAGCGATGAGGCTCATTTCTGGTTGAATGGCTACGTAAATAAGCAAAATTGCCGCATTTGGAGTGAAGAGCAACCAGAAGCCGTTCAAGAACTGCCCATGCATCCCGAAAAATGCACTGTTTGGTGTGGTTTGTACGCTGGTGGAATCATTGGACCGTATTTTTTCAAAGATGCTGTTGGACGCAACGTTACGGTGAATGGCGATCGCTATCGTTCGATGCTAACAAACTTTTTGTTGCCAAAAATGGAAGAACTGAACTTGGTTGACATGTGGTTTCAACAAGATGGCGCTACATGCCACACAGCTCGCGATTCTATGGCCATTTTGAGGGAAAACTTTGGAGAACAATTCATCTCAAGAAATGGACCGGTAAGTTGGCCACCAAGATCATGCGATTTGACGCCTTTAGACTATTTTTTGTGGGGCTACGTCAAGTCTAAAGTCTACAGAAATAAGCCAGCAACTATTCCAGCTTTGGAAGACAACATTTCCGAAGAAATTCGGGCTATTCCGGCCGAAATGCTCGAAAAAGTTGCCCAAAATTGGACTTTCCGAATGGACCACCTAAGACGCAGCCGCGGTCAACATTTAAATGAAATTATCTTCAAAAAGTAAATGTCATGGACCAATCTAACGTTTCAAATAAAGAACCGATGAGATTTTGCAAATTTTATGCGTTTTTTTTTTTTAAAAGTTATCAAGCTCTTAACAAATCACCCTTTACTTGTTTATAATTTGTTTTTCTCAATTTTTAAAAAGAAGGTTGCTCTTCCTAATTTATGATTGTCATATTTCTGTTAACTGACATTCCGATAGAATGGTGGACTGAGTAAAACTTTATCAACAACGGTTCATTTTACTGGATTCCCTTTTGGGAATATCGATCAAACATGTGCATATAGTGACCCCGTTTTATGATGGTGAAATCAAAATAAGTTTCTTTAATTTCCAAAAGTTTTTATACCCTGTGCCACACTGTGGAACAGGGTATTATAAGTTATTGCATATATAGACACAAGGTGTCTTTGGCAATATTGCTCAGGATCGGTACCTGAGTCGATATAGCCATGTCTGTCTGTCTGTGAACACATTTTTGTAATCAAAGTCCCGGTCGCAGTTTCAGTCCAATCGACTTCAAATTTGGCACAAGTTTCATTTTTGGGTCAGAATAGAACCATATTGATTTTGGAAGAAATCGGTTCAGATTCAGATATTGCACCCATATATATCTTTCGTCCGATATTCAGTTATATGGCCCCAGAAGCCAGAGTTTTACCCCGATTTACTTGAAATTTTGTACAAGGAGTACAGTTGGTAGTGTTGTAAAGTGCGCTAAATTTGATTGAAATCGGTTCAGATATAGATATAGCCCCCATACATATCTTTCGCCCGATATGGACTTATATGACCCCAGAAGCCAGAGTATTACCCTGATTTGCTTGAGGAGTACAATTAGTAGTATCGTCGAGTGTGCTAAATTTGATTGAAATTGGTTCAGATTTAGATATAGCTCCCATATATATCTTTCGTCCGATTTACACTCATATGACCACAGAGGTCAAATTTCTAACCCGATTTAAGTAAAATTTTGCACAGGGTAGAATTAACATTGTAACTATGCATGCCAAAATTGGTTGGAGTCGGTTCAGATTTAGATATAGCTCCCATACATATGTTTTTCTGATTTCGACAAAAATGGTAAAACTACCAACATTTTCCTTGTAAAATCGCCACAGCCAAGTCGAAAACTTATAAAAATGGCTCCAATTTTCCTATACTTCTAGTACATATCTATCGACCGATAAATCATAAATACACTTTTGCGAAGTTGCCTAAAAAGTGCTTCCGATTTGAATGTTTTCCATATTTATACCCTTCACCACTACTGTGGTACAGGGTATAATAAGTTTGTGCATTTGTATGTAACGCCAAGAAAGAAAAGTCTGACACCCATCGTTTAGTATACCGATCGTCATAGAATTAAATTCTGAGTCGATTTAGCGATGTCCGTCTGTCTGTATATGTAATTTTGTGTTCAAAGTACAGCTCGCAGTTTAAGTCCGATCGTCCTCAAATTTGGCACATATATATACGCCAGAGTTGGGGAAATATGGTAGAATGTTTCATATACTAGACCCATTTTCAATGGGATTTTCATCCAATAGAATATATTTAATATGCTATTTAAGTGTGCCAAGTTTGATCTAATTTAGTTCAGATTTAGATAAAGCCTCCATATATTTGTTCTTCCGGTTTATGCAAATACGGCCAAACTACCCACATTTTGCACAACTGCTAAGTAGCAAAAATTTTAAAAGTTACTCAAATTGTCGTATATCTCGAATACACATGTATCGCCCGATAAATCATGAATGCACAAAAGAGCATTCATGCAAATGCATTAAAATTGCTCTAGCTTTATAATTCTCATATTTGTTTAGTAGAATTGTGTTCGATCCCAGGGCGTTAGCCGATTTAAATTTTAATTCTGGAGATTTTGTAGAAGAACAAAAAAATGTCTCTAAATCGGTTAAGATATAAATATTTGTATATGGGAATATAAACCTTCATAATAACTCCCGACAAATTTGAAGGAGTTGAGATGGTAACACAAATTTTGGTCTACATAGTGGTGAAGGGTATAATATAGTCGGCCCCGCTCGACTTTAGACTTTACCCAATTTGTTTTTACTAACATTGTGTCCCAACCCAGGACATTACCCGACTTAAATTTTGAGTCTATAAATTCAGATTTAACTGGATGTATATGGGAACAATAACCTGTATATGCATCACCCAGCACATTTGACGGCGTACCTTCAGGCGATCTCTAATTTATTCAAATGGTTTCCACATCAAAACAGTTTTTCTTTGACTGTGATCCCGGGAAATTCGAAACAAATGCCCGCTTTCCCGGTAATGGAAAAAGTCCAAAAGTTCGTTTATATTAAACACTCATAAGGGGCACTTTGAGACCCAATTCTGAATCGAATTTAATGTGTTGTAAGTTTTAGATTGAGATATAGCTCCCACATACAGCTCTCACATACGGGGTGGCTGTATATTTTTATACCCTCCACCATAGGATGGGGGTATATCAACTTTGTCATTCCGTTTGTAACACATCGAAATATTGCTCTAAGACCCCATATATTCTGGGTCGTGGTGAAATTCTGAGTCGATCTGAGCATGTCCGTCCGTCCGTCTGTCCGTCCGTCTGTTGAAATCACGCTAACTTCCGAACGAAACAAGCTATCGACTTGAAACTTGGCACAAGTAGTTGTTATTGATGTAGGTCGGATGGTATTGCAAATGGGCCATATCGGTCCACTTTTACGTATAGCCCCCATATAAACGGACCCTCAAATTTGGCTTGCGAGGCCTCTACGAGAAACAAATTTCATCCGATCCGGCTGAAATTTGGTACATGGTGTTAGTATATGGTCTCTAACAACCATGCAAAAATTGGTCCACATCGGTCCATAATTATATATAGCCCCCATATAAACCGATCCCCCGATTTGACTTGCAGAGCCTCTAAGAGAAGCAAATTTCATCCGATCCGGCTGATATTTGGTACATGGTGTTAGTATAGGGTCTCCAACAACCATGCAAAAATTGGTCCATATCGGTCCATAATTATATATAGCCCCCATATAAACCGATCACCAGATTTGACCTTCGGAGCCTCTTGGAAGACCAAAATTTATCTGATGCAGTTGAAATTTGGTACGTGATGTTAATATATGGCCTCAAACACCCATGCAAAAATTAATCGATATCGGTCCATAATTATATATAGGCCCCATATAAACCGATCCCCAGATTTGACCTCCGGAGCACCTTGGAAGAGCAAAATTCTTCCCATTCGGTTGAAATTTAGTACGTGATGTTAGTATAGGGTATCCAACAACCATGCAGAAATTGGTTCCTATCAGTCCATAATAATATATAGCTCCCATATAAACCGATCCCCAGATTTGACCTCCGGTGCCTTTTGGAGAAGCAAAATTCATCCGGTCTGCTTGAAATTTGGTACGTGGTGGTAGTATATGATATTTAACAACCATGTGAGTTGAAATTTTTTGATGACAGTCTTTCGTAGAAGTTTCTACGCAATCCATGGTGGAGGGTACATAAGATTCGGCCTGGCCGAACTTACGGCCGTATATACTTGTGTCTTTTTATTATACTGTAAACAAAATAGTGGTTAGGGTATTAAAGAAGTGAACCCACCATGATAGAAAATTTAGGTTTATTTTTGAAAATTTTAACTAAAATAGTTTTCTGATTGAAACATGTTACAACTAAGTCAATACTTTTTGAAAGACTTATGAACTCAATTTAAGCAAACTTCTCCCGTTTTAGGAAAATATGAATTATTTTATGTTTTAGTAAAATTATGTATTGTATTTGTATACAATTTTTTTTCTTATTTTTAGTTTAACTAAAATCACACTGAAGAAAAAGTATGCCCGGTTCCAAAGATTTTTTATTTATTTTAAAAATGTTGGTATTGATTCATTTCATTTCATTTATTTATTTATTTATTTCATCTACCAAGTATAACTCTTACATACTATTTAATTGAATAATACGAAACAGTTGGGTTATATTTATATTATATAAATACTCGTACAATGTATATACTTACTACTAAATTGGTATTCAATTAATTAAAATTTTCATTATTTAGTAATTGTCTTATAGAAATATTAAACAAATGTCTACTTTGAGTAATATCAGAGGAATTTGCAACTGTGTTAAATAATCTTAAAGATCTATTAAATGGTTCATTCCTTCCATAGTTTGTCCTGTGAAATGGGATTCCGAGCCAAGTAAGGATACTTTTAAGACACAATTCTCTTTTAAATTTGGATTTTGTGTACTTGCTTCTAGGAAGCAAATTTAAAATTTTCGCTTTTTCAGCTTTTTTTCTTCATATGCTATCAAAGTCCTTTAAAAACGAATTAACGACAACCTTATTTTCCAAATTAAGACTTGACTTCCAGTAGAAATTACGCCATGTTTCAAGTAAAAAACGTCTTTAAAATAAAGTGTTGAAAAACATGTCCTATATTTGAATGATTTTTTGCTTGTAGTCAAGATGCAAAAAACAACAAATTTAAAGACAATTTCATTAATTTTAAAGAATTTTTCTGAATTATTAAAGTCAAGTTGACCAAAGCCCAACAATTTTTTCTTTCATGTTATGATACCCATTTTTAAGTAAAATCGGTTAATTATAAGGACAATACGACTTCATTGAAAAGTTTATCGACTTTGGGACAAGGAAAAAACTTTATATTAGAGAAATGCGTCTTCTACGCTAAGCAAAATTTGCATTCGTATTTTAACATGAAATCTTTGGCCTCAATAAAATAAATTTAAGTTAACATTAGCGCCCCCTTTTTTGAGTGTACCAGAAATATTGGTTTTAGACCCCATAAAATATATACAGATCGACCTGAGTCGATCTAGCTCTTGGTGTCCATCCGTACGTCCATAGGTCCTTCACACAGTAATTCCTAATCTATTCTTTTGGAAACAAGTCTGCAACTTTTGAACGGATAAAGATATTAAGATAATATTTTCTTTGTGTGAAAGTTGAGGTGTTTCTTCCAAGTTTATGGGTCCCTAGTCTAATCTACAGGCGTTGAAAGTTGATCGCATTGAACGTTGCATTACATTGCGATTAGTTAAAATGACTAAATTATACTTATCGGCCTCCCCTGGCTACGCTCATAGTATTGTGCTATACGCAGAACATAGAATTGTGATAAACTAAGTAAATTTAGTTCCGCCCCATGAGTTTTTGCCTTAATTACCAATGTTCGCCGTATACGTAATAAAATTATGATAAACAATAAAATATTTTCTATTTCACTTCGATTGAAGATTATCTACAATTTGTAATCCTCTCATATAATTATAAAATTCACCTCTTCTTGTGTATGTAATCAATTAATATACATGTAATTAACATATATTGTTTTGCCAATAGTAAAATGTAAATACCATAAATAAAATATGATTGTTACCAATTAAGGAACATATTTTGGGATATGAAAACCCCGTGTTTATTGTTTATTCGAAAACTGGTTATAACCAGTTTCATGACCACTACCCAGAGTTGATTGCATTTAAGTGCAATTAAGATAATTTGCCCATCTAATCAAGTCCATACGCATATCTCTTTGATATTGCAATGTAAGTTGAACACAAAATTAGAAATGTAATTTCGAAATCAAATCGAACTCATCTCAATATGTAGTAAAAATTAATTATGGTCATATCATAGATAATTCGACAAAATTTGTCAAAGAACAATCTATTCGCATTCAACGAAATCAAATTAAGAAAGCAATTTTATGTGAAAAGCCTCTTTACACGAGTTGGTAATTGATTGAGAGAATTTGGCCATCAATATTGTATAGATAGTTAATATATGCCCAGCAAAAAAAAAAATTGGAAGTTCTTCCAACAAAATTTTTTTAACAGCTTCCCGGATCACCCATTAATTTTGTCACTTCCGATGAATTTCTTTTGGACCAGTCTTAGAAAATACACTATTTGGCGGTTTAAAGTCAACGTTTAAATTTTAGACAATTAAATGTCGCAAAAAAATATAAAATAAAAAAAAGTTAAAAAAGAAACAATAACAAGTATATACGGCCGTAAGTTCGGCCAGGCCGAATCTTATGTACCCTCCACCATGGATTGCGTAGAAACTTCTACAAAAGACTGTCATCCAGAATCGAATTACTTGGGTTATGGTATCTTAAAACTTCTTAACATCGTTTTCTAAATTGAGTTAGTCCATACGTGGTATATATTAGACAAAAAAGGTATGTATAGGTAAGTCTACAAATAATTACGAATTGATATGGACTTTTGCACGGTACGTAGAGAGCCAGAATTGAAATATGGGGGTCGCTTATATGGGGGCTATATACAATTATGAACTTGATATGGACCAATTTTTGTGTGATTGGAAATCGATTTATCTGAGGGATATATATATATAACTATAGACCGATATGGACCTAGTTAGGCATGGTTGTTAACGACCATATACTAGCACAATGTACCAAATTTCAACTCACTCGGATCGGTTTATATGGGGCCTATATATAATTATGGACCGATACCGACCAATTTTTGCATGGGAGTTTAAGGCCATATATTAACACCACGTACCAAATTTCAACTGAATCAGATGAATTTTGGTCTTCCAAGAGGCTCCGGAGGTCAAATCTGGTGATGGGTTTATATGGGGGCTATATATAATTATGGACCGATGTGGACCAATTTTTGCATGTTTGTTAAAGACAATATACTAACACCATGTACCAAATTTCAGCCGGATCGGGTGAAATTTGCTTCTCTTAGAGGCCTCGCAAACCAAATCGGGGGATCGGTTTATATGGGGGCTATATATAATTATGGACCGATGTGGACCAATTTCTGCATGGTTGTTAAAGACCATATACTAACACCATGTACCAAATTTCAGCCGGATCGGATGAAATTTGCTTCTCTTAAAGGCCTCGCAAGCCAGTTTATATGGGGGCTATACGTAAAAGTAGACCGATATGGCCCATTTGCAATACCATCCGACCTACATCAATAACAACTACTTGTGCCAAGTTTCAAGTCGATAGCTTGTTTCGTTCGGAAGTTAGCGTGATTTCAACAGACTATGACAATCCCATGTAAAATTCATTGAAGATGGCCGAAGTTCGCTCTACTTCCGGATCACAGATTAGGGATCCAAACTACTTTTTGGAAGCTCCTTTTCTGCTGGACATGGTTAAACGAAACCAATTGTAGTACAAACCAAGTAAGGGAAGTCTAAACTCGGATGACGTCGACTATATTTCACCCTGCATCGTTGTGTAGATCAAAATTTTGATCCCATTCGAAGTATATGAAATATGTGGCGATCTCTATAGTTTGGCCGATATGTCAACCAAATTTAGTACATATGAATATACTATTATTGTACCCTTTGTGCAAAAGTTGAATGAAAATAAGCTTGGACTAAAGTCATTGAATTTCCAAAAAGTGCAAGAGGTAACCGATGCACAAATAAAGTTAGACTTTAAAGACCAGTTGCTTCGCTTGCACGAAAGTGCCCAGCCATTCTAAAATTTGTCAACAAAGAAACTGTGCTGATTTACTTGGTAAATAGGCAGGTAGCCACAGTTGGTAGATATTTTTAATGTTGATTTTACAAAATATTCCACTTTATCTAAAAGGTACATAAATTTTTGATAGAAATAAAATTTTGGCCAAATTTCCTATAAAAAACAAATTGGCAAAATTTTCTATAGAAATAAAATGTTGAAAAATATTAATATTTAGACAATTAAAAATAAAATTTTGACAAAATTTTCTATAGAAATAAAATTTTTACAAAATTTCCAATAGAAATAAAATTTTTGAGAAAAGTTTCTGTAGAAATATTTTTTTAGAAAATTTTCTATAGAAATGTAATTTTGAGCAAATTTTCTATAGAAACAAAATTTTGACAAAATTTTCTATAGAAATAAAATTTTAAGAAAAATTTTATTTCTATAGAAAAGAAGTTTTTCATATAAAAATTTCGATTTTGTTTTTCTTCTTTTTTAGCTCATATCTTCTAAACTAAGCGTCACATTCGTGAACGACCCCAAAAATTCACAAATAACATAGCAACAAAATCCTAAAAAAAATCAAAAGTTTTATATGAAAAACTTCTTTTGCTCACATCTCCTAAACCAGGCATCTTAGAGCGAAAAGGGGTTAGTTCGTGACCAAAAAATCAAACATTCCATCGAAATCCTAATACAATTAAAACTTTTATATGAAAACCTTCTTTTGCTCATATATCCTAAAAACTTATTTTGTTCATATCACCTAAACTACGCGTCCTGGAGCGAAAAGGAGGTTTAGCTTTCCATCCAAATCCTAAAAAAATCTAAATTTATATATGAAAAACTTCTTTTGCTCATATCTCCTACACTAAGCGTCCTACAGCAAAAAAGAGGTTCATTCGAGACCACCCCCAAAAAATAAAAAATTCCATCCAAATCCTTAAAAAATTAAAATTTTTATATGAAAAACTTCTTTTGTTCACATCTTTCAAACTAAGCGTCCTAGAGCGAAAAGAGGTTAATTCTAGGACGCTTAGTTTAGGAGATATGAGCAAAGGAAGTTTTTCATATAAAAATTTTGATTTTTTAGGATTTCTTTTGCTCATATCTCCTAAACTATGCGTCCTAGGGCGCAGATATGAGCAAAAAAAGTTTTTCATATAAAAATTTTGATTTTTTAGGATTTGGATGAAATTTTTGATTTTTTGGGGGTGGTCACGAATTAACCTCCTTTTCGCTCTAGGACGCGTAGTTTAGGAGATATGAGCAAAACAAGTTTTTCATATCAAGAATTAACCCCCTTTGGATGGAAATTTTAACCTCCCTTTCGCTCTAGGACGCGTAGTTTAGGAGATATGAGCAAAAGAAGTTTTTCATATAAAATTTTTATTTTTTTCGGATTTGGATGGAATTTTTGATTTTTTGGGGGTGGTCTCGAATTGACCTCCTTTTCGCCCTACGACGCTTAGTTTAGGAGATATGAGCAAAAGAAGTTTTTCATATAAAATTTTTATTTTTTTAGGATTTGGATGGAATTTTTGATTTTTTGGGGGTGGTCTCGAATTATCCTCCTTTTCGCCCTAGGACGCTTAGTTGAGGAGATATGAGCAAAAGAAGTTTTTCACATAAAACTTTTAATTTTTTAGGATATGGATGCAATTTTTAATTTTTAAGGGGTGGTCACGTATTAACCTCCTTTTCGCTCTAGGACGATTAGTTTAGGAGATATAAACAAACGAAGTTTTTCATATAAAAATGTGGATTTTTTTTTAGGATTTGGTGAAATTTTTGATTTTTTGGGAGTGGTCACGAATTAACATCCTTTTCATTGTGGGCCGCTTAGTTTAGGAGATATGAGCAAAAGATGTTTTTGATATAAAAAATTTGTTTTTAGGTTTTGGATAGAATTTTTGATTTTTTTGGGATGGTCACGAATTAACCCTCTAATGCCCCAATTTTTTGCCAGCTGATTAAATTTTCAATGTTAACCACACGAAAGCAAGAAAACTAAACAAGAAAAATGTATACGGTAAAATGCAGTATATGCTGCAAAGCCTCTTGAACAGTTTTAACTAAGTTTTCTTTTTGTTTTACGCATTTTTGTTCTCTTAAGGTGTGTTTTACTAAAAGCTTCCTTATAAAATGAAGACCGCCCAAAAGGCGGGCTTGGGCATTAGAGGGTTAACCTCCTTTTTGATCTAGGACGCTTTGAGCAATAGAAGTTTTATTTTTTGGATTTTGTGACATTTTTGATTTTTTGGAGTTGGGTACGAATTAACCTCCTTTTCGCTCTAGGTCGTTTAGTTTAGGAGATAGGAAGCAAAAGAAGTTTTTCATACAAAAAGTTGGATTTTTTTAGGATTTCGATGGAATTTGTGATTTTTTGGGGATGGTCATGAATTAGCCTCCATTTTGCTATAAGGCGCTTAGTTTAGGAAATATGATCAAAAGAAGTTCTTCATATAAAAATTTAGATTTTTTAGGATTTCAATGGAATTTTTGATTTGATTTATAGAAATAAAATTTTGAGAAAATTTTCTATAGAAATTGCAAAAATAAATTTTTTCCAGTAGAACTAAAATTTTGAAAAAAATTTTCTTTAGAAATAATTTTTTTTTGACAATATTTTCTATAGAAATAAAATTTTCTATAGAAATAAACTTTGAGAAAATTTTCTATAGAAAAAGTTCAACTGCACTCAAATCGATTGTTTGACTTTGGAAATAGAATATTATCTTTTGCTTTGCCAAATTTGTATGAAATTTATTTTAGGCAAACCCGACTCGAAAACCTTTGTTTTGGGAGGTTCGAGTGATTTTCCGAATTTATTCCGAAATGGCTGTCCATCCAACCATCTTGCAGTCTATAGAGCTTTGTCCAAATAAATTTGACAAATATACTTTTCTTCTGTTGGTTGAGGTACTCATATTTATAAATATGTACCAATATGAACCAATGGTATATACTGGGTCAAATTTCAAACGGATCAAATGAAATTTGGTCCTCCTTTGAAGTTAAATCTTGTGGGCGGAGTGGTTCGGTTTAAATGGGGGCTGTATATAATTATGGACCGATATATGCCAATTTTGGCATCGTTGTTAGAGGAGATGAACTAACACTACGTACCAAATCTCAAACGGTTCATCCGATCCGATTAGCTCTCTCAAGAGGCTTCGCAAGACAAATCTTGGGGGTCGGTTTATATGCGGCTATACCCAAAAATGGTCCGATATGGACCATTTACATTACCATCCGATCTACATCAATAACAACTTGTACCTAGTTTCAAGTCCAAAGTTTCGTTCTGAAGTTAGCGTGATTTAAACTGATGGATGGACTTCGTTAGATCGACTCAAAATTTCACCACGACCCAGAATATAGTAGATAAAATTAAGAACTTCTTTGGGAAGAAATTTTTGGAAGTGCTGTTAAGAACCTCGTGCCTTTAGAACTTAAAAAAAATGTTTGATGGGATAGTCAACAGCGTTGCCAATTTAGCTTTTTTCCCGGTATGATTTGGCTTTTTTTGAAGACGTTTAGCGGGGAAAAAAATGCATTTAGCTTTTAGCTTTTTTTCTGGCTTTTTGTCATGACCCTTTTAGCTATTTTTGGCTTTTTTATTTTCGACATGTTTCTATTGAAATATGGATAAATCGGCGTTTTTATCTAAGCCTTGCTGCAAGTATAAGGGTTTCCACATATTTCAAAGCTCAGTTGAAACATTAATAATGAGTCCAGCCATTATGCGGCATTTTTGTAGCAAATACACCTTGTTGTAAAGTTTTTTCATTATATACATAAAAGTTATCGTAAACTTTAAATCTACTATTACCATACAAATTTGTTAGATAAACTGTCAGTAAATAAATAAAATTTAAATAAAAGTAATGTATTTCGAATTTTTCACAATTTCAAAACCAAACTAAAATTTTATTTAAAAAAATGACAAATCATTTTTTTACCAAATCCAAAGCATGCTTAGATCATTTAATATTTTAAAATAACAAGTAAATAAAATAGAAGTGTTGGGAAGGTAGCTCCCACAAAACGAAGGACTTCCAGTAAAAAATTTGTGATAGAAATCAAAATGTATCGAATACGCAAACAGAGCTAAATGCCTTAGATATTGTTACAGTCTCACAGAAGTGGAATTAAAATGAAAATAATATGCATTTTAAGTGAAATAAAGCCTTTAAGTTTGTTAAATTTCAATAAAAAATGTGACTTTTGATACAAAAAAAATTAGATTTTTTTCTAGCTATTTTTTTAAGCATTTTTTAGCTTTTTTTGGCTATTTTTTGGGCAAATCTAGCGGTTTTTGGTGAAACAGTTCTGGCAACGCTGATAGTCAAAACCACCCGTACTGAATTAGTAAACGTAAGCATTTGGTTTGTTAAATTTCAATAAAAAATGTGACTTTTGATACAAAAAATTAGCTTTTTTTCTAGCTATTTTTTTTAGCATTTTTTAGCTTTTTTTAGCTATTTTTTTGGACAAATCTAGCGGTTTTTGGTGAAACAGTTCTGGCAACGCTGATAGCCAAAACCACCCGTACTGAATTAGTAAACGTAAGCATTTGGTTTGTTAAATTTCAATAAAAAATGTGACTTTTGATACAAAAAAATTAGCTTTTTTTCTAGCTATTTTTTTAGCATTTTTTAGCTTTTTTTAGCTATTTTTTTGGACAAATCTAGCGGTTTTTGGTGAAACAGTTCTGGCAACGCTGATAGCCAAAACCACCCGTACTGAATTAGTAAACGTAAGCATTTGGGGGTGGTCTTAAAGTAGGCTTGGGGGTATATAAGCTTTGTCATTCCGTTTGTAATATATCGAAATATTGGCCTATAGGTGAAATTCTGAGTCAAACTAGAGATGTCAGCCCATCCGTCTGTGGAAATCACGCTAACTTCCGGACAAAACAAGCTATAGACTTGAAATTTGACACAAGTAGCTGGTATTGATGGACAAACTTCACGTTTGTTAACAATTTTAAATTTTTAAAAATTATTTCCATTGAATTATGCTAAATGAATTATGAATTATAAACTGAATGAGCGTTATTGAATTTTCATAAAATCATAATTTAATTAATATTTTGAATTGTCAGATTGCTGAAATAAAATCTATTGTAAATTACTGCATATTAAAATTTAGTACATTACGTTAGCTGGTTTAAAGTTTCTTTTCTATCGCTCACTGCTAATTTTCCTGCCGCGTCATAAAGGTGAGCCTCTCATCTCTTCTCATTTCTATTTCCCTTTTTCAATAAATTTGTTGTTGTAAATTGAAACTTTGGTTGTCCATCTTTTCATTTCTTACATCGCTTTCCGGTTGGGTTTCGTTTGGATTTAAATTTATTATTTCTCATTAATATGAGAAATAATACATTGGTCTATACACAAGATACAGTCCACTTCTCATATTCTTCAGGGATTCCATCATTACCCCACTCATCCCCGCTATCGTTGGTATCCCCCCACACACCTGTACAACTGAAGTAGGTCGGATGGAATTACAAATGAGTCATAGTTATAGCCTATAAATTTCTGGGATGATATATAAACCGACCGCCAGATCTGATTTCCGGAAACTCTAAAGGGCAAATTTCATTCAATCGGTTGTAATTTGAGACGTGATGTTAGTATAGGATTTGGAGCCACCGTGGTGCAATGGTTAGCATGCCCGCCTTGCATACACAAGGTCGTGGGTTCGATTCCTGCTACGACCGAACACCAAAAAGTTTTTCAGCGGTGGATTATCCCACCTCAGTAATGCTGGTGACATTTCTGAGGGTTTCAAAGCTTCTCTAAGTGGTTTCACTGCAAGGTGGAACGCCGTTCGGACTCGGCTATAAAAAGGAGGTCCCTTGTCATTGAGCTTAACATGGAATCGGGCAGCACTCAGTGATAAGAGAGAAGTTCACCACTGTGGTATCACAATGGACTGAATAGTCTAAGTGAGCCTGATACATCGGGCTGCCACATAACCTAACCTAACCTAGTATAGGATTTCTAATCACCATCCAAAAGTTGGTCCATATCGGTTGGCTTATATAGGTATATAAGGTGTTTTTTATACCCTCCACCATAGGATGGGGGTATATTAACTTTGTCATTCCGTTTGTAACACATCGAAATATTGCTCTAAGACCCCATAAAGTATATATATTCTGGGTCGTGCTGAAATTCTGAGTCGATCTGAGCATGTCCGTCCGTCTGTTGAAATCACGCTAACTTCCGAACGAAACAAGCTATCAACTTGAAACTTGGCACAAGTAGTTGCTATTGATGTAGGTCGGATTGTATTGCAAATGTACCATATCGGTCAACTTTTACGTATAGCCCCCATATAAACGGACCCCCAAATTTGGCTTGCGATTGCTCTAAGAGAAGCAAATTTCATCTGATCCGGCTGAAATTTGGTACATGGTGTTAGTATATGGTCTCTAACAACCACGCAAAAATTGGTCCACATCGGTCCATAATTATATATAGCCCCCATATAAACCGATCCCGTGATTTGGCTTGCGAGGCCTCTAAGAGAAGCAAATTTCATCCGATCCGGCTGAAATTTGGTACATGGTGTTAGTATATGGTCTCTAACAACCATGCAAAAATTGGTGCATATCGGTCCATAATTATATATCGCCCCCATATAAACCGATCCCCAGATTTGGCTTGCGGAGCCTCAAGGAGAAGCAAATTTCATTCGATCTGGCTGAAATTTGGTACATGGTGTTGGTATATGGTCTCTAATAACCATACAAAAATTGGTCCATATCGGTCCATAATTACATATAGCCCCCATATAAACCGATCCCCCGATTTGGCTTGCGGAGCCTCTAAGAGAACCAAATTTCATCCGATCCGGCTGAAATTTGGTACATGGTGTTAGTATATGGTCTCTAACAACCATGCAAAAATTGGTCCACATCGGTCCATAATTATATAAAGCCCCCATATGACCTCCGGAGACCCTTATAGGAGCAAAAGTCATCCGATCCGATTGAAATTTCGTCCGTGGTGTTAGTATATGGTCTCTAACAACCATGCAAGAATTGGTTTACATCGGCCCATAATTATATATAGCCCCCATATAAATCGATCCCCAGATTTGTCCTCCGGAGCCTCTTGGAGGAGCAAAATTCATCCGATCGTGTTGAAATTTGGAACGTGGTGTTAGAATGTGCTCTCCAACAAACACGCAAGAATTTGTCCATATCGGTCCATAATTATATATAGCCCCCATATAAACCGTTCCCCAGATTTGATCTCCGGAGCCTCTTAGAGGAGCAAAATTCATCCGATCCGATTGAAATTTGCAACGTGGTGTTAGTTTAAGGCCGCTAATAACCATGCCAAAATTGGTCCATATCGGTCTATAGTTATATATAGGCGATCCCCAATCACACAAAAATTGGTCCTTATCGGTTCATAATCATGGTTGCCACTCGAGCCAAAAATAATCTATCAAAGTTTTATTTTTATAGAAAACATTGTCAAAATGTTATTTCTATAGAAAATTTTGTCAAAATTTTATTTCTATAGAAAATTTTGTCAAAATTTTATTTCTATAGAACATTTTGTCAAAATTTTATTTTTATAGAAAATTTTGTCAACATTTTATTTCTTTTTCCAAATTTTACTTCTATAGAAAATGTTGTCAAAATTTTATTTTGTCAAAACTTTATTTCTATAGAAACTTTAAACTTAATTATATACGTATTTAATCGGCCTTTTTTTTTGTTTAATATATACCACGTATGGACTATGTGGTATATATTACGGTGTTAGGAAGTTTTAAGATACCTTGCCATCGGCAAGTGTTACCGTAACCCAAGTAATTCGATTGTGGATGACAGTCTTTCGTAGAAGTTTCTACGCAATCCATGGTGGAGGGAACATAAGATTCGGCCTGGCCGAACTTACGGCCGTATTTACTTGTTTTAACTAACACAGACTCCTATGGGCTAATTTTCAATTTAGAAAACAATGTTAAGAAGTTTTAAGATGCCTTACCATCGGCAATTGGGACCACACATCTGGGTAATTCGATTGTGGATGAAAGTCTTTAGAGGAAATCTGTACACAATCCATGGTGGAGGCCACATAAGATTCGACCTAACCGTACTTCCCCCACATATTCTTGTTTAATTTACTTTCTTCTTTTGTAGATGTTGAAAACCAACTTTCGTACATTGATGTCGATTTTCTGTATATGGTTAAAGCGTAATATTAATTTGACAAAACATCATATAATATAATGTAATTGTTAGACAACACATAATGTTTGCAACATTTTCCCCCTGTAAATGGTAAAAACCTTTGTGGTTTTGGCTCAAAGGTCTTAAGCTAAAATAAGCTTTTGAGCAAAATTAGATTTTGTTTTGAAATCAGCCAACTTAGCTTGCAGGGCTTTTATAAAGTTGGTCATTTCACTAAAGTTTTTGTCGTCTGAAAGGTGTTGCTTGACGTTGCGCATCAAAGTCATAGAGTGTACTTCAGCTTACGGACTTCAAAATCATAATAAGCCCAAAGAGGCTTGTCCCACTATCAACAAACTTTACTACAACATTTAGTTAAAAGCTTTAATGTTGTTGACAGACTTCATCGTTTGTGGAGTTCACAAACATTGTTTGAAATATTTTCTAAATACTCGAAAACATACAAACACTGCAACTGTGGAATACAATTACAGTTGCAGAGTTTGTACGGTATGGTATGTTAGGAACTTAACTGTTTAAAAATTTCAGTTATAACAAGTAAGGAAAGTCTAAAGTCGATACCATATCACATCCGTCAAATGTTTTGGGGGCTATATATAAAGGTTTGTCCCAAATACATACATTTAAATATCACTCGATCTGGACAGAATTTGATAGACTTCTACAAAATCTATAGACTCAAAATTTAAGTCGGCTAATGCACTAGGGTGGAACACAATGTTAGTAAAAATTTGGGAAACGTTTAAATCTGAAGCAATTTTAAGGAAACTTCGAAAAGGTTTATTTATGATTTATCGCTCGATATATATACATTAGAAGTTTAGGAAAATTAGAGTCATTTTTACAACTTTTCGACTAAGCAGTGGCGATTTTACAAGGAAAATGTTGGTATTTTGACCATTTTTTTCGAAATCAGAAAAACATATATATGGGAGCTATATCTAAATCTGAACCGATTTCAACCAAATTTGGCACGCATAGCAACAATGCTAATTCTACTCCCTGTGCAAAATTTCAACTAAATCGGAGTTAAAAATTGGCCTCTGTGGTCATATGAGTGTAAATCGGGCGAAAGCTATATATGGGAGCTATATCTAAATCTGAACCGATTTCAACCAAATTTGGCACGCATAGCTACAATGCCAATTCTACTCGCTGTGCAAAATTTCAATTAAATCGGAGGAAAAGATTGGCCACTGTGGTCATATGAGTGTAAATCGGGCGAACGATATATATGGGAGCTATATCTAAATCTGAACCGATTTCAACCAAATTTGGCACGCATGGCTACAATGCTAATTATACTCCCTGTGCAAAATTTCAACTAAATCGGAGCCAAAAACTGGCCTCTGTGGTCATATGAGTGTAAATCGGGCGAAAGCTATATATGGGAGCAATATCTAAATCTGAACCGATTTCAACCAAATTTGGCACACATAGCAATGCTAATTCTACACCCTGTGCAAATTTTCAACCAAATTGGGGTAAAACTCTGGCTTCTGGGACCGTATTAGTCCATATCGGGCGAAAGATATATATGGGAGCTATATCTAAATCTGAACCGATTTCAATAAAATTTGGTACACTTGACTATAGTACTAATTGTTCTTGTGCAAAATTTTAAGCAAATTAGGGTAAAACTCTGGCTTCTGGGGCCATTTAAGTCCATATCGAGCGAAATATATATATGGGAGCTATATCTAAATCTGAACCGATTTCTTCCAAAATCAATAGGGATCTATTCTGAGCCAAAACACATACTTGTGCCAAATTTGAAGTCGATTGGACTAAAACTGCGACCTAGACTTTGATTACAAAAATGTGTTCACGGACAGACGGACATGGCTATATCGACTCAGGAGCCCACCCTGAGCATTTTTGCCAAAGACACCATATGTCTATCTTGTCTCCTTCTGGGTGTTGCAAACATATGCACTAACTTATAATACCCTGTTCCACAGTGTGGAGCAGGGTATAATTAACCCGCAACGAAAATATCTTTAATAATCTTTCTGTTAAATGACAGTTAAAACCTAACGGTTTTTCATAAAAATCACTAATATTTTAGGTTAAGTTAGATTAGGTTTATTGGCAGCCTGTTATTTAAGTAGGCTAATATTTGACAGAAATCAAAAAGACTTCGAAGAAGAATAAAATTGCGATAGGAGTGATTTCCAAAACCAGTATCCAGATATTTCGAAAATGCTCGTGGAAAAAAGTTTGACACTAATTTCGACTAAACATTTTCTTAGTGTCAGTATACCCTTAGACTTTTCAGTTCATTGTGATAACGCAAGTGGTGAACTGATTTTTATACCCTTCACCACTACTGTGGTACAGGGTATAATAAGTTTGTGCATTTGTATGTAACACCAAAAAGGAAAAGTCTGAGACCCATCGGTTAGTAAAGCTATCGTCTTAGAATTAAATTCTGAGTCGATTTAGCGATGTCCGTCCGTCTGTCAGTCTGTATATGTAATTTTTGTGTGGAACGTACAGCTCGCAGTTTAAGTCCGCTCATCCTCTAATTTGGCACAGAGTTTTACTTTGGCTCAAAGACATCGCTATTGATTGATTTAGATATAGCTGCTTATCACCGATGTGGTCCTAATTGACGTATTTACCAACGCATTTTCTTAAAATTTTGGCTCTCGTAAAATATGCAAAAAATATGCAAATTGTGGCTCTCGTAACATATGCAAAATATCAGCCAAATCGGTTCAGATTTCGATACAGCTCCCATATATATCTTTCGTACGATTTGCATTTATATGGTCTCAAAAGACAGAGTTTTGGCCTGATTTTGCACAAGGAGTACGTTTAATAGTATCGTCAATTGTGCCAAATTTAGTTGAAATCGGTTCAGATTTAGATATAGCTCCCATATATATTTCGCCAGATTTGTACTCATATGACAACGGAGGCCATAGTTATTCTCCCATTTACGTGAAATTTTGCAGAGATGGCAGAATTATTATTCCAACTATGCATGTCAAATTTGGTCAAAATCGATTCAGATTTAGATATAGCTCCCATATATATATCCGCCAGAGTCGGGGAAATGTGGTAGAATATTTCATATTTTAGACCCATTTCAAATGGGAGCTTCCTCCAATTGACTCAATAGTTTTTAATATGCTATTTAAGTGTTCATATCCTACACACCAGACTTTCCCCAGACCAGACTTTTTATTTCTATAGAAAATTTTGTCAAAATTTTATTTCTATAGAAAATTTTGTCAAAATATTTTTTCTATAGAAAATTTTGTCAAACTTTTATTTCTATAGAAAATTTTGTCAAACTTTTATATCTAAAGAAAATTTTGTGAAAATTTTATTTCTTTAAAAAACTGTGTCAAAATAGAAAATTTTGTCAAAATGTTATTTCTGTAGAAAATTTTGTCACAATTGATTTCTACAGAAAAGAAATAAAAATAGATTTATATTTTTATAGAAAATTTTGTCAACATTTTATTTCTAGAAAATTTTGTAAATTTTTTTTCTATTTTGTAAACACTTTTTTCTATAGAAAATTTTGGCAAAACTTTATTTCTATAGAAAATTTTGTCAAAATTTAATTCTGTATAAAATTTTCTTAAAATCTTATTTCTATAGAAAATTTTATCAAAATTTTTTTCTATATTTTTATTTCTATAGAAAATTTTGTCAAAAAATTTATTTTAATAGAATTTTGTTTTTTATACCCTGCTCCACACTGCGGAACAGGGTATTATAAGTTAGTGCATATGTTTGCAACACCCAGAAGGAGACGAGATAGACACATGGTGTCTTTGGCAAAAATGCTCAGGGTGGGTTCCTGAGTCGATATAGCGATGTCCGTCTGTCCGTCTGTCCGTGAACACATTTTTGTAATCAAAGTCTAGGTCGCAGTTTTAGTCCAATCGACTTCAAATTTGGCACAAGTATGTGTTTTGGCTCAGAATAGATCCCTATTGATTTTGGAAGAAATCGGTTCAGATTTAGATATAGCTTCCATATATATTTCGCCCGATATGGACTTATATGGCCCCAGAAGCCAGAGTTTTACCCTAATTTGCTTAAAATTTTGCACAAGAAGAACAATTAATACTATAGTCAAGTGTGCCAAATTTTATTGAAATCGGTTCAGATTTAGATATAGCTCCCATATATATCTTTCGCCCGATATGGACTAATACGGTCCCAGAAGCCAGAGTTTTACCCCAATTTGGTTGAAATTTTGCACAGGGAGTAGAATTACCATTGCAGCTATGTGTGCCAAATTTAGTTGAAATCGGTTCAGATTTAGATATAGCTCCAATATATAGCTTTCGGCCGATTTACACTCATATGACCACAGAGGCAAATTTTTTGCTCCGATTTAGTTGAAATTTTGTACAGGGAGTAGAATTAGCATTGTAGCTATGCGTGCCAAATTTGGTTGAAATCGGTTCAGATTTAGATATAGCTCCAATATATAGCTTTCGGCCGATTTACACTCATATGACCACAGAGGCCAATTTTCTGCTCCGATTTAGTTGAAATTTTGCACGGGGAGTAGAATTAGCATTGTAGCTATGCGTGCCAAATTTGGTTGAAATCGGTTCAGATTTAGATATATCTCCCATATATAGCTTTCGCCCGATTTACACTCATATGACCACAGAGGCCAATTTTTAACTCCGATTTAGTTGAAATTTTGCACAGGGAGTAGAATTGGCATTGTAGCTATGCGTGCCAAATTTGGTTGACATCGCTACAGATTTAGATATAGCTCCCATATATATGTTTTTTCTGATTTCGACAAAAATGGTCAAGATACCAACATTTTCCTTGTTAAATAGCCACTGCTTAGTCGAAAAGTTATAAAAATGACTCCTAAACTTCTAATACATATATAAATCATAAATAAACTTTTGAGAAGTTTCCTTAAAATTGCTTCAGATTTGATATTGCTTCAGAGTGATATTTAAATGTATGTATTTGGGACAAACCTTTATATATAGCACCCAACACATTTGACGGATGTGATATGGTATCGAAAATTTAGATCTACAAAGTGGTGCAGGGTATAATATAGTCGGCCCCGCCCGACTTTAGACTTTCCTTACTTGTTTTTTATAGAAAATTTTTCTCAAAATTTTATTCTATAGAAAATTTTGTCAAAATTTTATTTCTATAGAAAATTTTGTCAAAATTTTATTTTTATAGAAAATTTTGTCAAAATTTTATTTCTATAGAAAATTCTGTCAAAATTTTATTTCTATAGAAAATTTTGTCAAAATTTTATTTCTATAGAAAGTTTTGTCAACATTTTATTTTTATAGAAAATTTTGTCAAAATTTTATTTCTATAGAAAAGTTTGTCAAAATTTTATTTCTTTAGAAAATTTTGTCAAAATATTATTTCTATAGAAGATTTTGTCAAAATTTTATTTCTAGAGGCAATTTGTGGTGGAGGAATATTCTGCAAAATCTACCAAAACATCAAGAATTCAACCTATCAAAGAGTTAAAAATCTACAATTTTTTAGTAGACTTCTACCAACTGTGGCAACCGTGGTCGTATTACGATCAGAGAGAATAAAAAGACAAGAGGACGAAACTGTGAGGCGAAACTGCGTCGGTAGATGGCAGTCATGAGGAAAAATTCTCTAATATCATGCAGTTTTTGTCGGCGCTTCTCTCAAATATCATACAGTTTGCGTCGGCGTCACCCAGTTCAGTTCTCTGCCGGCTTTACGAAACGTAAGAAAAATAGGATTTAGAACCTACTTTGTAGTAACAAGTGCTCTTTTTTATAAATCTTTTCATTCTATTAAATTTTTTGGCAGACAATTTGAAATTATAACTGCCGATACCTTAATAAAAAATAGAGGTCTGCAACGAATAACTTTTCACTACATGTATGCAATTCGCTGTCGAATATAGTACATACACTGTCTTTCTCCCAGAGCGCAAGTAGTGAAGTGAAGAGAACACTTGCTTGTCAAATACCACCAAGTACTTATCCGAAACAATATGTGTTCCGAAAAAAAGGAACAATAAAAATGTAAGTACTTGAGAAAAAGTACAACATGGATTCTCTTCACTTCACGTGGTACCACAAGTATTGCTCAGTTATGTGCGAAGCAAAACTTTCCATTTCTATTAATCATAGATATGTATGTATGTCACATATTTCATATATTTATGTATGTCACACACTTACCTTAACGTTTGCCGTTCTTTATATCAATCCGAAAACATATATTATGGAGAGTAACTGTTTTCTTGTATTTCTGAAACTGCACGTGGTACATGGAGTACTCTATGAAGTTTTGTCCTCGCAACATACTCGACGTAATCATTCTGAGTACACTTCAATAAGAGAGAAAGAGGAATATGTGTTTGTTGGTAGTAAAGACATCAGAGTAGCCACAAGAAGTTACTAGTGGCTTTTGGTGTTCATTAAAATGTGTACCAATTGTTTTGCGACTCTCTCAAATATATGTACTCATTTAGCAAGTACACGTGTACTCTGCATTTACAAATGGAATTGTGCAGACCTCTAATAAAAAATTTATCAAAACAGCGCTTCGACCGCAACGTCGGTTATACCAAAGCTGCAGGCATTGTGCGACATCTATACGGTTGACATTTGTTGTTTTTGTAGAAAAGAAAATTTCGCTCTCTTGTTAATTTAATACTCTCTGTTACGATCATATCACAAACATTTGAATTAACGCATCGACGCTCTGTGTTCATTGGCGTTTGTGGCTGAGTGTACTAACACGTACTGTGCCACTAAACCAGTTTAAACCCCCGGTCGGCGCGAAAAAGTTGATAATTAGAATACAAAAATTTTAATAAAACTACTGAAAGTGGCTACTGTGAAAGTGGCGAAATTTCCCCCTTCTTAAAATTCTTAGTCCAAATGAACTTCCAAAGCACAACGACTAAAGCAATACAAAGGATCCGAAAGGAAAGTACTTCTGTCCTATGACAAGCCCATGTAAAATTCATTGTAGATGATCCAGTTTGCACTGCTTTCGAATCAAAAGTTGGGGATCCCAAACTCCTTTTTTGGTATATGTTTAACCCATAAGAAGTTAATAAATAATATATAATTTTATTTATCATATCATCTTCATGTTTCCACAACAAATATCTCTGGGTTTTATGACATTGTTGCCTTGATTATATGGAAATATAAATCAAATACTCATTTTCATATCATTTTCTATGCATAAGGGAACGAAAATATTTGTTATGAAATCTTGGTGAATACCATCTATGACTTAACTTGAATAATGCCACAAAATTGTCCGGACATTAATCTCAAACTAAAAGTTAACTCCTTTTTGATATGGTTGCTAAGGAAATAGAATGATGGATCATAGTACATTTCATGGTATCAGATATTTTCAAATTATGCCCATTTTTCAATAACACCAGAGGCTTTGGATTCTGGGAAAGGAACGCAACTATGTCGCATGCCCAATCACTGGCCTATCCAATGGGGATGGGGGGTGGAAACTCTCTAACGAAGTATAGCAAAATGTATAATATGGGCTGTTGCGCGTTCATCGGAAAAATTTGAGCAACATAAAATTTAATTATTATTGCAAAAGCAGCTGTCGATTGTGGTGCCTAACTTGGTATAGGATGATTGGAGAAAAGGGATGATTAATGATTATGTCCATAAAAATATTTCGAAACCATGGCATTTATATCACAGTTTGCAAATTAAAACAAATGGAATTTTCATTTTCATTTTAGGAAATATTGGCTCAATTATCTTGGCCAGAAGGCGGTAGCAGTAGCAAGAAATTTGAAATAAATCTTTGCCCTCGAGATGTTACGCACACAGAGTGTGACAAAAGTAATAAATGTTATTTCTTGGGTTCGCCATTTTCCCAATGGCCTCGAGTTAAAGGCCACTGTTTCGGATGTAAATCATTTGCTATTGCCATTACCAATTATGGCCTAATTAATTTTGGGGTTCGATTGTACTTAAAGCAGTGAAATGATTTTTCAAAACCAATTTTTATCAATAAGACGAATTCCACAAAATTATGTGCATGTATTTGTATATAATCCCAGGAAAAAAAGCGTCGCCAAAAAAGTAATGAAAATGTTCTTTTTGGATCCGGAAGTGGTGCAAAATTGACGCAGAAGCGATGAATTTAACACGGGCTTGTCATACGACAGAAGTCCTCCATTTCAACAGCCCGTGCACTGAATTTGCATCACTTCTTTAGGTGTGATCCAAATTCAATGTTTTGGATGTAAATTAAAAAATTCTGTGATATTTTGACAAATAAATAATTTTTATAATTCTTAATGGAATCTAACTCTTGTCTTAAGCATTTGACCTCAAATATTTTCCAAAATTCACAATTTTTTCAGATTGGATTTAGCATTTTTTTCGACAAAATTTAAATAATTTGTACCATTTTATGAATTCATAAACTGTTTTTAACCAATTTGAAACAAAACAAGTATATACGGCCGTAAGTTCGGCCAGGCCGAAGCTTATGTACCCTCCACCGTGGATTGCGTAGAAACTTCTACTGAAGACTGTCATCCACAATCGTATTACTTGGGTTGCGGCAACTTTTGCCGATGACAAGGTATCTTAAAACTTCCTAATACCGTAATATATACCACGTAGTCCATACGTGGTATATACTAAACTTAAAATGGCCCATTAAATACGTATATAATTAAGTTTGACAAAATTTTCTATAGAAATAAAATTTTGACAAAAAAAAAACTTTGACAACATTTTCTATAGAAGTAAAATTTGGACAAAATTTTCTATAGAAATACGATTTTAACAAAATTTTCTATAGAAATAACATTTTGACAAAATTTTCTATAGAAATAAAATGTTTACAAAATTTTCAAAAGATTTAAAATTTTGACAACATTCTCTATAGAATTAAAATTTTGACAACATTTTCTATAGAAATAAAATTTGACAAAATTTTCTATAGAAATAAAATTTGACAATATTTTCTATAGAAATAAAATTTTGACAAAATTTTCTATAGAAATAAAAGTTTGCTAGATTATTTTTGCTCGAATGGCAAGCATGATTATGAACCGATATGGACCAATTTTTGTGTGATTGGGGATCGGCTATATATAAATATAGACCGATATGGACCAATTTTGGCATGGTTATTAGCGGCCATATATTAACACCACGTTGCAAATTTCAACCCGATCGGATGAATTTTGCTCGTCCAAGTGGCTCCGGAGTTCAAATCTGGGGATCGGTTTATATAGGGGCTATATATAATTATGGACTGATATGGACCAATTTTTGAATGGTTCTTAGAGACTATATACTAATACCATGTATCAAATTTCAGCCGGATCGGATGAAATTTGCTTCTCTTAGAGGATCCGCAAACCAAATCTGGGAATCGATTTATATGGGGGCTATATATAATTATGGACCGATATGGACCAATTTTTGCATGGTTGTTAGAGACTATATACTAATACCATGTACCAAATTTCAGCCGTATCGGATGAAATTTCCTTCTCTTAGAGCAATCGCAAGCCAAATTTGGGGTTCCGTTTATATGGGGGCTATACGTAAAAGTGGACCGATATGGACCAATTTTTGCACGGTTGTTAGAGACCATATACTAATACCATGTACCAAATTTCAGCCGTATCGGATGAAATTTGGTCCTCTTAGAGCAATCGCAAGCCAAATTTGGGGTTCCGTTTATATAGGGGCTATACGTAAAAGTGGAGCGATATGGACCAATTTGCATGGTTGTTAGAGACCATATACTAACACCATGTACCAAATTTCAGCCGGATCGGATGAAATTTGCTTCTCTTAGAGCAATCGCAAGCCAAATTTGGGGGTCCGTTTATATGGGGGCTATACGTAAAGGTGGACCGATGTGGCCCATTTGCAATACGTCCGACCTACATCAATAACAACTACTTGTGCCAAGTTTCAAGTCGATAGCTTGTTTCGTTCGGAAGTTAGCGTAATTTCAACAGACGTATGGACGGACGGACGGACATGCTCAGATCGACTCAGAATTTCACCACGACCCAGAATATATATACTTTATGGGGTCTTAGAGCAATATTTCGATGTGTTACAAACGGAATGACAAAGTTAATATACCCCCATCCTATGGTGGAGGGTATAAAAAGCTAAAATTACCCATCAAAAATATGAAAAAAAAAACTTTTTATAAAAATTAAATGAAAAGAACTCCCTGTGTAGTTAAAATAAAGAACATCATTGGGAGTACATCTTCTTGAAGTGCTTTTAAAGTTGTGCCTTTGGAAGAACTTCCAAAATTTTTTGTTGGGATCATATTCAAGACCATGACAGGTCCATTAAAAACTCATTGGTCTGAGACATTGATATCATTATGACATTAAAAAATCCATACGATTTTAAGTTTGCCATAACCTTCAAGAGACACGTATAGATGTCGGATTTTTAGTTTATGAATTTGAAATTTTCAATGAGGCAGCTTTTAATAAATCGAAATTTTATGATGGGGATAAATGGAATAGTTGAAGAAAATGTTAAAACTCGCCTTTCATAAATTCTATGAAATCATTTTATAAATTAAGGAATCCAATTTTTGAATTGTGAATACATAATATTTATGAACTGTTTCATATTTTAAATGAAATGTACATTTCTTACGACTTTTACACAATTTTTAGGAAAAACGTCATGAATAAAATGAAACATTGTTTTCCTCTCGAACTTGACCTGCATGCAGATATAAAACAATTTCAGAACAATGACACCATTGTTGAAGGCTATTACGTGATTACAACAGACAATTGGCAAGCGAACATGTTCAAGATACAGCGTTATATTTGTTTACCTGCCACCATAGGATGTATTTCCAACACATCAAAATATTGGATTCAGACCACATAAAGTGGGGTCATCGATGTCCGTCCATCCATTAAAATCACGCTAACTTCCGAACGAAAGAAGTTATCGACTTGGAACTTGATAAAAGTTTTTATTGATGTAGGTCAAATGGCATTGCAAATGGACCATATCGGGCATCTTTTAGGTATAGACCCAAAAGACCTATATAAAACGATCAAGAACATAGACTCCATATGGACTAACATACAATTTAGAAGACAATGTTAAGAAGGTTTAATATGCCTTACCACAATGGCATTTCAATTTTCTACATGCCTTATATAGCTCACTGCCTTTTGTAGATGTAAGACTCGATCCCCAATTTTTATACCCTCCACCATAGGATGGGGGGTATATTAAATTTGTCATTCCGTTTGTAACACATCGAAATATTGCTCTAAGACCCCATAAAGTATATATATTCTGGGTCGTGGTGAAATTCTGAGTCGATCTGAGCATGTCCGTCCGTCCGCCCGTCTGTTGAAATTACGCTAACTTCCGAACGAAACAAGCTATCGACTTGAAACTTGGCACACGTAGTTGTTATTGATGTAGGTCGGATGATATTGCAAATAGGCCATATCGGTCCACTTTTACGTATAGCCCCCATATAAACGGACCCCCAAATTTGGCTTGCAAGGCCTTCATCCGATCCGGCTGAAATTTGGTACATGGTGTTAGTATATGGTCACTAACAACCATGCAAAAATTGGTCCACATCGGTCCATAATTATATATAGCCCCCATATAAACCAATTCCCCCATTTGGCTTGCGAGGCCTCTAAGAGAAGCAAATTTCATCCGATCCGGCTGAAATTTGGTACATGGTGTCAGTATATGGTCTCTAACAATCATGCAAAAATTGGTCCACAAATTTCATCCGATCCGGCTGAAATTTGGTACATGGTGTAAGTATATGGTCTCTAATAAGCATGCAAAAATTGGTCCACATCGGTCCATAATTATATATAGCCCCCATATAAACCAATCCCCCGATTTGGCTTGCGAGGCCTCTAAGAGAAGCAAATTTCATCCGATCCGACTGAAATTTGGTACATGGTGTTAATATATGGTCTCTAACAACCATGCAAAAGTTGGTCCACATCGGTCCATAATTATATATAGCCCCCATATAAACCGATCCCCCGATTTGGCTTGCGAGGCCTATAAGAGAAGCAAATTTCATCCGATCCGGCTGAAATTTGGTACATGGTGTCAGTATATGGTCTCTAACAATCATGCACAAATTTCATCCGATCCGGCTGAAATTTGGTACATGGTGTTCATATATGGTCTCTAACAACCATGCAAAAGTTGGTCCACATCGGTCCATAATTATATATAGCCCCCATATAAACCGATCCCCCGATTTGGCTTGCGAGGCCTATAAGAGAAGCAAATTTCATCCGATCCGGCTGAAATTTGGTACATGGTGTCAGTATATGGTCTCTAACAATCATGCAAAAATTGGTCCACAAATTTCATCCGATCCGGCTGAAATTTGGTACATGGTGTAAGTATATGGTCTCTAATAAGCATGCAAAAATTGGTCCACATCGGTCCATAATTATATATAGCCCCCATATAAACCAATCCCCCGATTTGGCTTGCGAGGCCTCTAAGAGAAGCAAATTTCATCCGATCCGACTGAAATTTGGTACATGGTGTTAATATATGGTCTCTAACAATCATGCAAAAATTGGTCCACATCGGTCCATAATTATATATAGCCCCCATATAAACCGATCACCAGATTTGACCTCCGGAGCCTCTTGGAAGACCAAAATTCATCTGATTCAGTTGAAATTTGGTACGTGGTGTTAATATATGGCCTCAAACTCCCATTCAAAAATTGGTCGAAATCGGTCCATAATTATATATAGCTCCCATATAAACCGATCCCCAGATGTGACCTCCGGTGCCTTTTGGAGAAGCAAAATTCATCCGATCTGCTTGAAATTTGGTACGTGGTAATCGTATATGATATTTAACAACCATGCCAAAAGTGGTCCGTATCAGTCCATAATCATATATAGGCCCCATATAAACCGATCCCGAGATTTGGTTTTGGAGCCTCTTGGAGGAGCAAATTTCATCCGAGTGAGTTGAAATTTGGTACCTTGTGCTAGTATATGGTCGTTAACAACCATGCCTAACGAGGTCCATATCGGTCTATAATTATATATATCCCTCATATAAATCGATTTCCAATCACACAAAAATTGGTCCATATCAAGTTCGTAATTGTATATAGCCCCCATATAAGTGACCCCCATATTTCAATTCTGGCTCTCTACGTACCGTGCAAAAAGTCCATATCGATTCGTAATTATTTGTAGACTTAACTATACATAACTTTTTTGTCTAATATATACCACGTATGGACTAACTCACAATTTATTAAGAAAACGATGTTAAGAAGTTTTAAGATACCACAACCCAAGTATTTCGATTGTGGATGATAGTCTTTCGTAGAAGTTTCTACGCAATCCATGGTGGAGGGTACATAAGATTCGGCCTGGCCGAACTTACGGCCGTATATACTTATTATTTTTGGCATTGAAGTCACCGCCTGTTATGGAATGATATCCAATAGATTTTAACAGCGATTCGTATTGGTCTGATTTAATGTTATGTTTTGGTGGCGAATAAATTGAAGAAATTTTAAATGACTTGTTTTATTTAAGACAGATACACATGTAACTTGAAATACACCATTTTCTATATTAAGTTCTTCGTGGTGATTTATGTTAGATTTGATTGTGACTGTTGAGCCACCTCGTGGTTTTTGAGAAGGATGGTACAATTTGTAACCGTCAATAGAGGCGTACGATTGCTTAGGGCGTTTTCGATTCGCAAAAAATATGTTGCCTTGGTGTTACACTACTTATTCCCTAATTGACATTTCGCCCAAATGATAGTGTAATTCTAAAGTTATTCTTAATTTATAATATTGTGAGGTATAAATGATCCAAAATCTATGACAGTGTCCTTGATATGTTGCAATCAATTTCGAGAATGTTGCACCTTTTTTCCCAATCGAAATCGCCATTAGTCAAGTGACTTTCAGATATCAGGAGAATGTCAACCATTTGATCCCTTAAGAAATATTCTATTTCACTAATATGCTTTAGTAAACCATTACAGTTGCAGATTGCAATACGTAATACTGACATTATTGAAGATTTGAGAAACTTATAACCAATGAGTTGAGTTTTTCAATGAGTTTTTCATTTAATATAGTTTGAGCGTCCAACCGACGATTTATTTCTTCAATACTCTTCATGAATTCCTTTAATATAGTATTTCCAGTAGAATTTGCTCCATTTAGAACTTCGGAATGCGATTGTTATACCCTCCATCATAGGATGGGGGTATATTAACTTTGTCATTCCGTTTGTAACACATCGAAATATTGCTCTAAGACCCCATAAAGTATATATATTCTGGGTCGTGGTGAAATTCTGAGTCGATCTAAGCATGTCCGTCCGTCCGTCCGTCCGTCCGTCCGTCCGTCCGTCCGTCTGTTGAAATCACGCTAACTTCCGAACGAAACAAGCTATCGACTTGAAACTTGGCACAAGTAGTTGCTATCGATGTAGGTCGGATGGTATTGAAAATGGGCCATATCGGTCCACTTTTACGTATAGCCCCCATATAAAGGGACCCTCAGATTTGGCTTGTGGAGCCTCTTACAGAACCATATTTCATCCGATCCGGCTGAGATTTGGTATATGGTGTTGGTATATGGTCTCTAACAATCATGCAAAAATTGGTCCACATCGGTCCATAATTATATATAGCCCCCATATAAACCGATCCCCAGATTTGGCTTGTGGAGCCTCTAAGAGAAGCATATTTCATCCGATCCGGCTGAAATTTGATACATGGTGTTGGTATGTGGTCTCTAACAATCATGCAAAAATTGGTCCACATCGGTCCATAATTATATATAGCCCCCATATAAACCGATCCCCAGATTTGGCTTGCGGAGCCTCAAAGAGAAGCAAATTTCATCCGATCCGGCTGAAATTTGGTACATGATGTTGGCATATAGTCTCTAACAACCATGCAAAAATTGGTCCATATCGGTCCTTAATTATATATAGCCCCCATATAAACCGATCCCCAGATTTGGCTTGTGGAGCCTCTAAGAGAAGCATATTTCATCCGATCCGGCTGAAATTTGGTACATGGTGTTGGTATATGGTCTCTAACAATCATTCAAAAATTGGTCCACATCGGTCCATAAATATATATAGCCCCCATATAAACCGATCCCCAGATTTGGCTTGCGGAGCCTCTAAGAGAAGCCAATTTAATCCGACCCGGTTGAAATTTGGAACATGGTGTTAGTATATGGTCTCTAACAACCGTGCCAGAATTGGTCCACATCGGTCCATAATTATATATAGCCCCCATATAAGCCGATCCCCAGATTTGGCTTGCGAAGTCTCCAAGAGAAGCAAATTTCATCCAATCCGGTTGTAATTTTGAACATGGTGTTAGTATATGATCGTTAACAACCGTGCCAGAATTGGTCCATATCGGTCCATAATTATATATAGCCCCCATATAAAACGTTCTCCAGATTTGACCTCCGGAGCCTCTTGGAGGAGCAAAATTCATCCGATCCGGTTCAAATCAGGAACGTGGTGTTAGTATATGGTCGCTAATAACCATACCAAAATTGGCCCAATCACACAAAAATTGGTCCATATCGGTTCATAATCATGGTTGCCACTAGAGCCAAAAATAATCAACCAAAATTTTATTTCTATAGAAAATTTTGTCAAAATTTTGAGAAAGATTTTCAAAATTTTATATCTATAGAAAATTTTGTTCAAATTTTATTCGGTTCATAATCATGGTTGCCACTCGAGCCAAAAATAATCTACCAAGATTTTATTTCTATACAATATTTTTTTCAAAAGTTTATTTTTATAGAAATTTTGTCAAAATTTTTATTTCTGTAGAAAATTTTTTGAAAATTTTATTTCTATAGAAAATTTTGTTAAAATTTTATTTCTGTAGAAAATTTTGTCAAAATGTTATGTCTACTTTGTCAAACTGAATTTTATACGTATTGGATCGATCATTTTATACCCTCCATCATAGGATGGGGGTATATTAACTTTGTCATTCCGTTTGTAACACATCGAAATATTGCTCTAAGACCCCATAAAGTATATATATTCTGGGTCGTGGTGAAATTCTGAGTCGATCTAAGCATGTCCGTCCGTCCGTCCGTCCGTCCGTCTGTTGAAATCACGCTAACTTCCGAACGAAACAAGCTATCGACTTGAAACTTGGCACAAGTAGTTGCTATCGATATAGGTCAGATGGTATTGAAAATGGGCCATATCGGTCCACTTTTACGTATAGCCCCCATATAAAGGGACCCTCAGATTTGGCTTGTGGAGCCTCTTACAGAACCATATTTCATCCGATCCGGCTGAAATTTGGTATATGGTGTTGGTATATGGTCTCTAACAATCATGCAAAAATTGGTCCACATCGGTCCATAATTATATATAGCCCCCATATAAACCGATCCCCAGATTTGGCTTGTGGAGCCTCTAAGAGAAGCATATTTCATCCGATCCGGCTGAAATTTGGTACATGGTGTTGGTATGTGGTCTCTAACAATCATGCAAAAATTGGTCCACATCGGTCCATAATTATATATAGCCCCCATATAAACCGATCCCCAGATTTGGCTTGCGGAGCCTCAAAGAGAAGCAAATTTCATCCGATCCGGCTGAAATTTGGTACATGATGTTGGCATATAGTCTCTAACAACCATGCAAAAATTGGTCCATATCGGTCCTTAATTATATATAGCCCCCATATAAACCGATCCCCAGATTTGGCTTGTGGAGCCTCTAAGAGAAGCATATTTCATCCGATCCGGCTGAAATTTGGTACATGGTGTTGGTATATGGTCTCTAACAATCATTCAAAAATTGGTCCACATCGGTCCTAAATTATATATAGCCCCCATATAAACCGATCCCCAGATTTGGCTTGCGGAGCCTCAAAGAGAAGCAAATTGCATCCGATCCGGCTGAAATTTGGTACATGGTATTGGTATATGGTCTCTAACAACCGTGCAAAAATTGGTCCACATCGGTCCATAATTATATATAGCGCCCATATAAACCGATCCCCAGATTTGGGTTGCGGAGCTTCAAAGAGAAGCAAATTGCATCCGATCCGCCTGAAATTTGGTACATGATATTGTTATATGGTCTCTAACAACCATGCAAAAATTGGTCCACATCGGTCCATAATTATATATAGCCCCCATATAAGCCGATCCCCAGATTTGGCTTGCGAAGTCTCCAAGAGAAGCAAATTTCATCCAATCCGGTTGTAATTTTGAACATGGTGTTAGTATATGATCTTTAACAACCGTGCCAGAATTGGTCCATATCGGTCCATAATTATATATAGCCCCCATATAAAACGTTCTCCAGATTTGACCTCCGGAGCCTCTTGGAGGAGCAAAATTCATCCGATCCGGTTCAAATCAGGAACGTGGTGTTAGTATATGGTCGCTAATAACCATACCAAAATTGGCCCAATCACACAAAAATTGGTCCATATCGGTTCATAATCATGGTTGCCACTAGAGCCAAAAATAATCAACCAAAATTTTATTTCTATAGAAAATTTTGTCAAAATTTTGAGAAAGATTTTCAAAATTTTATATCTATAGAAAATTTTGTTCAAATTTTATTCGGTTCATAATCATGGTTGCCACTCGAGCCAAAAATAATCTACCAAGATTTTATTTCTATACAATATTTTTTTCAAAAGTTTATTTTTATAGAAAATTTTGTCAAAATTTTTATTTCTGTAGAAAATTTTGTGAAAATTTTATTTCTATAGAAAATTTTGTTAAAATTTTATTTCTGTAGAAAATTTTGTCAAAATGTTATGTCTACTTTGTCAAACTGAATTTTATACGTATTGGATCGATCTTTTTTGATTTAATATATACCACGTATGGACTTGCATACAATTTAGAAGGTGGTGTTAGGAGGTTTTAAGATACCTTGGCATCGGCAAGCGTTACCGCAACTTAAGTAATTCGATTGTGGATGACAGTGTTTAGAAGAAGTTTCTACGCAATCCATGATGGAGGGTACATAAGCTTCGGCCTGGCCGAACTTACGGCCGTATATACTTGTTTTGTTTTGGTATTAGATGGTTGCGTTATTGGATGGACGTTCACTATTCGATTTATTTGTCTCAATTTCTTTGTTGGCACGAGCCTTATTTCTTATCTTATGGAGCTGTTTGGCTACCTCACAACCACGATAACTTGCCGGATGCTTTCCTTTACAATTGATACATGTCGGAACTATAGTTTTTGGCATTTGACATTGGTCTGTTTCATGTTTGCCAGCACATGTTACACATCTAACTTCACGTTGACAATACGCTTTATGTTAGTTTTGTTTTACTATGTTGGCTCAATGTATATTTCTTAATTATTTGTCCAAACTTGAAGTCCACTTCATTTTTAAATTCCTCTTCCATTTGTAATGCTCATTATTATGCGAAAATATTTTTATATAATTTTCATGGTAACATGGATTTTTTGCTAGTAAAATATCTGGGAAATCTTAACAACTGGACAAATTGAATTGTCCTGTATTCCCCCGAAACCGTTGCTCATCTTTGGATATCAATGGCAAGAGTTAACTTTTTTTCGTTTTATAAAATAGCTCAAACTCTACAAGGATGGACAAGTGCAATCAATTAACTGGAATAACTGTCAAGTGATATTATTTGGAGTCTTTCAAATAGACTTGTTTGTTTTACTTTTTTTTCAGATAATTGGACCTCTCTCATTGAATCAAATAATTCGAAATGATGAATTCACATCTTTTTGTTAACCTTTCCCTTTCCGACTTTAGTGGCTTTTGTTGACCGCAATCCAACCACTTTGAAAAGAATGGCCAATAAAATAATTTCTCTCAGGACATTCAATTAAATTGAGGCAATTAAGATTTCGTATAAACAATCTCAACCTCATCACATAGAAAAGTTGCGGTATACAAGAGACCAATTACTTTGAATGAGCTGCGGTCAGAGTTTACCGAATGAAGATAGATTTTAAAGTAAACGAAATGAGAAAATTTCATTGATGTGTAAAAGAAAATTCAAGTCGAATGGAAAATGAAATAAGGTTTGACTGGTGGCAGGGGAAAATGTAACGCTTTGTAATAATTAAATAATTTAAAATTAAATCGTATTGTTTGTATACTTTAATCTGCCAAAAAATGTGCCTACTAGAAATATTGATTTTAGACCCCATCAAGTATATACCCATCGCCTCAGAATCACCTCATGTGTCAATCTAGCTCTTGGTGTCCGTACATCCCTCTGTCCATATATTTGTTGTTCGAAGGAATCTGGTCGCAATTATTAACCGATTTGATTGAAATTTGGTATGTGGAGTCTTTATGTCACAAGGACAAACGCTATTGAATTTGGAAAAAAAAAATTGGATCAAATTTAGATAAAGCTCCCATATACATGTATCGCCCGATTTTGATAAATGGGGTCAGTTTGTGCTCTTTTACTAACGATTGGCGATAGATTTAGCGAAACGTAATCTATTTCACCAAAATTCCATCGAAATCGGTAGAGATTTATATATAGCTCCCCTATATATGTATCGTACGATTTTCCCAAATTTGGCTATAAAACCCTTATTATACCCTCCACCATAGGATGGGGGGTATATTAACTTTGTCATTCCGTTTGTAACACATCGAAATATTGCTCTAAGACCCCATAAAGTGTATATATTCTGGGTCGTGGTGAAATTCTGAGTCGATCTGAGCATGTCCGTCCGTCCGTCCGTCTGTTGAAATCACGCTAACTTCCGAACGAAACAAGCTATCGACTTGAAACTTGGCACAAGTAGTTGTTATTGATGTAGGTCGGATGGTATTGCAAATGGGCCATATCGGTCCACTTTTACGTATAGCCCCCATATAAACGGACCCCCAAATTTGTCTTGCGAGGCCTCTAAGGGAAGCAAATTTCATCCGATCCGGCTGAAATTTGGTACATGGTGTTAGTATATGGTCTCTAACAACCATGCAAAAATTGGTTCATATCGGTCCATAATTATATATAGCCCCCATATAAACCGATCCCCCGATTTGGCTTGCGGAGCCTCTAAGAGAAGCAAATTTCATCCGATCCGGCTGAAATTTGGTACATGGTGTTAGTATATGGTTTCTAACAACCATGCAAAAATTGGTTCACATCGGTCCATAATTATATATAGCCCCCATATAAACCGATCCCCCGATTTGGCATGCGTAGCCTCTAAGAGAAGCAAATTTCATCCGATCCGGCTGAAATTTGGTACATGGTGTTAGTACATGGTCGCTAACAACCATGCAATTATTCATAATCCATAATTATATATAGCCCCCATATAAACCGATCCCCCGATTTGGCATGCGGAGCCTCTAAGAGAAGCAAATTTCATCCGATCCGGCTGAAATTTGGTACATGGTGTTAGTATATGGCCTCTAACAACCATGCAAAAATTGGTCCATATCGGTCCATAATTATATATAGCCCCCATATAAACCGATCACCAGATTTGACCTCCGGAGCCTCTTAGAAGACCAAAATTCATCTGATTCAGTTGAAAGTTGGTACGTGATGTTAATATATGACCTCAAACACCCATGCAAAAATTGGTCGATATCGGTCCATAATTATATATAGGCCCCATATAAACCGATCCCCAGATTTGACCTCCGGAGCATCTTGGAGAAGCAAAATTCATCCGATCTGGTTTAAATTTGGTACGTGGTGGTAGCATATGATATTTAACAACCATGTGAGTTGAAATTTGTGGATGACAGTCTTTCGTAAAATTTTCTACGCATTCCATGGTGGAGGGTACATAAGATTCGGCCTGGCCGAACTTACGGCCGTATATACTTGTTTATTAACTGATCTCACCCAAAGTTGGCTAAATATATTCTTCTATAGTGCTAACTTTATGTGCAAAGAATCATCGAAATCGGTTCAGATTTAGATATAACATTGCCCAATTTTCCAAAATTTCCCCATAATGACTTTTTTTACCATAATGTCCTCATGTATTAAGCCATCATTCTATATTTTGGCACAATGTAGTCTTCTGTAAAGTAACCAAACCTACAAAATATCATCGAAATCCAAAATTGTCCATAATACTTTAATTTATTAATCAATGTTACTCAAATTTAATTTTTAGAAGTTTTAGCCGATCTAGTTTAGATTTACATATAACTTTTACATAAATATATTGCTCGATTTTTACAAATTTCGATACCTTAGCCACACTAATTGAGCGATTTCCTATTTTTATAACCTGCGCCACACTGTGGAACAGGGTATTATGACACAGCAAAAAAGCGTCGCCAAAAAAAGTAGTGAAAATGTTCTATTTCAATCCGGAAGTGGTGCAAACTTGGCGGAAATCTGATGAATTAACATGGGCTTGTCATAGGACGATGTACACCATTTCAACAGCCGCTGCACTGAATTGGCATTACTTTTTAGGGTAAAATCTGAATTCAGTGTATTGGATGTGAATTATAAAAGTTTGTGATAATTTGCCAACTAAATAATTTTCATAATTTTTTATGATTTTTAGTACATTTTAACGCTTGTCTGAAACGGTTGATCTTTAATGTTTTCAAAAATTCGCAATTTTTATACCCTCCATCATTTGTCATTCCGTTTGTAACACATCGAAATATTGCTCTAAGACCCCATAAAGTATATATATTCTGGGTCGTGGTGATATTCTGAGTCGATCTAAGCATGTCCGTCGGTCCGTCTGTTGAAATCACGCTAAATTCCGAACGAAACAAGCTATCGACTTGAAACTTGGCACAGCTAGTTGTTATCGATGTAGGTCGGATGGTATTGAAAATGGGCCATATTGGTCCACTTTTACGTATAGCCACCATATAAAGGGACCCTCAGATTTGGCTTGTGGAGCCTCTAACAGAAGCATATTTCATCCGATCCGGCTGAAATTTGGTATATGGTGTTGGTATATGGTCTCTAACAACTATACAAAAATTGGTCCACATCGGTCCATAATTATATATAGCCCTAATATAAACCGATCCCCAGATTTGGCTTGCGGAGCCTAAAAGAGAAGCAAATCTCATCCGATCTGGCTGAGATGTGGTACATGGTGTTGGTATATGGTCTCTAATAACCATGCAAAAATTTGTTCACATCGGTCAATAATTATATATAGCCCCCATATAAACCGATCCCCAGATTTGGCTTGCGGAGCCTCAAAGAGAAGCACATTTCATCCGATTCGGCTGAAATTTGGTACATTATGTTGGTATCTGGTCTCTAACAACCATGCAAAAATTGGTCCACATCGGTCCATAATTATATATAGACCCCATATAAACCGATCTCCAGATTTGGCTTGCGAAGCCTCGAAGAGGAGCAAATTGCATCCGATCCGGCTGAAATTTGGTACATGGTGTTGGTATATGGTCTCTAACAATCATGCAAAAATTGGTCCACATCGGTCCATAATTATATATAGCCCCCATATAAACCGATCCCCAGATTTGGCTTGCGGAGCCTCAAAGAGAAGCAAATTTCATCCGATTCGGCTCCAGATTTGACCTCCGGAGCCTCTTGGAGGAGCAAAATGCATCCGATCCGGTTCAAATTAGGAACGTGGTGTTAGTATATGGTCGCTAACAACCATACCAAAATTGGTCCAATCACACAAAAATTGGTCCATTTCGGTTCATAATCATGGTTGCCACTAGAGCCAAAAATAATCTACCAAAATTTTATTTCTATAGAAAATTTTGTCAAAATTTTATTTCTATAGAAAATTTGTTAAAATTTTATTCGGTTCATAATAAAATTTTCATCATTGTCAAAATTTTATTTCTATAGAAAATTTTGTCAAAATTTTATTTCTATAGAAAATTTTGTTCAAATTTTATTCGGTTCATAACCATGGTTACCACTCGAGCCAAAAATAATCTACCAAGATTTTATTTCTATAGAAAATTTTGTCAAAAGTTTATTTCTATAGAAAATTTTGTTAAAATTTTATTTCTGTAGAAATTTTTGTCAAAATTTTCTTTCTATAGAAAATTTTGTCAACATTTTTATTTCTATAGAAAATTTTGTGAAAATTTTATTTCTATAGAAAATTTTGTTAAAATTTTATTTCTGTAGAAAATTTTGTCAAAATTTTATGTCTACTTTGTCAATCTGAATTATATACGTATTGGATCAATCTTTTTTGATTTAATATATACCACGTATGGACTTACATACATTTTAGAAGATGGTGTTAGGAGGTTTTAAGATACCTTGCCATCGGCAAGCGTTACCGCAACTTAAGTAATTCGATTGTGGATGGCAGTGTTTAGATGAAGTTTCTACGCAATCCATGATGGAGGGTACATAAGCTTCGGCCTGGCCGAACTTACGGCCCTATATGTACTTGTTCTGGAATAGATTTAGCATTATTATCGACGAAATGTGAATAATTTGTTCGATTTTAATAATTTTAACTCTGTTTTTAATCTATTTGAAACAAATTAAAAATTACCCATTAAAAATATGAAAAAACTGAGTTGTAAACAAGTAAGTACAGTCTAAGGTCGTGCGGGACCGACTATATTATTCCCTTCACCATTATGTAGACCAAAATTTGTGTTACCATCTCAACTCCTTCAAATTTGTTGGCAGTTATTATCAAGGTTTATATTCCCATATACAAATATTTATATCTGAAACAATTTGGAGCCAATTTTTTGTACTTCTACAAAATCGCTAGAATTAAAAATTAAATCGGCTAACACCTTGGGATGAAACACAATGTTAGTAAAAAACAAGTAAGGAAAGTCTAAAGTCGGGCGGGGCCGACTATATGTTCGATACCATATCACATCCGTCAAATGTGCTGGGGGCTATATATAAATACATACATTTAAATATCACTCGATCTGGACAGAATTTGATAGACTTCTACAAAATCTATAGATTCAAAATTTAAGTCGGCTAATGCATTAGGGTGGAACACAATGTTAGTAAAAAACAATTAAAGAAAGTCTAAAGACGGGCGGGGCCGACTGTATTATACCCTGCACCACTTTGTAGATCTAAATTTTCGATACCATATCACATCCGTCAAATGTGTTGGGGGCTATATATAAAGGTTTGTCCCAAATACATACATTTAAATATCACTCGATTTGGACAGAATTTGATAGACTTCTACAAAATCTATAGACTCAAAATTTAAGTCGTCTAATGCACTAGGGTGGAACACAATGTTAGTAAAAAACAAGTAAGGAAAGTCTAAAGTCGGGCGGGGCCGACTATATTATACCCTGCACCACTTTGTAGATCTAAATTTTCGATACCATATCACATCCGTCAAATGTGTTGGGGCTATATATAAAGGTTTGTCCCAAATACATACATTTAAATATCACTCGATCTGGACAGAATTTGATAGACTTCTACAAAATCTATAGACTCAAAATTTAAGTCGGCTAATGCACTAGGGTGGAACATAATGTAAGTAAAAAAAAATATGGGAAACATTTAAATCTGAAGCAATTTTAAGGAAACTTCGCAAAAGTTTATTTATGATTTATCGCTCGATATATATGTAATAGAAGTTTGGAAAATTAGAGTCATTTTTACAACTTTTCGACTAAGCAGTGGCGATTTAACAACGAAAATGTTGGTATTTTTACCATTTTTGTCGAAATCAGAAAAACATATATATGGGAGCTATATCTAAATCTTAACCGATATCAACCAAATTTGGCACGCATAGCTACAATGCTCATTCTACTCCCTGTGCAAAATTTCAACTAAATCGGAGTTAAAAATTGGCCTCTGTGGTCATGCGAGTGTAAATCGGGCGAAAGCTATATATGGGAGCTATATCTAAATCTGAACCGATTCCAAGCAAATTTGGCACGCACAGCTACAATGCTAATTATACTCCCTGTGCAAAATTTTAACTAAATCGGAGTAAAAAATTGGCCTCTTTGGTCATATGAGTGTAAATCGGGCGAAAGCTATATATGGGAGCTATATCTAAATATGAACCGATTTCAATCAAATTTGGCACACTATACTACTAATTGTACTCCCAGTGCAAAATTTCTACCACATTGGGCCAAAACTCTGGCTTCTAGGACCATATTAGTCCATATCGGGCGAAAGATATAAATGGAAGCTATATCTAAATCTGAACCGATTTCAATCAAATTGAGTAAAATTAACTACGCTACTAGTTGTGCTCCTAGTGCAAAATTTCAACCAAATTGGGCCAAAACTCTGGCTTCTAGGAACATATTAGTTCATATAGGGCGAAAAATATATATGGGAGCTATATCTAAATCTGAACCGATTTCAATCAAATTTGGCACACATGATTATACTACTAATTGTACTCCTAGTGCAAAATTCCAAGCTACTCGGGATAAAACTCTGGCTTCTGGGTCCATATAAGTGCATATCGGGCGAAATATATATATGGGAGCTATATCTAAATCTGAACCGAGTTCAATCAAATTTGGCACACATGACTATACTACTAATTGTACTCCTAGTGCAAAATTTCAACTACATTGGGCCAAAACTCTGGCTTCTGGGGCCATATAAGTCCACATCGGACGAAAGATATATATGGAAGCTTTATCTAAATCTGAACCGATTTCAATCAAAGTTTGCACACTTGACTATACGACTAAGTGTTATGTTTGTACAAAATTTCAAGCAAATCGGTATAAAACTCTGGCTGCTGGGTCCATATTAGTGCATATCGGGCGAAAGATATATATGGGAGCTATATCTAAATCTAAACCGATTTCTTCCAAAATCAATAGGGTTCTATTCTGACCCAAATTAGGAACATGTGTCCAAATTTGAAGACGATTGGACTTAAATTGCGACCTAGACTTTGATCACAAAAATGTGTTCACTGACAGACGGACATGGCTGTATCGACTCAGGAGCCCATCCTGAGCATTTTTGCCAAAGACACAATGTGTGTATCTCGTCTCCTTCGGGGTGTTGCAAACATATGCACTAACTTATAATACCCTGTTCCACAGTGTGGCGAAGGTAATAAAAAGTGTTGTCCCACCAAGACAAAGCACCGTGCCACAAGTCATTGAGAACGATGGCAAAAATTCATGAATTTTGCTTCGAATTGCTTCCCCACCCACCGTATTCTCCAGATCTGGCCCTCAGCGACTTTTTCTTGTTCTCAGACCTCAAAAGGATGCTCGCAGGGAAAAAATTTGGCTGCAATGAAGACGTGATCGCCGAAACTGAGGCCTATTTTAAAGCAAAACCGAAGGAGTACTATCAAAATGGTATCAAACAAGTATATACAGCACTAAGTTCGGCCGGGCCGAATCTTAAATACCCACCACCATGAACCAAATATTAGGGTTTCCTTTGAAATTTCAGGAGGGCTTGAGTTCTTGAGGACACTTCCCGAAGATAAATTTAAAGATTTCACCTATGAGGACTATCTCACATTCTGGATTTATAAGAACCATTTTTGTTTGAGTTTTAGAGAAATCATTAACATCTCTTGTAAGTGTGCAAGAAAATTATAAAACAAGTATATAAAGTAGTAAATTCGGCCGGGCCGAATTTTAAATACCCACCACCATGAATCAAGTATAATAGTTTACTATGAAAACTCTTCGTCGTAGTGGGTTACTTGATAATATATAGAATTGTAGGGGGTTTGATGACAAATCTTCTCCCAAACGAGCCAGCTACCGAAGACAAACTTTAAAGATTCTACCTATGAAGGCCAGATAAGATTCTGGATTTATGAGAACCAATTTTGTTTGAGTTTTAGAGAAAATATAAACAAATGGTGTATATGTTGAAATTACGCCTTGACTTAAAATCTTAAATCTGTAGATTTTTCCGCATTTATTTAAATACGATGAGTAAAATCTGGAACTTTTACTTTCAGTTTGAAGCAATTTTCATGATCAGTGCGCCTGCTATACCCTGAAAGAGGTGTTTTCCTTTTTGAGAAAGCAAAGTTTTCTTTTGACACAAATTTTAGAGACAATCGTTGAATAAACGAAAACACTTTATAAGAAAAAGACATTTCGTTTGTCTAAAATTTTATTATAAATTACTAATTTCCAGCAAATCGGATAAAAACTAAGGATTCTAGAAGCCCAAGAAATAAAGCCGGGAGATCGGTGTATATGGGGGCTATACCAAAACATGGACCGATAGGCACCATTTGCTACTCACATATTTCTGATCTTAAAATACCTCCAGATTTTCAATTTCAAATAAATCGGCCAGAAAATATAGTCTCTAGACGCCCAAGAAGTAAAAATCGAGAGATCAGTCTATATAGGGGTTATACCAAAAAATGGACCGATATACCTCAATTTCGGCACTCTTATTTGTGGTCTAAAAATCCCTCTAGATTTCGAATTTCAATCAAATCATGTAATAAATACAGTTTATTGTAGCTCAAGAATTTCAGGCAAAGCGGATGTTAAATATAGTTTCTAGAAGCCCAAGAAGCAAAATGGGAGATCGGTCTATATGGGGGCTAAACCAAAAAATGGACCGATGGGCACCATTTTCGGCACACCTTTTTATGGTCCCAAAAGAACTCTACATTTTCAATTTCAGAAAAATCGGATAGAAAATATAGTTTCTAGAATCCCAAGATCAGTCTCTATGGGGGCTATATCAAAACATGGACCGATGAGCACCATTTTCGGCACACCTTTTTATGGTCCTCAAATACCTCTAGATTTCCAATTTCAGGCAAATCGGATGGTAAATATAGTTTCTAGAAGCCCTAAAAGCAAAATCGGGATATCGGTCTATATTTTCAATTTCAGGCAAATTGGATAAAAACTACGGGTTTTGTAGGCCCAAGACTCCAAATCGGGAGGTTGGTTTATATGGGGGCTATATCAAAACATGGACCTATGCGGACCATTTTCGACACACCTCTTTATGGTCCCAAAATACCTTTAGATTTTCAATTTCATACAAATCGGATAGAAAATACTGTTTCTAGACGCATAAGAAGCAAAATCGGGAGATCGGTCTATATGGGGGCTATACCAAAACATGGACCGATATGGACCATTTTCGACACACCTCTTTATAGTCCCACAATACCTCTAGATTTCCAATTTCAGGCAAATCGGATGGTAAATATAGTTTCTAGACGCCCAAGAAGCGAAATCGGGAGATCGGTCTATATAGTCGCTGTATCAAATCATGGACCGATGAGAACCATTTTCGGCACACCTTTTTATGGTCCTCAAATACCTCTATATTTTCAATTTCAGGCAAATTGGATAAAAACTACGGGTTTTATAGGCCCAAGACTCCAAATCAGGAGGTTGGTTTATATGGGGGCTATATCAAAACATGGATCTATGCGGACCATTTTCGACACACCTCTTTATGGTCCTCAAATACCTCTAGATTTTCAATTTCAGACAAATCGGATAGAAAATACTGTTTCTAGACGCCTAAGAAGTAAAATCGGGAGATCGGTCTATATGGGGGCTATACTAAAACATGGACCGATACGGACCATTTTCGACACAACTCTTTATGGTCCCAAAATACCTCTAGATTTCCAATTTGAGGCAAATCTGGTAAAAACTACGGTTTTTATAGGCCCAAGACCCCAAATCGGGAGGTCGGTTTATATGGGGACTATATCAAAACTTGGACCGATATAGCCCATCTTCGAACTTGACCTGCCTGCAAACAAAAAACTAATCTGTGCCAAATTTCGGGACGATAGCGCCATTATTGAAGGCTGTAGCGTGATTACAACAGACAGACAGACAGACAGACAGACAGACAGACGGACAGACGGACATGCTTATATCGTCTTAGAATTTCTCCCTGATCAAGAATATATATACTTTATATAGTCGGAAATCGATATTTCGATGTGTTACAAACGGAATGACAAACTTATTATACCCCCGTCACCATTTTATGGTGGTGGGTATAATAACGTCTTGATTTGAAATCTTAAATCTGTAGAAGTAAAATCTGGAAATTTTACATTGACTTTCAAGCAATTTTCATGATCAGTGCGCCTTCTACACCCTCAAGAAGTGAAGTCGGTCTATATGGATGCATTACCAAATGGACCTATAAAAACTTAATCCAATACATGTTTTTGTGAGCCTAAAATACCAGAATATTTACAATTTCAGGCAAATCAGATAAAAACTACGGTTTCTAGAAACCCAAGGAGTTAAATCGGGAGATCGTTTTTATGGGGGCTATACTAAAATAGGGACCGATATTCACCGTTTTCGGCACACCTCTTTATGACCCGAAAATACCACTAGATTTCCAATTTCAGGCAAATAGGATAAAAACTTCGGATTCTAGAAGCCCAAGAAGTAAAATCGCGAAATCGGTCTATATGGGGGCTAGACCAAAATATGGACCGATACTCTCCATTTTCGGCACACCTCTTTATGGTCCTAAAATACCTCTAGATTTCCAATTTCAGTTTTCAATTGGATAAAACTACGGTTTCTATAAGCCCAAGACCCCAAATCGGGAGGTCGTTTTATATGGGGACCATACCAAAACATGGACCGATACTCACAATTTTCGGCACACGTATTTGTGGTCCTACAATACCTCTAGATTTCCAATTTCAGGTAAATTGACTAAAAACTGCGGTTTCTATAAGTCCAAGAAGTAAAATCGGGAGATCGGTCTATATGGGGGCTATACCAAAACATCGACCGATACTCACCATTTTTGGCACACGTATTTGTGGTCATAAAATACCTCTACATTTCCAATTTCAGACAAATTGGATAAAAACTTCGATTTCTATAAGCCCAAGACCCTAAATCGGGAGGTCGGTTTATATGGGGACTATATCAAAACCTGGACCGATATAGCCCATCTTCGAACTTGACCTGCCTGCAGACAAAAGACGAGTTTGTGCAAAATTTCAGCACGATTGCTTCATTATTGAAGACTGTAGCGTGATTACAACAGACAGACAGACGGACAGACGGACATCGTTATATCGTCTTAGAATTTCTCCCTGATCAAGAATATATATACTTTAAATAGTCGGAAATCGATATTTCGATGTGTTACAAACGGAAGAGAAATTCTAAGACGATATAGCCATGTCCGTCTGTCTGTCTGTCTGTCTGTTGTAATCACGCTACAGTCTTCAATAATAAAGCAATCATGCTGAAATTTCGCATAAACTAGTCTTTTGTCTGCGGTCAGGTCACGTTCGGAGATGGGCTATATCGGTCCAGGTTTTGATATAGTCCCCATATAAACCGACCTCCCGATTTGGGGTCTTAGGGTTATAAAAACCTTAGTTTCTATCCAATTTACCTAAAATTGGAAATCTAGAGGTATTTTAGTACCACAAAGTGGTGTGCTAAAAATGGTGAGTATCGGTCCGGGTTTTGGTATATCCCCCATATAGACCGATCTCCAGATTTGGGGTCTTGGGCTTATAGAATCCTTAGTTTGTATTCAATTTGCCTGAAATTGGAAATCTAGAGGTAGTTTAGAACAATAAAGAGGCGTGCCGAAAATAGTGAGTATTGGTCCATGTTTTGGTATATCCCCCATATAGACCGATCTCCAGGTTTTACTTCTTGGGCGTCTAAAATCTGTAGTTTTTATCCAATTTCCTGAAATTAGAAATCATGAAGTATTTTAAAACCCTAAAGAGGTGTACTGAAAATGATGAGTATCAGACCATGTTTTTATATAGCCCCCATATAGACCTATCTCCAGAGTTTATTCTTGGGCTTATAGAAACCGTAGTTTTTATCCAACTTGCCTCAAATTGGAAATCTAGAGGTATTTTAGGACCATAAAAAGTATGTCGAAAATGGTGAGTATACGTCCATGTTTTGATATAGCCATCAGATAGGCCGATCTCCCGATATTACTTTTTGGGCTTCTAGAACCCGTAATTGTTGTCCACTTTGCCTGAAATCGAAAATCTGGAGGTTTTTAGGAATATAAATAGGTTTGCAAGAAATTATTTTATTTTTTGGGCTTCTAGAAGCCGTAGTTTTTATCCAATTTGTCTGAAATGAGAAAGCTAGAGGTATTTTATGACCTTAAATATGAGCACCGAAAATGACGTGTATTGCTCCAGGGATCCGGAGCGGTCCATTTTTTTCGCTCCGCTCCGCTCCCGCTCCGGAGAAAAAAAAAACCGCTCCGCTCCACGCTCCGCTCCGAGAAAAAAAAATCGCTCCGCTCCGCTCCTCTTCGAGAAAATTATAGTACAAACATTGTATTATTTGTTCAATTGAGTTTTATTTTATTTAAAAAAATCGGGCGGTACATATATGGGAGCTATAGCTAAATCTGAACCGATTTCGATGATTTTTTGCACATATAGTTAGTGCTATAGAAGATTACATTTAGCCAACTTTGAGTAAGATCGGTTGATAAATAAGGGTTTTATGACCTAAAGGTGGGTATTAAGATCGAGTTTAGCCGCTAAAAACGTAATTTTTTCATGATTACTTTTCTTTAATAATCCATTTTAAGGAATACAAACTTTGTGAAAATTTGCTTTGGGCTTTTCCCCATCAAGTTATAATAAAATTTGAAACAAATATGTATAATTTCATGCATTTTTCTTACTGATTTAGTTTTCACTTTAGCGATTTTAGCGGCTAAACTCGAACTTAATACTCACCTTAATTTGGCAAAATCGGGCGATACATATATATGGGACCTATATCTAAATCTGAACCGATTTCGATGAAATTTTCAGACTTAAAGGGTGATACAGAAGATTATTTTGTGCTAAATTTGACGACGATCGGTTAGTAAAAAAGTGCAACGTGACCCCATTTGTCGAAATCGGGCAATACATATATATGGGAGCTATATCTAAATTTGATCCGATTTCTTCCAAATTCAATAGCGTTCGTCCTTGTGCCCAAAAAAACTCCCTGTACCAAACTTCATCAAAATCAGTTAATAATTGCGACCGGAATCCTGTGAACAACAAATACATGGATAGACGGACGGATGGACGGACGGACACCAAGCGCTAGATCGACTCAGGAGGTGATTCTGAGTCGATCGGTATATATTTTATGGGGCCTAAAATCAATATTTCTGGTAGGCACATTTTTTGGCAGATCAAACTTATTATACCCTAACCACTATGTGGTTTAGGGTATAATGACTTTAAAACAATGTGTTGAATCATTTTATTAATTTTGAAGATTTTTTCAGAAATATTAAATCCATTTTGACTTCATTAAAACGAAATTTTCATTCATGTTAGGATACACATTTTTATGTCGAATCACTTAGCTATGGACAAACAGACTTCATTGAAAAGTTTAGAGACTTTTAGACAAGGAAAAAACTTTATTTCAGAGAAATACGTCTTCTATTCTAAGCAAAATTCGTATTCGTATTTTAAGCATGTGAAATATTTGGCCTCCGACAATATTCTTTGCGGTGCACCATCTACTATTTAATATGTGATAGAAACCAAATTTATGAAAATGGGCCAAAATGGACCAAATTCTGTTTGGTCCGACCATCGGACCAAATTTAAAAATTAGAAATCTTTTGGACCAATTTTGGTCCGATCGGACCAAAACGGCAATGCTGATTGGAATTGAAAGTTTATACTCAGAGTAGAAGTAACTACTCCCCGAAAGTTTTTTTTTTTTTTTTTTGCAACAGACGTAGAGAAGAGGTTTTGTTATATTTGTAATGTGTGTGTATGTTTATGTTTGCAACAACCTCCATCGAAATCAGTCCGTGGTATACCTACGAATATTCTTACTCAGATCTAGTTTTACCTAATTTCGCTTTTTTCCCCTTTATTGTAAAAAATACATTTTCGAACAGCGTTTTTAAGAAATGTTCGTTCTCAAAAAAAGTAGATAACATGCAATAATACAAATCAAGTCATTATTTTTATACCCTCCACCATAGGATGGGGGTATATTAACTTTGTCATTCCGTTTGTAACACATCGAAATATTGCTCTAAGACCCCATAAAGTATATATATTCTGGGTCGTGGTGAAATTCTGAGTCGATCTAAGCATGTCCGTCCGTCCGTCCGTCTGTCCGTCTGTCCGTCCGTCCGTCTGTCCGTCTGTCCGGCTGTCCGTCCGTCTGTGGAAATCACGCTAACTTCCGAACGAAACAAGCTATCGACTTGAAACTTGGCACAAGTAGTTGTTATTGATGTAGGTCGGATGGTATTGAAAATGGGCCATATCGGACCACGTTTACGTATAGCCCCCATATAAACCGATCCCCAAATTTGGCTTGGGGAGCCTCCCGGAGCAGCAAAATTCATCCGATCCGGTTGAAATTTGGTACGTGGTCTTAGTATACGGTCTCTAACAACCATGGAAAAATTGGTCCATATCGGTCCATAATTATATATAGCCCCCATATAAACCGATCCCCAGATTTGACCTCCGGAGCCTCTTGGAGGGGCAAAATTCATCCGAACCGATTGAAATTTGGTACCTGATGTTAGTATATGGTCTCTAACAACCATGCAAAAATTGGTCCATATCGGTCCATAATTATATATAGCCCCCATATAAATCGATCCCCAGATTTGACCTCCGGAGACTTTTGGAGGGGCAAAATTCATCCGATCCGGTTGAAATTTGTTACCTGATGTTAGTATACGGCCTCTAACAACCATGCAAAAATTGGTCCATATCGGTCCAAAATTATATATAGCTCCCATATAAACCGATCCCCACCGGAGCCTCTTGGAGGAGCAAAATTCATCCGATCCGGTTGAAATTTAGTACGTGGTCTTAGTATACGGTCTCTAACAACCATGGAAAAATTGGTCCATATCGCTCTATAATTATATATAGCCCCCATATAAATCGATCCCCAGATTTGACCTCCGGAGACTTTTGGAGGGGCAAAATTCATCCGATCCGGTTGAAATTTGGTACCTGATGTTAGTTTACGGCCTCTAATAACCATGCAAAAATTGGTCCATATCGGTCCATAATTATATATAGCCCCCATATAAACCGATCCCCAGATTTGACCTCCGGAGCCTCTTGGAAGAGCAAAATTCATCCGATCCAGTTGAAATTTGGTACATGGTGTTAGTATATGGTCTCTAACAACCATGCAAAAATTGGTCCATATCGGTCCATAATTATATATAGTTCCCATATAAACCGTCCCCAGATTTGACGTCCGGAACCTCTTGGAGGAGCAAAAGTCATCCGATACGGTTGAAATTTGGTACATTTTGTCAATATATGGCCTCTAACAGCCATGTAAAAATTGGTCCATATCGGTCTTTAGTTATATATAGCCGATGACTTATTACACAAAAATTGGTTCATATCGCCAAAAATAATCTACAAAAACTTTATTTCCATAGAAAATTTTGTCAAATTTTATTACTATAGAAAGTTTTGTCAAAATTTCATTTCTATAGAAAGTTTTGTCAAAAGTTTATTTCTATACAAATGTTTGTCAAAATTTTATTTCCATAGAAAATTTTGTCAAAATTTTATTTCTATAGAAAATTTTGTAATCTACCAAAACTTTATTTCCATAGAAAATTTTGTCAAATTTTATTACTATAGTAAGTTTTGTTAAAATTTCAATTCTATAGAAAGTTTTGTCAAAAGTTTATTTCTATAGAAATGTTTGTCAAAATTTTATTTCTATAGAAAATTTTGTAAAAAATTTATTTCTGTAGAAAATTTTGTCAACATTTTATTTCTTTACAAAATTTTGTCAAAATTTCATTTCTATACAAAATTTTGTCAACATTTTGTTTCTATAGAAATTTTTGTCAAAATTGTATTGCTGTAGAAAATTTTGTCAACATTTTACTTCCATAGAAAATTTTGTCAACATTTTATTTCTATAGAAAATTTTGTCAAGTTTTTATTTCTATAGAAAATTTTGTCAAATTTTTATTTCTATAGAAAATTTTGTCAAAATTTTATTTCTATAGAAAATTTTGTCAAACTAGATTATATACGTATTTAATCGGCCTTTTTTTGTTTAATATATACCCCGTATGGGCTAACTTACAATTTAGAAGACAGTGTTAAAAAGTTTTACGATACCTTGCCATCGGCAAGTGTTATCGCAACCCAAGTAATTCGATTGTGGATGACAGCCTTTAGTAGAAGTTCCTACGCAATCCATGGTGGAGGGTACATAAGATTCGGCCTGGCCGAACTTACGGCCGTATATACTTGTTCATATTGAAACTATCCATAATTTTAATTAAATTTTCGAGAACTAATATCAGAAATAAGAGAATGCTAGGATATAGTACAATAGTAAAGCAAATATGAATGTCCTTACACTAAAAAAAAAAGAAATTTTCTTAATTATTAAAGTCACGTTGACCTTACCTCAAAAATTTTATCTTTCATGTTATGATACACATTTTTAAGTAAAATCACTTAATTATAAGGACATTACAACTTCATTCAAAAGTTTATTGACTTTTGGACGAGGAAAAAAACTTTATTTTAGAGAAATGCGTCTTCCATGTTAAGCAAAATTTGCATTCTTATTCTAAGGACATGAAATCTTTGACTTCACTATAATATTTTTTCAGTGTAGAAAACTAAAACATTAAATATAAATAAGATCGTTTAATTGCATTTATTTGACGTTCATTACAAACATCTTTGTAGTAATACGGGATGAAATTGATCGAAAGTACTGTTGTTACTTTTACAACACATACTAGAGATATATTTTGACATTTGCCGTTTTTGAAACAACAATTACTAAAAAAACACGTTGTGTTTTCCCCAATGTACGTACGTACTAAAATACATATCGTACATTTTAAACGTTTACTCACACTACGCTAAGTACTATCTATATTTGAAATTACCTACACAGTGTAATTTCAAAGTTACACATTTCATTCAAGTAATATTTTATTCGGAGCGGAGCGGTTTTTCATTTGGAAACCGCTCCGCTCCCGCTCCGCTCCGGATTTTAGAAATGCCGCTCCCGCTCTGCTCCCGCTCCGGCAAAAAAAGGGCTTGCTCCGCTCCGCTCCACGCTCCGCTCCGCTCCACGCTCCGCTCCGGATCCCTGTATTGCTCCATGTTTTGCTTTATCTCCCAAATAGACAGCTCTCCCGATTTTACTTCTTGGGCTTTTAGAAACCATAGATTTTATCAAATTTGCATGCAATTTTAAATCTAGAAATATTTTAGGAACATAATGAAGTGTAAAAATCTACAGATGTTAGATTTTAAATCAAGGCGTTATTTCATCGTTTTTTTGCACACTTGCACACGATGTTTATGATTCCTCTAAAACTCAAACAAATATGGTTCTTATAAATCCAAAATCTGATCTAGTCTTCATAGGTAAAATCTTTGAATTTATCTTCGGGAAGTGTACTACTGGTTGAATTGATCTGCTTGGGAGAATATCATTCATCAAACCACCCTGAAATTTTTAAAGGAAACTATTATATCTGATTCATGGTGGTGGGTATTTATGATTTGACCCGGCCGAACTTGTTGTACGGACATTTTGTTCCACCCACGGCATCAGACGACATACATTTTAAGAGTCTATAGGTTCTGTAGAAGTCGAACAAATTTTGTCCAGATCGCATCAGCATTAAATATGTGTGTATGGGAACATAATTATTTATAAATAGCACCGAAAAAATTTGAAGGATTTGAGATGGTATCGAAAATTTAGATTTACAACATGTCGCAGGGTATATTTATTTATTTTTATTTTATTTATTTATTTATTCCGACTTTAGACTTTTCTTAATTGTTTAGTATTGAGTCCATTCAATATTAGTGACATACTAACGCTATAGGTGCAAAAGTTCCCATAAGCATGTACCCATTAATGTTCTTAAATATGCAAATGCGGTTTATCTCCCAAACCTATATCTATGATAATCCCACAAATGCTTATGTCTACTAATTCAGTGGGGGTAGTTTAGGGTATTTTATGGTCGGCCCCGCCAGACTTTCTACTTTACTTAATTGTTTGTTTTTTAAATTTCTTCAGGCACAACTTCTGAAGTAATGAAATGACCAAAGTTTGCACTACTTTTGGATAACATGTTAGCCATCCTAACTACGTTTTTGGATGCTCTTTGATTGTATATATATTTCTCTATTTCTTTCCTTCTCTAAAACACTTCAATTCACCTTCATTTGCTCGTATAAATTCTATTCTTCATTAAATTTTCGATAACAAAAAATAATTTTCGGTAAGCTGTTTAAAAAATTTATTAAGGCATTCGGTATTTGTCTTCATTTCATGGTCTTGCAAATGTAAATCAAATAAAGAATTTTTAATGTTAATCCCTGGTAGATTTAGTATCAATATGCGCAATTTAAATTAGGGGAATTTTACCATCTGCCATTCTCGGCACAAAGAATGTTATTAAGAATTCTGACAAAAGATTAGCTCAATTTTCAAAGTTGTAAATCCTATAGAAAGAAAAATGGTTCCAATTTAAATAAAATTACTTTATTTTCATATAGACTTGTAATACCCATGGATATAAGAGAATGTATTTTAGCTTAACCTTTTTGCCTTTTTCTTCCCAAATTTAAAATCCTTTCACCCAAATTTTGAATAGTCTTGCTTTGCATTTATAGTTATTTGCAAATTTGTTGATACTTAACACAACAATGGCGGTGACGACGGTAAGACTGTAAGACTCTTCGACACACACACAGACACACAGGCCGTTATCCCTTTTGGCAATCATTGTTTATTTCTTGGCTTTTACAGGAAACGGAAGCCTGTTAAAAGAGTTGTTACTTCTCCAGCCACTGTCAGTCCTAGTAAGAGGGCTTAGCAAAGAATTAAAAGTTTTTTGTATCTCAGGTAAATTTCTATGTTTTTGGCATCATGTGCCAGGAAGGCAATATGCCGCAACATTTATGGAATGTTGGAGTCATGTCCTAGATTTGCTGTATTGAAATTAAAGACGAGATATTTTAATTATATTTAGGCCCATGTATTTGTTCGTGTTATCACGTGTTTTTTTTTAGCACATATTGATATGTATTTTTATACGCTGCACCACACTTTGGAATAGGAGAAGACTCAAAATGGGCATATGGTGATTTTGGCAATAATGCCGTGGATGCCGTGTAAACAAATTTCTTGGGTAATTGAAGTCTGGATAGCAGTTTTAGTCCAAGCCACTTGCACAATCGATTTTGCACAAATCCATTTTTATACCCTGCGTCACACTGTGGAACAGGGTATTATAAGTTAGTGCATATGTTTGTAACACCCAGAAAGAGACGAGATAGACACATGGTGTCTTTGGCAATAATGCACAGGGTAGGTCCATGAGTTGATATAACCATGTCCGTCTGTCTGTGAACACATTTTTGTGATCAAAGTCTAGGTCGAAATTTAAGTCCAATCGGCTTCAAATTTGGCACATGTTCCTAATTTGGGTCAGAATAGAACCCTATTGATGTTTTAAGAAATCGGTTCAGTTTTAGATATAGCTCCCATATATATCTTTCGCCCGATATGCACTAATATGGACCCAGCAGCCAGACATTTCTACCGATTTGCTTGAAATTTTTTACAAACATAACACTTAATCGTATAGTCAAGTGTGCAAAATTTGATTGAAATCGGTTCAGATTTAGATATAGCTCCCATATATAGCTTTCGCCCGATATGGACTTATATGTCCCCAGAAGCCAGATTTTTGGCCGAATTTGGTTGAAATTTTGCACTAGGAGTACAATTGGTAGTATAGTCAAGTGTGCAAAATTTGATTGAAATCGGTACAGATTTAGATATAGCTCCCATATATATCTTACGCCCGATATGGACTAATATCGTCCTAAAAGCCAGAGTTTTGGCCCAATTTGGTTGAAATTTTGCACAGGGAGTAGATTTAGCATTATAGCTATGCGCGCTAAATTTGGTTGAAATCGATTCAGATTTAGATATAGCTCCCATATATATCTTTCGCCCGATATGCACTTATATGGACCCAGAAGCCATAGTTTTATCCCGATTAGCTTGAAATTTTGCACAAGGAGTACAATTGGTAGTATAGTCATGTGTGCCAAATTTGATTGGAATCGGTTCAGATTTAGATATAGCTCCCATATATATCTTTCGCCCGATATGCACTTATATGGACCCAGAAGCCATAGTTTTATCCCGATTAGCTTGAAATTTTGCACTAGGAGTACAATTAGTAATATAGTCATGTGTGCCAAATTTGATTGAAATCGGTTCAGATTTAGATATAGCCCCCATATATATATGTTTTTCTAATTTCGACAAAAATGGTCAAAATACCAACATTTTCCTTGTTAAATCGCCACTGCTTAGTCGAAAAGTTGTAAAAATGACTCTAATTTTCCTAAACTTCTAATACATTCTTATCGAGCGATAATAATAAATAAACTTTTGCCAAGTTTCCTTAAAAGTGCTTCAGATTTAAATGTTTCCCATATTTATACCCACCACCATAGAATGGTGACGGGGTATAATAAGTTTGTCATTCCGTTTGTAACGCATCGAAATATGGATTTCCGACTATATAAAGTATATATATTCTTGATCAGGGAGAAATTCTAAGACGATATAAGCATGTCCGTCAGTCTGTCTGTCTGGCTGTCTGTTGTAATCACGCTACAGCATTCAATAATGGAGCTATCGTCCTGAAATTTGGCACAGAATCGTCTTTTGTCTGCGCGCAGGTCAAGTTCGAAGATGGGCTATATCGGGCCATGTTTTGGTATAGCCCCCATATAAACCGACCTCCCGATTTGGGGTCTTTCGCTTATAGAAACCGTAGTTTTCATCCAATTTGCGCGAAATTGAAAATCTAGAGATATTTTGGGACCTTGAAGAGGTGTGCCAAAAATGGTGAGTGTCGGTCCATGTTTTGGTATAGCCCCCATATAAACCGACCTCCCGATTTGGGGTCTTTCGCTTATAGAAACCGTAGTTTTCATCCAATTTGCGCGAAATTGAAAATCTAGAGGTATTTTGGGACCTTGAAGAGGTGTGCCAAAAATGGTGAGTGTCGGTCCATGGTTTGGTATAGCCCCCATATAAACCGACCTCCCGATTTGGGGTCTTTCGCTTATAGAAACCGTAGTTTTCATCCAATTTGCGCGAAATTGAAAATCTAGAGATATTTTGGGACCTTGAAGAGGTGTGCCAAAAATGGTGAGTGTCGGTCCATGTTTTGGTATAGCCCCCATATAAACCGACCTCCCGATTTGGGGTCTTTCGCTTATAGAAACCGTAGTTTTCATCCAATTTGCGCGAAATTGAAAATCTAGAGGTATTTTGGAACCTTGAAGAGGTGTGCCAAAAATGGTGAGTGTCAGTGCATGTTTTGGTATAACCCCCATCATTAGCGTAGCTAGACAATTTTCCTAGGGGGGGATATAGCCCCCCCTAGCTGAAAATTTATAGACTGAACTTATAGGTTCAATTAATGTTTTATTTCATAAAAATGAATAACAATATAGGCATCAAAATAACTCGACAATTAATTTATAATAAAGCAACTAAAAGTAGTTCCACAATTTTCCCAGCAAAAAAATTGGGAGTTGTTCTAATGTCACATCTTTAAAAGCACTTCCAAAAATGTCCTTAATTATTTTAACTACACAGGAAGTTTTTTTACTTCATTTTTTCATATTTTAATGCGTAATTTTTCATTTTCTTTTAAAAAAAGGTAAGAATAAATAAAATGGTACAAATTATTCAAATTTTGCCACAAAAATGCTAAATTCATTATAGACATTTTTATCGAATTTTTGAAAATATTCGAGGGAAAACGTTTCAAACAAGCGTTAGAATGCATTAAAAATCATAAAAAATATAAAAATTAATTATTTGGGAAAATATAACAAATTTTTTAAATTCACATTCAAAACACTGAATTTGGATCACAACTTAAGATTGATGCAAATTCATTGCAACGGTGGACATTCGTTCTATGACAATTTCATATTACATTCATCGCTTCTCCGCCAATTTTGCACCACTTCCGGACCCAAAAAGAAGATTTTCACTTCTTTTTGGCTATGCTTTTTTGCAGCATTATTAAGATATTAATTTATGAAAGAATAGTATCAATTACTATTTTTTTTAATTAAATTGACTCAACCAGACTAAATAAAATAATAAAGGAGCTTTAGTTATTCAACTAAATCAAAAGTTCAACCACAGATTTATTTATAAATATCAGATTTCAAACATTGCCATCGGCAACTGCTATCACGACTAAATTAATTCGATTGTGCATGAAAGTCTTTAGCGGAACTTTGTGCAGTTGTATATACTTGTTTAATTTTTAGAAAAATGTAAAATCGTAAATAGGTTTTCAAATTCTGGGGGGGGCTAAAATTTTTCTGGGGGGTCTAAGCCCCCTCCCCAGAGGCCTTCCTACGCTTATGGCCCCCATATAGACCGATCTCCCGATTTTTCTTTTTGGGCTTATAGAATTCGTAGTTTTTATCCAATTTGCCTGAAACTGGAAATCTTTAGGTATTTTAGAACTGTGAAGAGGCGTCCAAAAATGGTGAGTATCGGTCCATGTTTTGGTATAGCCCCCATATAGACCGAGCTCCCGATTTAGTTTTTGGGCTTCTAGAATCCGTAGTTTTTACCCAATTTGCCTGAAAATGGAAATCCAGAGGTATTCTAGGACCATAAAGAGGTGTACCGAAAATGGTAATTATTCAACCATGGTTTAATATAACCCTCATATAGACCAATCTGACGATTTTTATACCCACCACCATAAAATGGTGACGGGGGTATAATAAGTTTGTCATTCCGTTTGTAACACATCGAAATATCGATTTCCGACTATATAAAGTATATATATTCTTGATCAGGGAGAAATTCTAAGACGATATAAGCATGTCCGTCTGTCCGTCTGTCTGTCTGTCTGTCTGTTGTAATCACGCTACAGCCTTCAATAATGGCGCTATCGCCCCGAAATTTGGCACAGATTCGTTTTTTGTTTGCAGGCAGGTCAAGTTCGAAGATGGGCTATATCGGTGCAAGTTTTGATATAGTCCCCATATAAACCGACCTCCCTATTTGGGGTCTTGAGCCTATAAAAACCGTAGTTTTTATCAGATTTGCCTGAAATTGGAAATTTAAAGGTATTTTGGAATCATAAAGAGGTGTGTCGAAAATGGTCCGTGTCGGTCCATGTTTTGGTATAGCCCCCATATAGACCGATCTCCCGATGTTGCTTCTTGGGCGTCTAGAAACTATATTTACCATCCGATTTCCCTGAAATTGGAAATCTAGAGGTATTTTGAAACCATAAAGAGGTGTGTCGAAAATGGTCCGTATCGGTCCATGTTTTGGTATAGCCCCCATATAGACCGATCTCCCGATTTTGCTTCTTGGGCGTCTAGAAACTATATTTACCATCCGATTTGCCTGAAATTGGAAATCTAGAGGTATTGTGGGACTATAAAGAGGTGTGTCGAAAATGGTTCGTATCGGTCCATGTTTTGGTATAGCCCCCATATAGACCGATCTCCCGATTTTGTTTCTTACGCGTCTAGAAACAGTATTTTCTATCCGATTTGTCTGAAATTGGAAATCTAGAGGTATTTTGGAACCATAAAGAGATGTGCCAAAAATGGTCCGTGTCGGTCCATGTTTTGGTATAGCCCCCATATAGACCGATCTCCCGATTTTGCTTCTTGGGCGTCTAGAAACTATATTTACCATCCGATTTCCCTGAAATTGGAAATCTAGAGGTATTTTGAAACCATAAAGAGGTGTGTCGAAAATGGTCCGTATCGGTTCATGTTTTGGTATAGCCCCCCTATAGACCGATCTCCCGATTTTGCTTCTAGGTCTTCTAGCCGAAATTGAGGTATATCGAGGTCCATTTTTTGGTATAACCCCCATATAGACTGATCTCTCGATTTTTACTTCTTGGGCGTCTAGAGACTATATTTTTTAGCCGATTTGTTTGAAATTGAAAATCTGGAGGTATTTTAAGATCACACATATGTGAGTAGTGTAGCATACAACGGTTGAGAAATCTCTTTTGATGGCAAGTTTGTTCTGAACAATAGTGTAGTAGCACGCATAGTATCCGGCCTCTGTCTCGTCGGCTATTGGTTGAGTTCGAATAATTCAACTACCATGTTCAGATTGTACCAAGAAAACCACAATATAAATATTACTTAAAGATATGCGTGCAGGATACGAATAGAATAAAAGACAACAGAAAAGAACAGAAGAAATTTTTGGATGCGAAGCAGGTGTATAGATGGCAACACCTGAAAGTACCCCTCCCAACCTTGACCATGACCGTTTGCTTTAAAATAACCCATGGTCCCAAATATCATCAACCCATCACCCAGTTAGGAAATCAAAGAAAAATGATTTACATTTTCATCCTGGTTTATTTACCAAATAATTCATTAAAGTACAATTCGAAACTTAAATGTTTGAGTCTCATAATCATTCCAAATTCAGATATAAGACATCCTAATGGTATTGCAGTCTAGTAGCTCAACAATAAATTATTAGAACCAATGTAAAGTTACATATGAATTAATTGACTCGCAATAGTATGCCCTAAACCAATGCAATAATTCAAATATAGCAAACAACAAAAAGAAATAAAATTCACTATATTCGAAAAAAAATTCAAACTGAAGAATAAAATTCAATTTTATATAAAAATTAACACATTCCTAACTATATGCAGAGATCGGTATCGCGAAAAAAATAAATCACACAAAAAAAAAGCTGGAAAAGAAATATATCCAGTTCGGATATCATATATGTAGGTAAATAGAATATGAGTGTAATACATAGCATGCATAATATATATATAAATAAATCAAAACTTAGCTATTGTAATTGTACCGGATACGTTTACGAGTTTTTTAAACTTCAGAATAGAATTTGAATTGAATCAAACAAATGGTTGAAAAAAATAAAAAACGTTACGGTGACAGGATTCGAACCTGGGTCCCAAAAAAAATTGATCTTTTGAACAATTACTTTTAAACGATTACCAGCATCCCACAGTGAAATAGGTTGCGTTATTGCATTAAATTTATGTGAAATATGTTTTCATATTGTTTGATAAAATTAAATAAAAATACGAGAGGTAAAACAAAAAAAAATAATTAAAAATAACAACACGACTGCGCTGTGTTTCGAACCTGGGGTTCAAAAGATAATCACTCGTTTCGTCTTCCTCTTAAGCCTGTGCGCTATTTCATAGCCACTGAGAGGAATAATTAATTAATGATAAAATTACGTTTATGCAATCGTTGTTTTGTTTTCAAATTTCAAACGCGGAAAAATAACTCAAAGCCCGATTTGACGGAGTTGGAATTCGCTGCCAACCCTCTAGGTTTACAACAACAACAATAGTAATAACAAATGTTAACATGCAATCAAAATCAAATTTTAGAAATGTCGGTAATTTATATATTTTAACAAATGAATGTATTGAAATTGTATCTATTATTTTGCAATAATAATTATTCAAACACTTTTATATAAAAGAGAATAATAATAATAATAATAAAAAAAAAGTTCTTCAAAAAAAAAAAAAAAACAAATGAATAAAAAAAAAATTCCTTTATCGGGTTTCGAACTGCGGTCGTCAGTCATGCGAGTTTCAACAACACCCACCGGGCTATGACATGACTTACGATCGTTTGCTCAAATGTTCAATTGAACTGGAGGAGGAGTTTGATTGTGTTTGCATGTTAAGTAAATTCACCTACACTGTAATCATCAACACTGTTAGCAGTTTCCCCCTTTTGGTGACTTTTAATATAATAATAATTTTGTTGTATTTAATCAAAACCAGTGTTTCGATGATTGGCAATGTTAAGTAAATATAAAAGGAAAAGGAAATCACTTACTTTGACACGGTTCCAACGATGAAGGATCCTTCAAGGTGTTTCCGGATATTGTTGATTTTCATGGTTTTTAATAATTTTAAAATAGGTTTGAATGTTCTTGTTGTTGTAACACACTATGTCTTAATGTCTTTTATAAATGTTCATATCTTCGATTTTGTTTAATTATCGCGCACTATTACACTCATACATGTACTTATTAAAAAAAAATTAAACGATTTTAAAACGCGATTTCTGCATATTGACAATGATCACTTAACACTATAATGACTTCTTCGTGAATTTAAAAAAATCTAAAGTTTAATAAAACTTGTATACAGGACACTATTTACTGCCAATTTACGCCTGCAAAAATGCGGTCTTCCACCAACATAAGGTGTTCCAAAGTCGTATAGCAAACGATGAGATGGAATTGAATGTGGTTGCGGGTTTATCGATGAGGGTTGCCCGTACCCATGTAGAGTAAAAATTATTCGGATATGCCCAAAGGTCCCTACAGCGCAATGGGATACCTATAAAGCAAAGGGTTTCCAAAAATAAGTTCAAATGTCTCAAACGAACAAACACAGCTATGAAATTACCTTTTCTTCATCAGACATGCAAAAAAAAAAAATAGGGTTTTCAGGTTTCTGTGCTCCTGGTGCAACCAAAATGAAAATCCACAAAACTCGTAAAAATTCACGTGGAGAAAAAGGACTTTCTTCGACAGAAAAGGATGAATATTTTCCGCAGTGACCAGACAAAATTCAAAACCAAAAATCCAGAAAAATATTTCCTCAAAAATTTGGGCACAGAAATACAGGGAAAATTCAGGCAAATCCTTCGCTTTATCTCGTCCTAGTGATTAAAAATAATTCACTTAAAAAAAGAGAAACTGCAACAATTTTCCTCTAATAAATCCATACTTACAATATGAAATATAAAAAGGATATTCACAGGAAAAAAAATAATTGTACCACTACGCTGCCCAAAGTTGTCCGTGACGAGATAAAACTGACGACTGCTCTTAATTTTGTCCTATATATAGAGTACGAATCGATGGAAAGTCTGGATTTTCCAAAAAAAATTGGAAATTCGCAGCTATTTCGAAAATGTCGTATGAAAATATAAAAACAAAATACAAGTTCAACCACTCGGAAAATAACAAGTATTCTAGCATACCTATTGCTTTACACCATTTCTATAACCAAAACAAGCATTGCCAACTGAAGCGACCGCAGCAATATTAGCCAAGCAAGCCTTCAGGCTTAAGTTGGGTCAGTGGGTAGAACCTCCGAGTACGACGCTGAACGTCTGGGTTCAATTCCTACTCTAAATCATTTTATTTTATTTAATTTTATTCTATTGTATTTTATTTTATTCTATTTTATTGTATTATACTTCATTTTATTATGTTTTATCTTATTGTACTTTATTTCATTTCATCTCATTTTATTCTGCTTTTATTTTATTTTATTTTATTTTATTCTACTTTATATCAGTTTATTTTTGTCTCAAAAGACTAGTGCCTTAAATGATGTTGCAAAAAACCAAAAAAAAGAACTATGTGATGCCTGGCTACAAGCGACCCTACAGTAGCAAATGATGCCTATCGGTCCATGTTTTGGTATAGCCCCAATATAGATCGATCTCCCGGCTTTATTTCTTGGGCTTCTAGAATCTGTAGTTTTTATACGATTTGCTGGAAATTAGTAATCTATAATGAAATTTTAGACAAACGAAATTTCCTTTTCGTATAAAGTATTTTCGTTTATTCAACGATTGTCTCAAAAATTTGTGTCAAAAAAAAAAAAAAAAAAAACTTTGCTTGTCTAAAACTACGTTTCTCAAAAAAGAAAACACTTCTTTCATGGTCATGAAAATTGCTTGAAACTAAAAGTAGAATTTTCCAGATTTAACTCATCGTATTTGTTTAAATAATGGCGGAAAAAATACACGATATGTTTATAATTCTCTAAAACTCAAACAAAATTGGTTCTCATAAATCCAGAATCTGATCTGGTCTTCATTGACTTGCTTGGGAGAAGATTTCTCATCAAACCCCCTACAATTCTATATATTATCAAGTAACGTACTACGACGAAGAGTTTTCAAAGTAAACTATTATATTTGATTCATGGTGGTGGGTATTTAAGATTCGGCCCGGCCGAATTTACTGCTTTATATACTTGTTATACCCACCACCATAGAATGGTGACGGGGGTATAATAAGTTTGTCATTCCGTTTGTAACACATCGAAATGTCGATTTCCGACTATATAAAGTATATATATTCTTGATCAGGGAGAAATTCTAAGACGATATAACGATGTCCGTCTGTCCGTCTGTCTGTCTGTCTGTCTGTCTGTCTGTCTGTCTGTTGTAATCACGCTACAGTCTTCAATAATGAAGCAATCGTGCTGAAATTTTGCACAAACTCGTATTTTGTCTGCAGGCAGGTCAAGTTCGAAGATAGGCTATATCGGTCCAGGTTTTGATATAGTCCCCATATAAACCGACCTCCCGATTTGGGGTCTTGGGCTTATAGAAATCGTAGTTTTTATCCAATTTGCCTGAAATTTGAAATCTAGAGGTATTTTATGACCATAAAGAGGTGTGCCAAAAATGGTGAGTATCGGTCCATATTTTGGTATAGCCCTCAAATAGACCGATCTCCCGATTTTACTTCTTGGACTTATAGAAACCGCAGTTTTTATTCAATTTACCTGAAATTAGAAGTCGAGAGGTACTTTAGAACCGTAAAGAGGTGTACTAAAAATGATGAGCATCGGTCCATGTTTTGGTATGGTCCCCATATAAAACGACCTCCCGATTTGGGGCCTTGGGCTTATAGAAACCGTAGTTTTTAACCAATTTCTCTGAAATTGGAAATCTAGAGGCATTTTAGGACCATAAAGAGGTATGCCGAAAATGGTGAGTATCGATCCATATTTTGGTATAGCCCCCATATAGACCGATTTCCCGATTTTACTTCTTGGGCTTCTAGAATCCGAAGTTTTTATCCTATTTGCCTGAAATTGGAAATCTAGAGGTATTTTCGGGTCATAAAGAGGTGTGCCTAAAACGGTGAGTATCGGTCCATACTTTAGTATAGCCCCCACAAGAACGATCTCACGAGTTAACTCCTTGGGTTTCTAGAAACCGTAGTTTTTACCTGATTTGCCTGAAATATTCTGGTATTTTCGGCTCACAAAAACGTGTATCGGATTAAGTTTTTATCGGTCCATTTGGTAATGCCTCCATATGGACTGACTTCACTTCTTGAGGGTGTAGAAGGTGCACTGATCATGAAAATTGCTTGAAGCTCAATGTAAAATTTCAAGATTTTACTTCTACAGATTTAAGATTTCAAATCAAGACGTTATTTTATAATTTTCTTGCACACTTACAAGAGATGTTAATGATTCCTCTAAAACTCAAACAAAAATGGTTCTTATAAATCCAGAATCTGATATAGTCCTGATAGGTGAAATCTTTAAATTTATCTTCGGGAAGTGTCCTCAAGTCCTCAAGCCCCCCTGAAATTTCAAAGGAAACCCTAATATTTGGTTCATGGTGGTGGGTATTTAAGATTCGGCCCGGCCGAACTTTGTGCTGTATATACTTGTTTTTTACTAAAATTGTGTTCCACCCTAGTGCATTAGCCAACTTAAATTTTGAGTCTATAGATTTTGTAAAAGTTTATCAAATTCTGTCCAAATCGAGTGATATTTAAATGTATGTATTTGGGACAAACCTTTAGATATAGCACCCAACACATTTGACGGATGTGATATGGCATCGAAAATTTAGATCTACAAAGTGGTGCAGGGTATGATATAGTCGGCCCCTCCCGACTTTAGACTTTCCTTACTTGTTAATTAATGTAACTAATGTACGTAAAAAACAAGTATATACAGCAGTAAGTTCGGCCGGGCCGAATCTTAAATACCCATCACCATGAATCAAATATTATAGTTTCCTTTAAAAATTTCAGGGGGTTTGTGACAGATGTTCCCAAACAGAGCAGATTAAGGATTTATAAGAACCAATGTCGTTTGAGTTTTAGAGGAATCATAAACATGTCGTATAAACGTGCAAGAAAATTATGAAATTACTCCTTGATTTGAAATCTCAAATCTGTAGATTTTTTTTACCCCCATTATTGAAATGATTACGCGAAGTAAAATCTGCAAAATCTACATTCAGTTTCAAGCAATTTTCAGGATCAGTACTCCTTCTACCTCAAGAAGAGAAATAGGTCTATATGGAGGCCTTACCAAATGGACCGATAAAAACTAAATCCGATACACGGACCGTAGAAGCTTAAGAAGTAAAATGCCTCTGGTGATCGGTCTATATGGTGGTTATATCAAAACATGGACCGATACTCACAATCTTCGGGGGCTATACTCACCATTTTTGGCACACCTCTTTACGGTCCTAAAATACCTCTAGATTGCCAATTTCAGGCAAATTGGATAAAAACTACGGATTCTATAATCGCAAGAACTAGAATCAGGAGGTCGGTTTATATAGGGACTATATCAGAACCTGGACCGATATAGCCCTAGATGGTGTTAATTCTTTGTCAAGTGCCCTTCTATCCTCACATGGACCGATACTCATTATTTTTGGCACAACTCTTTATGGTCCTAAAATGCCTCTAGATTGCCAATTTCAGGCAAATTGGATAAAAACTACGGATTCTATAATTCCAAGATTTAAAATCAGGAGATCGGTCTATATGGGGGCTATATCAAAACATGGACCGATACTCACAATTTTTGGCACACCTCTTTACGGTCCTAAAATACCTCTAGATTGCCAATTTCAGGCAAATTGGATAAAAACTACGGATTCTATAATCCCAAGAACTAAAATCAGGAGGTCGGTTTATATAGGGACTATATCAGAACCTGGACCGATATAGCCCATCTTCGAACTTGACCTGCCTGCAGACAAAAAACGAGCTTGTGCAAAATTTCAGCACGATTGCTTCATTATTGAAGACTGTAGCGTGATTACAACAGACAGACAGATAGCCAGACAGACAGACGGACATGGTTATATCGTCTTAGAATTTCTCCCTGATCAAGAATGTATATACTTTATATAGTCGGAAATCGATATTTTGGTGTGTTACAAACGGAATGACAAACCTAGTATAGGCCCATCACCATTCTATGGTGGTGGTTATAAAAAAGCCCCATTTTTCAGGGCATTCTTTATTTTCAGAGTCATTGTCTATATTAATACCAGTTTCAACCGAAAACAAAAAATTCATTAGCAGTATCATTTCTTGGTGTTTCAAAGCTTCTGTATGTCGTTTCACACGCACTGTGACATGGGTTTCGGTCTTGGCTACAAAAGGGCAGGTCCCTCATCATTAGGTAAAACCTAGAATTTTGTAGGTTGACTTGTTAATCTCTCTAGCCAGCCACTATATCCAACATTACTCCCACAACCAATAACTCCATTTCAATGCCCCACCGCTGAAGATATGAATCTAGTAAAAGGACAAATTCCTTACTATTGTCCATCGCCCTTATTTCAAATTTCTTTTCTGTTTTTGTTAATGTAAAACAGGAACTGGGGAAAGGTATTGGATGATTTAGTTTGAAGATTTGCCACATTTAGTAATTCCTGGAAATTCAAAGAAAGTAAAATAACCTTCCATGAAATGAAGATAAAATGTTCTAATATTTGATTTAGAAATCAAATTTCGTCATGGCATGATATTTATTAGATGCCATAAACATAACTAAGGGCGAAACTTAAAAAATACATTTGAGATTTCAACAAATCCTCCTGATTTTTGTTTGTATTGGACTTTCGCTTGGTTGGTCGTTGTTAAAGGGCAATATAAAACAGATGCCTTATTAATGAATACCAAGAATGTCCATCATAATGAATTCATATTTTCATAACAAAAAGGAAAAATCCTATAAATACTGTGACATTAATTCTTCATTGGTGTGTGTCAATCCCTCCATCCGAAAACTGAATTCACAAACAATGAAAACCATTTGTATTACAAGATAAACTCAGAAGAATGGATATCATTCTTAAAAAAAAAAAAACAATTGAAATAAACTGTGGGATACCTATTTCACAGGAACGAAATGATGGAATGCCAGTTTAGTAATGGAATGGTTTTTTTATTCTCAGAATACACAAATTCCTATTGTGATGTATAAATTTTTCTATCTAAAGTTAAAAGCGCATTATGGTGTGTTTTCTGGCCCTTATTTCGATTGTATGCTAAATCGGGTTAATCACACAAGACACTCACAAAAAGTTGAATTGGATCCCAAGATTTTAAATGGCAGATACAGTGACTCACACGTCTAACTGGACACTACCAACGTTAGGTTTAATTATACCCTTCACCACTACTGTGGTACAGGGTATAATAAGTTTGTGCATTTGTATGTAACGCCAAGAAATAGTGGTCATAGACCCATATTTTAGTATACCGATCGGCTTAGAATTAAATTCTGAGTCGATTTAGGGATGTCCGTCTGCCTGTCTGTCCGTCCGTCTGTATATGTAATTTTGTGCACAAAGTACAGCTCGCAATTTAAGTCCGATCGTCCTCAAATTTGGCATATGGCCGTTTCTTGGGACAGAGACAATCGCTATTGGTTTTGGAAAAAATCGGTTCAGATTTAGATATAGCTGCCATATATATTTATCCCCGATGTGGTCATAGTTAGCGTGTTTATCAACCGATTTTCTTGAAATACCGTACATCCAAATATTTTATGAATCTCGAAAATCTTGCCAATTATCAGCCAAATCGGTTCAGATTTAGATATAGCTCCCATATATATCTTTCGTCCGATTTATAATCATATGACCACAGAGGCCAAAGTTTACTACCGATCTTCGTGAAATTTTGCACAGAGGGTAGAATTGACATTCTACCAATGCTTGGTAAATTTGATTGAAATCGGTTCAAATTTAGATATAGCTCCCATATATATCTTTCGTCCGATTTGAACGTATATGGCCACAAAAGCCAGAGTTTTGCCGTGATTGGCTTCAAATTTTGCACAAGGGGTACGTTTGATAGTATCGTTAAGTGTGTCAAATTTGGTTGAAATCGGTTCAGATTTAGATATAGCTCCCATATATAGCTTTCGCCCGATTTGGAGCAGAGAATAAAGCCGACCCATTTTTGTCGGCGGCGGCTAACACTAAATTTTTGACTCCGGCGGCGGCGGCTTGACGGCTAAGCCGATAAAAAATTGTTTGTTCGGCGGCGCAAAATTATCTATTATAAAATCAATTTGAAGTTTTCCGAATTGTAATGAGATTAGTTGTACAACCAATCTTACAATCAAATTTACATTTCATTCAAATTTTTTGAGCTAAATTTTTGTAAAACTATTATAGCAACTTGATACTAATTGATTGAAAGTGGAAAGTTCAAAATTTAGGCAAAAACTATAACAAATATTATTAAATTTTTCTGATATAAATCAATATTTTCGATTAATTAAATAGTCGAGATGAGTCGACATATTCGGCGGCGGCGTCGAATGCTAAAAACGGGTCGGCGGCGGCTAAAATCGGCGGCGCGACTCGGCGGCTTCATTCTCTGATTTGGAGTTATATGGTCTCAAAAGCCAGAGTTTTGCCCTGACTTACTTCAAATTTTGCACAAGCGGTACTTTTAACGATACTATTATATGTGCCAAATATGGTCAAAATCGATTCAGATTTAGATATAGCTTCCATATATATATTTCGTCCGATTTGAACTTATATGGCCTCAAAATCCAGGGTTTTGCCGTGATTTGCTTCAAATTTCGCACAAGGAGTACGTTTAGTAGTATAGGTAATTGTGGCAAATTTGGTTTAAATCGGTTCAGATTTAGATATGGCTCCCATATATGTCTTCCGTCCGATTTGCACTCATATGGCCATGGGGGGACCAAAGTTATACTCCCATTTACGTGAAATTTCGCATAGATAGCAGAATTATTATTCTAACTATGCATGTCAAATTTAGTCAAAATTGGTTCAGATTGTATATAGCTCCCATATATACGTACACCAGAGTTGGGGAAATATGGTAGACTTTTTCATATTTTAGACCCATTTTCAATGGGATTTTCCTCCAATTGACTGGATATATTCCTCAGAGAATACAAATATGGCCAAAATTCTCACACTTTATACAAAATTCAGTGATGATTTCCCCATATCTTAGCCATATCATACGTACTGCAATGCCAAAATTTCCACAGAACGGATGAGTTTTAAATAAGGCTCTAAGTCGCCCGACTAGACCAAATAATATATCACAACCCACACTTGACCACATATCTTGGCGAGATCTAACCAATATCCTTGTAAAATCGCCACTGCTGAGTAGCAAAAATTGTAAATATTACTCTAATTGTCCTATATCTCGAATACATATGTATCGCCTGATAAATGATAAATCTCTTTTGTACAATTGCATTAAAATTTCTCTCGCTTCATATTTCCCATATTTATACCCTTCACCACTACTGTGGTACAGGGTATAATAAGTTTGTGCATTTGTATGTAACGCCAAGAAGGAGTAATCATAGTATACGGATCGGCTTAGAATTAAATTCTGAGTCGATTGTACTTTTTGTGTGCAAAGTACAGCTCGCAGTGTTAGGCCGATTGTCCTAAAATTTGGTATAGGGTCCTGTTTCGGCTCAAAGACGATCCCTATTGATTTTCGTTCAAATTTAGATATAAAGGGTGATTTGTTAAGAGCTTGATAACTTTTTAAAAAAAAAAACGCATAAAATTTGCAAAATCTCATCGGTTCTTTATTTGAAACGTTAGATTGGTCCATGACATTTACTTTTTGAAGATAATTTCATTTAAATGTTGACCGCGGCTGCGTCTTAGGTGGTCCATTCGGAAAGTCCAATTTTGGGCAACTTTTTCGAGCATTTCGGCCGGAATAGCCCGAATTTCTTCGGAAATGTTGTCTTCCAAAGCTGGAATAGTTGCTGGCTTATTTCTGTAGACTTTAGACTTGACGTAGCCCCACAAAAAATAGTCTAAAGGCGTCAAATCGCATGATCTTGGTGGCCAACTTACCGGTCCATTTCTTGAGATGAATTGTTCTCCGAAGTTTTCCCTCAAAATGGCCATAGAATCGCGAGCTGTGTGGCATGTAGCGCCATCTTGTTGAAACCACATGTCAACCAAGTTCAGTTCTTCCATTTTTGGCAACAAAAAGTTTGTTAGCATCGAACGATAGCGATCGCCATTCACCGTAACGTTGCGTCCAACAGCATCTTTGAAAAAATACGGTCCAATGATTCCACCAGCGTACAAACCACACCAAACAGTGCATTTTTCGGGATGCATGGGCAGTTCTTGAACGGCTTCTGGTTGCTCTTCACTCCAAATGCGGCAATTTTGCTTATTTATGTAGCCATTCAACCAGAAATGAGCCTCATCGCTGAACAAAATTTGTCGATAAAAAAGCGGATTTTCTGCCAACTTTTCTAGGGCCCATTCACTGAAAATTCGACGTTGTGGCAGATCGTAAGTCTATTCATGATGAAATGTCAAAGCATACTGAGCATCTTTCTCTTTGACACCATGTCTGAAATCCCACGTGATCTGTCAAATACTAATGCATGAAAATCCTAACCTCAAAAGAATCACCCTTTAGCTGTCATATATATTTGTCACTGATCTGGTCATAATTGGCTTGCGAAATATCAGCCAAATCGGTTCAGATTTAGATATAGCTCCCATATATAGCTTTCGCCCGATTTACACTCATTTGCACACAGAGGCCAATTTTTTGCTCCGATTTAGTTGAAATTTTGCATAGGGAGTAGAATTAGCATTGTAACTATGCGTGCCAAATTTGGTTGAAATCGGTTCAGATTTAGATTAGATATGAAATCGGTTCAGATTTGGATATATCTCCCATATATAGCTTTCGCCCGATTTGCACTCATATGACCACAGAGGCCAATTTTTAACTCCGATTTAGTTGAAATTTTGCACAGGGAGTAGAATTACCATTGTAGTCATGCGTGCCAAATTTGGTTGAAATCGGTTCAGATTTAGATATATCTCCCATATATAGCTTTCGCCCGATTTACACTCATATGACCACAGAGGCCAATTTTTAACTCCGATTTAGTTGAAATTTTGCACAGGGAGTAGAATTAGCATTGTAACAATGCGTGCCAAATTTGGTTGAAATCGGTTCAGATTTAGATATAGCTCCCATATATATGTGTTTCTGATTTCGACAAAAAATTGTCAAAATACCAACATTTTCCTTGTTAAATCGCCACTGCTTAGTCGAAAAGTTGTAAAAATGGCTCTAATTTTCCTAAACTTCTAATACATATATATCGAGCGATAAATCATAAATAAACTTTTGCGAAGTTTCCTTAAAATTGCTTCAGATTTAAATGTTTCCCATATTTTTACTAACATTGTGTTCCACCCTAGTGCATTAGCCCACTTATATTTTGAGTCTATAGATTTTGTAAAAGTCTATCAAATTCTGTCCAAATCGAGTGATATTTAAATGTATGTATTTGGGACAAACCTTTATATATAGCACCCAACACATTTGACGGATGTGATATGGTATCGAAAATTTAGATCTACAAAGTGGTGCAGGGTATAATATAGTCGGCCCCGCCCGACTTTAGACTTTCCTTACTTGTTTTTACTATCATTGTGTTTCATCCCAGGGCGTTAGCCGATTTAAATTTTAATTCTAGAGTTTTTGTAGAAGTACAAACAATTGTTTCCATTAAAAGTATTTGTATCTGGAAATGCAAACTTTTGTATAGCTCCCAGCAAATTTTAAGTAGATGGTAACACAAATGTTTGTCTACATAGTGGTGAAGGGTATAATATAGTCGGCTCCGCCCGACTTTAGACTTTACTTACTTGTTTTATCAAATCTCTGTGAAAAGTAAGTAAGGAAAGTCTAAACTCGGGCGGGGCCCACTAAATTATACCCTTCACCACTATATATACCAACATTTTTGATACCATTTTAACACCTTCAAATTTGTTAGGAGCCTTATAAAGGTTTATATTCTCATATACAAATATTTAAATATGAACCGATTTGGACAAAACTTTTTAAACTTTCACAAAATGTCTATACTCAACATTTAAATAGGTTAATGACGGGGACGGACCACAATGTTACTAAAAACAAGTATATAAAGCAGTAAGTTCGGCCGGGCCGAATCTTAAATACCCACCACCATGACTCAAATATTATAGTTCCCTTTAAAATTTCAGGGGGTTTGATGACAGATATTCTCCCAAGCAGAGCCGTTCAACTAGTACACTTCCCGAAGATAAATTTTAAGATTTTACCTATGAAGACTATATCAGATTTTGGATTTATAAGAACCATTTTTGTTTGAGTTTTAGAGGAATCATTTACATCTTTTGTAAGTGTGCAAGAAAATGATAAAATAACATCGCGCCTTCTGGAGGCCATACCATATGGACCGATGAAAACTAAATCCGATACACGTTTTTGTGTGTCTAAAATACAATTTCAGGTAAATCGGATAAAAACTACAGTTTCTAGAAACCCAAAAAGTACAATTGGTCTATATGGGGGCTATACTAAAACATTGACCGATACTCACCATTTTCGGCGCACCTCTTTATGGTCGTATAATAATTCCAGATTTTAAATTTTGTGCAAATTGGATAAAAACTACGGATTCTAGACACCAAAGAAGTAAAATCGGGAGATCGGTCATGGACCGATACACACTACTTTTGGCACACCACTTTACGGTCCTAAAGTAACTCTAGATTTCAAATTTTAGGCCAATTGGATAAAAAGTACGGATACTAGAAGCCCAAGAAGTAAAATCGGGAGATCGGTCTATACGAAGGCTATACCAAAACATGGACCGATACTCACCATTTTTGGCATACATATTTATGGTCCTAGAATACTTCTAGATTTCCAGTTTCAGGCAAATTGGATAAAAACTGCGGATTCTAGAAGCCCAAGAAGTAAAATCGGGAGATCGGTCTATATGGGTGCTATACCAAAACATGGACCGATACTCACCATTTTCGGCATACATATTTATGGTCCTAGAATACCTCTAGATTTCAAAATTTTCATTTGAAAAAAACTATAAGTCCAAGAAATAAAATCGGGAGATCGGTCTATATGGGGACTATACCAAAACATGATCCCATACGCACTATTTTTGGCACGCCTCTTTACGGTCCTAAAGTAACTCTACATTTCAAATTTCAGGCAAATTGGATAAAAAATAAAGATTCTAGAAGCCCAAGAAGTAAAATCGGGAGATCGGTCTATATGGGGGCTATACCAAAACATGGACCGATACGCACTATTTTTGGCACACCTCTTTACGGTCCTAAAGTAACTCTACATTTCAAATTTTAGGCAAATTGGATAAAAACTAGGGATTCTAGAAGCCCAAGAAGTAAAATCGGGAGATCGGTCTATATGGGGGCTATACCAAAACATGGACCGATACTCACCATTTTTGGCACACCTCTTTGTGGTCCTAAAATACCTCTAGATTTCAAATTTCAGGCAAATTGGATAAAAACTACGGTTTTTATAAGCCCAAGACACCAAATCCGGTGTTCGTTTTATATGGGGGCTATATCAAAACCTGGACCGATATAGCCAATCTTCGAACTTGACTGCAGACAAAAGACGAGTTTGTGCAAAATTTCAGCACGATTGCTTCATTATTGAAGACTGTAGCGTGATTACAACAGACAGACAGACAGAGAGACAGACATACGAACAGACGGACATCGTTATATCGTCTTAGAATTTCTCCCTGATCAAGAATATATATATATATATATATATATATATATATATATATATATATATATATATATATATATATATATATATATATATATATATATATATATATATATATATATATATATATATATATATATATATATATATATATATATATATATATATATATATATATATATATATATATATATATATATATATATATATAATATATATATATATATATATATATATATATATAATATATATATATATATATATATATATATATATATATATATATATATATATATATATATATATATATATATATATATATATATATATATATATATATAATATATATATATATATATATATATATATATATATATATATATATATATATATATATATATATATATATATATATATATATATATATATATATATATATATATATATATATATATATATACTTTATATACTTTATATAGTCGGAAATCGATATTTCCATGTGTTACAAACGGAATGACAAACTTATTATATCCCCACCATTCTATGGTGGTGAGTATAAAAATATTGGAAATATTTAAATTGCATAAAATTTCGCAAATTTGCATTTACGATTTATAGGTCGATATATACGAATTGGAGTATCGGTAAATTTGAATCATTTTTGTGAGTTTTCGACTTAACAGTGTCGATTTTACAAGGAACATGTGGGTATTTTGGCCATATTTGCTAAAATCGGTAGAACATATATATGGAAACTTTGTCTAATTCTGAGCCAATTGTGATACAATTTGACACAGATTGCTAAAATTTTAATTGAACTCTCAGTGCAAAACATCAAAATTTTCGAAATGAAACTTTGGATTCGCATATGAATTTGAATCGGGCGAAATATTTATATGGGAGTTATATATAAACCTGAACCGATTTTAACCAAATTTGGCATGTGTATGTTATGGCGTTTGGGGAAAAAAGTGTTGCATACAAATTGTACAACATATTATGGTGTTACCACAGTGTTGCCGAAACCCCTTGCAATTACAACACCGTTTGCGTGAAAACGAATAAAAAAGGTGCAACACTGATATAAAATCAAAGAAATTTGGCGGAAATATTTCGATTATTATTAAAAACTATTACTGGAATCTCGACTAACAAGCAAATTTTTCTTGAACTAAGGGAAATTGTTAAAACTTTTGATTATATATATTTTTAATGATCTTACTTCTACTTCAGAGTGCAAATTAATTACATCCTCAACAAAGTTTTTAACTCGCCGTTGGTCATTTCGTCCAAGCAATGATGTTGTAACTTCTTCATCGTCGTCAGAAGAACTACTCTCCAATAGCGTATCTATAATGGTGTTGGCAAAAGAAAAAAAACGCATTTGCTTTGCATTTTGCTATTATATTAAAAATATTTAATATCGAATTTTGTTGTCGCGGCAAATTAAAAATCATATTTCACATCCAAAACACTGGATTCGCATCACAACTTAAGAAGTGATGTAAATTCAGTGCAGCGGCTGTTGAAATGGTGGATACCCCTCCTATGACAAGCCCATGTTAAATTCATCGCTTCTGCGTCAATTTTTCATCACTTCCGGATCCAAAAAGAACATTTTCACTACTTTTTTGGCGACGCTTTTTCTGGGTAGCTTAACCAACAGAGGAAAAGAACAGAACCATAACATAACCATACAATATTGGTAGATTATTTTTGGCTCGAATGGCAACCATGATTATGAACCGATATGGACCAATTTTTGTGTGATTGGGGATCGGCTATATATAACTATAGACCGATACGGACCAATTTTAGCATGGTTGTAGCGGCCATATACTAACACCACGTTCCAAATTTCAACCAGATCGGATGAATTTTGTTCCTCCAAGAGGCCCCGGAGGTCAAATCTGGGGAACGGTTCATATAGGGGCTATATAATTATGGACCGATATGGACAAATGTTTGCATGGTTGTTAGAGACCGTATTCTAACACTACGTACCAATGTTCTACCGAATCGGATGAATTTTGTTCCTCCAAGAGGTTCCGGAGGTCAAACCTGGGGATCGGTTTATATGTGAGCTACACATAAAAGTGGTCCGATATGGCCCATTTGCTATGCCATCCGAGCTTCATCAATAACAACTACTTGTGCCAAGATTCAAGTCGATAGCTTGTTTCGCTCGGATGTTTGCTATGCCATCCGAGCTACATCAATAAAGGGTGATACGGTCAAAATTTTGGTCAAGGGAAAACGCGTGTAAATCGGTGAAATCGTTTATTTAAAAAATCAAATTAAATTTCTTTTTCAAGTTCAATTAGTATAAAATTCAGGAAAAGTATTCAGTTAGGCTTTCGCTTTTCCTAATCCGAATTGCCGGGCCTCACGCTTGACACCTGCCATCAGATTTTGTACAGCCACCTTGTCCACCTTCTTCGCCGCAGAAAGCCAGTTTGCCTTGAACTGCTGCTCGTCCTTAATAGTTTTTTTTTTTGTCTTCTTTAGGTTCCGCTTGACAATAGCCCAGTATTTCTCAATTGGGCGGAGCTCTGGCGTGTTGGGAGGGTTCTTGTCCTTGGGAACCACCTGCACGTTGTTGGCGGCGTACCACTCCATGGCCTTTTTACCGTAATGGCAAGATGCAAAATCCGGCCAAAACAGTACGGAACAACCGTGTTTCTTCAGGAAAGGCAGCAGACGTTTATTCAAACACTCTTTCACGTAAATTTCTTGGTTGACAGTCCCGGAAGCTATGAAAATGCTACTTTTCAAGCCACAGGTACAGATGGCTTGCAAACCACATATTTCTTTGCGAACTTTGACAGTTTTATGTGCTTGAAAATATCTGCTATCTTTCCCCTTCCTTTTGCCGTATAAAACTCCTGTCCCGGAAGCTGCTTGTAGTCGGCTTTGACGTAGGTTTCGTCGTCCATTACCACGCAGTCAAACTTCGTCAGCATCGTCGTGTACAGCCTCCGGGATCGCGCTTTGGCCGTCGTATTTTGTTTATCATCGCGATTTGGAGTCACTACCCTCTTGTAAGTCGATAGTCCGGCTCGTTTTTTGGCTCGATGCACGGGTGTAGACGATACACCCAGCTTATTTGCGGCATCTCGGAGAGAGAGGTTAGGGTTTCGCTTGAAACTACCGGCAACTCTCTTTGTCGTCTCAGCGGCTTCCGGTTATCGATTTCCCCCCGATCCAGACTTCCTGGCTGTCGACAAACGTCCCCCAAACACTTAAATTACATTTGTAACGGTTGATTTGGCAACTTTTAGCGATTTTGCTAGCTTTGCGTGCGAGTAGCTCGGATTTTCGCGATGCGCGAGCAAAATTTTGATACGCTGCTCTTCTTGCTTGGACGGCATTTTGACAACTGAAGAGTGAATTCCAAAATCAAAATAGGAGCAACATTCTACACACACACACCTTCAAAATGAGGGGTGTTCAGGTTTTTTAAATGCAAAATTGAAAGAAATACGTCAAGTTTATATTGACCAAATTTTGACCGTATCACCCTTTAACAACTACTTGTGCCAAGATTCAAGTCGATAGCTTGTTTCGCTCGGATGTTAGCCTGATTTCAACAGACTGACGGGCGGACATGTTTAGATTAATAATTTTTTTTTTGGAAAGCCCACTATCGAAAACCTTTTCTTCGGGAGGTGCAAGTGTAATTTACATTGGATTTATTCAGATAATTGATCGATAGTTTTTCTGCAGGTAAAGGATGCTGATAAGGAACGTGGTAATTCCGAAACGGCTGTCCATCCAACCATCTTGCAGTCTATTGGGCTTTGCCCAAGTAAATTTGGCAAATATACTTTTCCTCTGTTGGTTTTGCAACTCTTGTAGTTTAGTCAACGCAATGGTTTAAAGCTGAAATCAAAACAACACAGATGATTGAAAAACAAACCAACAATAAAAAAACAAAACACTTAAAAATTTTATACCAAAAAATTTTTGGGTGATAAATGTTTGAAATTTTCTAAGAAATTCAAAAGAACGTTTTGCACAAAAGGTTTTTTCCTCTGCGTGTACAATTCTCTGCTTCTTTGATGCGGAAGTAATACCAAAATCAGCCTCCGTGGTGCAATGGTTAACATGCCCGCCTTGCATATACTGGGTCGTGAGTTCAAACCCAGTTTCAACCAAACACCCACAATTTTTCATCGGTGAATTATACCATCTCAATAATGCTAGTTTAGATAGAGGTTTCACTGCAATAATGCTAGTGACATTTCTGAGTGTTTTAAAGCTGCTCCAAGAGGTTTCACTGCAATGTGGAACGCCGTTCAGACTCGGCTATAAAAACGAAGTCCCTTGTCATTGAGCTAAACATAGAATAGGGCATCCTTGGAAACCGGAAAGCTTTTTTTCTGTGTACGTATAATTTTTATACCCTCCATCATAGGATGGGGGTATATTAACTTTGTCATTCCGTTTGTAACACATCGAAATATTGCTCTAAGACCCCATAAAGTGTATATATTCTGGGTCGTGGTGAAATTCTGAGTCGATCTAAGCATGTCCGTCCGTCCGTCCGTCCGTCTGTTGAAATCACGCTAACTTCCGAACGAAACAAGCTATCGACTTGAAACTTGGCACAAGTAGTTGTTATTGATGTAGGTCGGATGGTATTGAAAATGGGCCATATCGGACCACTTTTACGTATAGCCCCCATATAAAGGGGGCTCTAACAGAAGCATATTTCATCCGATCCGGCTGAAATTTGGTACATGGTGTTAGTATATGGTCTCTAACAACCATGCAGAAATTGGTCCACATCGGTCCATAATTATATATAGCCCCAATATAAACCGATCCCCAGATTTGGCTTGCGGAGCCTAAAAGAGAAGCAAATTTCATCCGATCCGCCCGAAATTTGGTACATGGTGTTGGTATATGGTCTCTAACAACCATGCAAAAATTGGTCCACATCGGTCCATAATTATATATAGCCCCCATATAAACCGATCCCCAGATTTGGCTTGCGGAGCCTCCAAGAGAAGAAAATTTCATCCGATCCGGCTGAAAAATGGTACATGATGTTGGTATATGGTCTCTAACAACCATGCAAAAGTTGGTCCATATCGGTCCTTAATTATATATAGCCCCCATATAAACCGATCCCCAGATTTGGCTTGTGGAGCCTCTAAGAGAAGCATATTTCATCCGATCCGGCTGAAATTTGGTACATGGTGTTCGTATATGGTCTCTAACAATCATGCAAAAAGTGGTCTATATCGGTCCATAATTATATATAGCCCCCATATAAACCGATCCCCAGATTTGGCTTGCGGAGCCTCAAAGAGAAGCAAATTTCATCCGATCCGGCTGAAATTTGGTACATGATGTTGGTATATGGTCTCTAACAATCATGCAAAAATTGGTCCACATCGGTCCATAATTATGTATAGACCCCATATAAACCGATCTCCAGATTTTGCTTGCGAAGCCTCAAAGAGAAGCAAATTGCATCCGATCCGGCTGAAATTTGGTACATGGTATTGGTATATGGTCTCTAACAACCGTGCAAAAATTGCTCTACATCGGTCCATAATTATATATAGCGCCCATATAAACCGGTCCCCAGATTTGGGTTGCGGAGCCTCAAATAGAAACAAATTTCATCCGATCCGCCTGAAATTTGGTACATGATGTTGGTATATGGTCTCTAACAGCCATGCAAAAATTGGTCCACATCGGTTCATAATTATATATAGCCCCCATATAAACCGATCCCCACATTTGGCTTGCAAAGTCTCCAAGAGAAGCAAATTGCATCCAAGCCGGTTGTAATTTGGAACATGGTGTTAGTATATGATCTTTAACAACCGTGCCACAATTGGTCCATATCGGTGCATAATTATATATAGCCCCCATATAAAACGTTCTCCAGATTTGACCTACGGAGCCTCTTGGAGGAGCAAAATTCATACGATCCGGTTCAAATTAGGAACGTGGTGTTAGTATATGGTCGCTAACAACCATACCAAAATTGGTCCAATCACACAAAAATTGGTCCATATCGGTTCATAATCATGGTTGCCACTAGAGCCAAAAATAATCTACCAAAATTTTATTTCTATAGAAAATTTTGCCAAAATTTTATTTCTAGAGAAAATTTTGTAAAAATTTTATTCGGTTCATAATAAAATTTTCATCATTGTCAAAATTTTATTTCTATAGAAAATTTTGTCAAAATTTTATTTCTATAGAAAATTTTGTTCAAATTTTATTCGGTTCATAATCATGGTTGCCACTCGAGCCAAAAATAATCTACCAAGATTTTATTTCTATACAAAATTTTGTCAAATGTTTATTTCTATAGAAAATTTTGTTAAAATTTTATTTCTGTAGAAATTTTTGTCAAAATTTTCTTTCTATAGAAAATTTTGTCAACATTTTTATTTCTATAGAAAATTTTGTGCAATTTTTATTTCTATAGAAAATTTTGTCAAAATTTTATTTTTAGAGAAAATTTTGTTCAAATTTTATTCGGTTCATAATCATGGTTGCCACTCGAGCCAAAAATAATCTACCAAAATTTTATTTCTATAGAAAATTTTGTCAAAAGTTTATTTCTATAGAAAATTTTGTTAAAATTTTATTTTTGTAGAAATTTTTGTCAAAATTTTCTTTCTATAGAAAATTTTGTCAAAATTTTTATTTCTATAGAAAATTTTGTGAAAATTTTATTTTTGTAGAAAATTTTGTCAAAATTTTATGTCTACTTTGTCAAACTGAATTATATACGTATTGGATCGATCTTTTTTGATTTAATATATACCACGTATGGACTTACATACAATTTAGAAGATGGTGTTAGGAGGTTTTAAGATACCTTGCCATCGGCAAGCGTTACCGCAACTCAAGTAATTCGATTGTAGATGGCAGTGTTTAGAAGAAGTTTCTACGCAATCCATAATGGAGGGTACATAAGCTTCGGCCTGGTCGAACTTACGGCCGTATATACTTGTTTACCATAGAATGGTGACGGGGGTATAATAAGTTTGTTATTCCGTTTGTAACACATCGAAATATCGATTTCCGACTATATAAAGTATATATTCTTGATCAGGGAGAAATTCTAAGACGATATAACCATGTCCGTCTGTCCGTGTGTCTGTCTGTTGTAATCACGCTACAACCTTCAATAATGGCGCTATCGTCCTGAAATTTGGCACAGATTTGTCTTTTGTTTGCAGGCAGGTCAAGTTCGAAGATGGGCTATATCGGTCCCCATATAAACCGACCTCCCGATTTGGGGTCTTAGGCGTATAAAAACTGTAGTTTTTATCAAATTTACCTGAAATTCTAGAGGTATTTTAGGACCATCAATAAGTGTACCGAAAATGGTGCCCGTCGGTCCATGTTTTGATATAGCCCTCATATAGACCGATTTCCCGATTTTGCTTCTTGGACGTCTAGAAAGTGTATTTTCTATCCGATTTGCCTGAAATTGGAAATCTAGAGGTATTCTAGGACCATAAAGAGGTGTGCCGAAATTGGGGTGTATCGGTTCATGTTTTGGTATAGCCCCCATATACACCGAACTCCTGATTTTACTTCTTGGGCTTCTATAATCCGTAGTTTTAATCCAATTTACCTGAAATTTGAAATCTAGAGGTATTCTAGGACCTTAAACAGGTGTGCCGAAAATGGTGAGTATCGGTCCATGTTTTGATATAGCCCCTACATAGACCGATCTCCCGATTTTACTTATTGGGCTTCTAGAATCCGTAGTTTTAACCCAATTTGCCTGAAATTGGAAATCTAGAGGTATTCCAGAAAAATAAAGAGATGTGCCGAAAATGGTGATTATCGGTCCATGTTTTGATATAGCCTCCATATACACCGATCTCCCGATTTTACTTCTTGGGCTTCTAGAATCCGTAGTTTTTACCCAAGTTGCCTGAAATTGGAAATCTAGATTTACTCTAGGACCATAAAGGGGTGTGCCGAATATATTGAGTATCGGTACAGTTTTGATATAGCCCCCTTATAAACCGGCCCTCCGATTTGGGGTCTAGATTCTAGAACTACAATTAAATGTGCTGAACACTGTGTGCATTTTTCCATGTTTTGGTATAGCCCCCATTACACCGAACTCCCGACTTAACTCCTAGGGCTTCTAGAAATTGTAGTTTTTATCCGATTTGCCACAAATGGAAAATATTCTGGCATTTTAGACCCATAACAAAGTGTATATGATTTAGTTTTATCGGTCCATTTGGTAAGGCCTCCATATAGACCGTTTTCACTTATTGAGGGTATAGAAGGCGCACTGATCATGAAAATTGCTTGAAATGAAAATTTCCAGATTTTACTTCTCGTAGTCCTTTAAATAATTGGGATGAAAATTCACAGATTTTAGATTTAAAATCAAGGCATTATTTCATAATTTTCTCGCACTTACAAGAGATGTTTATGATTCCTCTAAAACTCAAACAAAAAATGGTTCTTATAAATTCAGAATCTGATGTAGTCTTCATAGGTAAAATCTTTACATTTATCTGCGGGAAGCGTACTGGTTGAACTGATCTGCTTGGGAAAATATCTGTCATCGAACCCCCCCTGAAATTTTCAAAGGAAACTATTATATTTGATTCATGGTGGTGGATATTTGAGATTCGGCCAGGCCGAACTTACTACTGTATATACTTGGTAATCACTCCAACTGTTTCCATTTGAAATTTTTGAGTCGAAAATTTCAGTAATGTCCTAGCTCTGCACAATATAATACTGTCTGTTCTGCCCTACTTTACACTGAAAACAATATTGTAATGAGATCAAAGATTTCATGTCCTTCAAATACGAATGCGAATTTTGCTTAGCATAGAAAACGCAATTCTCTGATATAAAATTTTTTCCTTGTCCAAAAAAAGAATCCCTTACAAGAAAGAACATTTATTTTGACATATACTTGACTCTACTAATTCTGAAATTCTTAATACATAGCATAATTTCTTCTTGAAGTCGAGTCTGAATTTGGAAATGTAAGTTGTCGTTAACAAAGGACTTTGATGGCACATAAAGAAAAAAAAAATTGAAAAAACAACGAAACATTAAAATTTGTTTCCTAGAATCACGTAAACCTAATTTAAACTTAAAAGATAATTGTGTCTTAAATATATCCTTACTACAATTCTCAATGCCAAAATCATTAGTGTAAAGACAAAATCTTTAGAACTGGACATGCTTTGTTTTCAGTGTTGACTTTCCTTAGTTGTGTTCATTAGATTAATTCAAGTTTAATTTGACATAAAAAAGTCCAAATACTTTTAAATTTCGCTTGTTTGTTTTTCTTAGAAAATGTTCTTTGTTCATTCTTTTGATAGATAATTAAAGTCAATCTTAAATCTTTTACTCTGAACTTATGTTAATGAGTTATGGTAGATATGACAATTTTTATACAGCATATTAAGATATGACTGACGACTAGCCAAACACGCGAAAAAGGATCAAAGGCATGTTTTGATTAAAGCAAAATTAGCTTAATTAAGGCATTTTTCTCAGACAAAAATCTCAATATCTGAATAGAAAGTTTGGCTTGTCATGGCGTATTTATAAAAAGTTTATTTTTTTTTGCACTTTGTCGCCAAAGAAAATTTGATAATCATGTTAATTAAATATGTTGCTGCTGTTGTCCAAGCAGCTTCCAAGATATCCTTGCGGACAAATATATGGGATAGAAATAAAGTGAAATGGATGGAGCAAAAATGGACCCTTATCAATTCAATGATGATAATTAATATTAGGGTTATGCCTTAGGGCTTATCTCGTCAACAAAGACTTGGCATTTTAATACAGTCATGGAAATGTTAATACTTGCAAACTTTATTTTGGGGTAAGGGGGTCCTCCAATAGATTGAATCGTATGGGCGTTGTAAAGTGTAAACAAACACTATGGGCTTTCCAATAAACCACTAAACAAAGGTGTCAAATCCAAAGCCATTGTCCAAAAAAATGTTTACTTTGGATTCTCTGGGATTTCGTTATTTGTATAAGAATAGTTTTACTTTCTTACACGCAAAAAATAATCCCATGTTAATTTTTGTCAAAATTTTATTTCTATAGAAGATTTTGTCAAAATTTTATTTCTATAAAAAATTTTGTCAAAATTTTATTTCTATAGAAAGTTTTGTTGAAATCGTATTTCTATGGAAAATTTTGTCGAAATTTTAATTCTATAGAAAATTTTGAAAAATTTTTATTTCTATAGAAAATTTTGTCAAAATTTTATTTCTATAGAAAATTTTGACAAAATTTTATTTCTATAGAAAATTTTGTCAAAATTTTATTTCTATAGAAAGTTTTGTTAAAATCGTATTTCTATGGAAAATTTTGTCGAAATTTTAATTCTATAGAAAATTTTGAAAAAATTTATTTCTATAGAAAATTTTGTCAAAATTTTATTTCTATAGAAAGTTTTGTCGAAATTTTAATTCTATAGAAAATTTTGAAAAAAATTTATTTCTATAGAAAATTTTGTCAAAATTTTATTTCTATAGACAATTTTGTCACAATTTTATTTCTATAGAAAATTTTGTCAAAATTTTATTTCTATAGAAAATTTTGTCAAAATTTTATTTCTATAGAAAATTTTGTCAAAATTTTAATTCTATGGAAAATTTTGAAAAAATTTTATTTCTATAGAAAATTTTGTCAAAATTTTATTTCTATAGAAAATTTTGTCAACATTTGTCAAATTTTGTCAAAATTTTATTTCTATGGAAAATTTTCTGAATATTTTATTTCTTCGGAAAATTTTCTTAAAATTTAATTTCTATGGAAAATTTTGTCAAAATTTTGTGTCTATGGAAAATTTTGTCAAAATTTTATTTCTATGGAAAATTTTGTCAAAATTTTATTTCTATAGAAAATGTTTTTCTATGAAATATTGGTAACATTTTACTTACAATTTTGCCAAACTCTTATTTCTATAGATATTTTGCCTATAGAACATGTAAGTACCTCTTAGTTGGAGAGGAATATAGCATTGAACCCAAAAGTGTCCAGCAAAAAAAGAACTTCCAAAAAAGTAGTTTGAATCTGTAATCCGGAAGTAGTGCAAACTTGGATCATCTCCAATGAATTTTACACGGGCTTATCATAGGACGGAAGTATTCCCTTTTTGGATCCTTTGCATTGTTTTAGAAGTTGTGCCCTGGAAGTTAATTTGAATGAAGAAATTTAAAAAGCGAAATTTTTTTTTTTCAACCAATTTCACTTTTTTTTTCAACCATATGTTTTAGTACACTATTATTTTCCTATTATCTAATTTTTATACCCTCCACCATAGGATAGAGGTATATTAACTATGTCATTCCGTTTGTAACACATCGAAATATTGCTCTAAGACCCCATAAAGTATATATATTCTGGGTCGTGGTGAAATTCTGAGTCGATCTGAGCATGTCCGTCCTTCCGTCCGTCTGTTGAAATCACGCTAACTTCCGAACGAAACAAGCTATCGACTTGAAACTTGGCACAAGTAGTTGCTATTGATGTAGGTCGGATGGTATTGCTAATGGACCATATCGGTCCACTTTTACGTATAGCCCCCATATAAACGAACCCCCAAATTTAGCTTGCAGACCCTCTAAGAGAAGCAAATTTCATCCGATCCGGCTGAAATTGGGTACATGGTGTTAGTATATGGTCTCTAACAACCATGCAAAAATTGGTCCGCATCGGTCCATAATTATATATAGCCCCCATATAAACCGATCCCCCGATTTGGCTTTCGAAACCTCTAAGAGAAGCAAATTTCACCCGATCCGGCTGAAATTTGATACATGGTGTTAGTATATGGTCTTTAACAACCATGAAAAAATTGGTCCACATCGGTCCTTAATTATATATAGCCTCCATATAAACCGATCCCCAGATTTGGCTTGCGGAGCCTCTAAGAGAAGAAAATTTCATCCGATCCGGCTGAAATTTGGTACATGGTGTTAGTATGTGGTCTCTAACAACTATGCAAAATTGGTCCACATCGGTCAATAATTATATATAGCCCCCATATAAACCGATCCCCCGATTTGGCTTGCGGAGCCTCTAAGAGAAGCAATTTCATCCGATCCGGCTGAAATTTGGTACATGGTGTTAGTATATGGTCTCTAATGACCTTGCTAAAATTGGTCCACATCGGCGAAAAATGATATATAGCCCCCATATAAACCGATCACCAGATTTGACCTCCGGAGCCTCTTGGAAGACCAAAACTCATCTGATTCAGTTGATATTTTGTACGTGGTGTTAATATATGGCCCCAAACACTCATGCAAAAATTTGTCAAAATCGGTCTATAATTATATATAGCCCCCATATAAACCGATCCCCAGATTTGACCTCCGGAGCCCCTTGGAAGAGCAAAATTCATCCGATTCGGTTGAAATTTGGTACGTGATGTTAGTATATGGTATCCAACAACCATGCAGGCATTGGTTCATATCAGTCCATAATTATATATAGCCCTCATATAAACCGATCCCCAGATTTGACCTCCGGTGCCTTTTGGAGAATCAAAATTCATCCGATTTGGTTGAAATTTGGTACTTGGTGGTAGTATATGATATTTAACAACCATGCCAAAAGTGGTCCATATTAGTCCAAATCATATATAGCCCCCATATAAACCGATCCCGAGATTTGGTTTTGCAGCCTCTGTGAGGAGCAAATTTCATCCGTGTCAGTTGAAAAACTTTTTCGCTCCTACCAGGGGTTGAACCTGGGTTTGCTGGCACGATTGGAAATCTAGAGGTATTTGAGGACCATAAAAAGGTGTGCCGAAAATGGTGCTCATCGGTCCATGTTTCGGTATAGCCCCCATATAGACTGATCTCCCGATTTTGCTTCTTGGGCTTCTAGAAACTATATTTTCTATCCGATTTTCCTGAAATTGAAAATCTAGAGTTCTTTTATGACCATAAAAAGATGTGTCGAAAATGGTGCCCATTTGGTATAGCCCCCATATAGACCGATCTCCCGATTTTGCTTCTTGGGCTTCTAAAAACTATATTTACCATCCGATTTGCCTGAAATTTTTGAGCTTCTATAAACTTTATTTATTACCCGATTTGCCTGAAATTCGAAATCGAGATGTATTTTTAGACCACTAATAAGTGTGCCGAAATTGAGGTATATCGAGGTCCATTTTTTGGTATAACCCCCATATAGACTGATCTCTCGATTTTTACTTCTTGGGCGTCTAGAGACTATATTTTTTAGCCGATTTGTTTGAAATTGAAAATCTGGAGATATTTTAAGATCACACATATGTGAGTAGCAAATGATGCCTATCGGTCCATGTTTTGGTATAGCCCCAATATAGATCGATCTCCCGGCTTTATTTCTTGGGCTTCTAGAATCTGTAGTTTTTATACGATTTGCTGGAAATTAGTAATCTATAATGAAATTTTAGACAAACGAAATTTCCTTTTCGTATAAAGTATTTTCGTTTATTCAACGATTGTCTCTAAAATTTGTGTCAAAAAAAAAAAAAAAACTTTGCTTGTCTAAAATTACGTTTCTCATAAAAGAAAACACTTCTTTCATGGTCATGATAATTGCTTGAAACTGAAAGTAGAATTTTCCAGATTTAACTCATCGTATTTGTTTAAATAATGGCGGAAAAAATCTACAGATTTAAGATTTCAAATCAAGTCGTAATTTCATCATATACACGATATGTTTATAATTCTCTAAAACTCAAACAAAATTGGTTCTCATAAATCCAGAATCTGATCTGGTCTTCATTGACTTGCTTGGGAGAAGATTTGTCATCAAACCCCCTACAATTATATATATTATCAAGTAACGCACTACGACGAAGAGTTTTCAAAGTAAACTATAATATTTGATTCATGGTGGTGGGTATTTAAGATTCGGCCCGGCCGAATTTACTGCTTTATATACTTGTTATTTTTTATTTTCGGCATATATTTTCATATAAATATATTTTTTCCATTAAAAATCAACAAAAAAATTAAAAATTCTCGTAATTTGCAAAATCTTCTCAAAAGAACTTCCATGGAAGCGAAAAAGTCAAACGGCACAGGTTCAAATCCCAGCGGGGATGAAATTTTTTATTATCATTATTATTATTTTTTTACTTTTTTATTAATTTTCTATTTTTTTTTATTTTATTTTTTATTAGTTTTCTATTTTTTTTTTTTTTGTAAAATTTAATTGTCCAAAATTTGCACTTAATAGCTGCATCGGAAGTAGAAAAAAATCATTGGGGGATCCCAAAATGCGCTTTAGAAGAAATGTTTGTGCACTTGTCCAAAAGGACTGCATCGGAAGTTGAAGAAACTCGATGGGGTATTCTGGGATGGGCTTTAGAAGAAATGTTTGTGGAACAACTTCCATTTTTTTTTTGCTGGGTGGTTGTGTAACCATGATTATTTCGTACCCCTAATATACAACTATTTTCAGTTTATTGTTATAGTCTCAAATTGCCAAATATGAATATTCATATGAACCAAAACCATAATTGCCTTCACAAATAACAATGACCAAAATTGTGTTCTTATTTAAATCAGAGGTATTTGCATGTCACTTCAAGACGTTCCATAGAATTTCATTAATAACCAAAATTGACTTCAGATGATTCCAACAGTAGAAGGAACTAAGGACATGTATAAATTGCATCCGTAGAATTTCTAAGGGACATTAGTTAGGCCTTCCATTAATATAATTAATATTAAACACATAATTCATATGAATTAATGTGAAAAGTTTAGCATTTAAATCAAGACTATCAAAAATTATGAAGATGATATCAGGCACACACACACACACTTGAGTATGGAAAGACTCATCAGACAGCCATAAAGAAATTTTTGAACAAAATTATGACATGTTTAGTACACAACAAGTATATATAGCAGTAAGTTCGGCCGGGCCGAATCTTAAATACCCACCACCATGAATCAAATATTATAGTGCGCCGTGTTGATGACAGATATTCTCCCAAGCAGAGCAGTTCAACCAGTACAATCCTTGAAGATAAATTTTAAAGATTTTTAAAGATTTTACCTATGAAGACTATATCAGAATTATAAGAACCATTTTTGTTTGAGTTTTAGAGGAATCATTAACATCTCTTGTAAGTGTAAAATTATTAGATATCGCCTTGATGTGAAATTTTCAATCTGTAGATTTTTACCCCTATTATTTAAATTATTACGCGAAGTATATATACCTCCAAGAAGTGAAATCGGTCTATATGGAGGTCTTACCAAATGAACCGATAAAAACTAAATCCTATACACTTTTTTGTGAGTCTAAAATACCAGTATATTTGCAATTTCAGACAAATCGGATAAAAACTACGGTTTCTAGAAACCCAAGGAGTTAAACCGGTATATCGGTCTTACATATATATATTATATATTATATATCGGGCTATAATAAAACATGGACTGATACTCACCGTTTTCGGCATACCTCTTTATGGTCCTAAAATACTTCTAGATTTAAAATTTCAGGCAAATTGGACAACAACTACGGTTTTTTACAGGCCCAAAAAGTAAAATCGGGAGATCGGTCTATATGGGGGCTGTACTAAAACATTGACCGATACTCACAATTTTCGGCGCATCTCTTTATGGTCCTAAAATAATTTTAGATGTAAAATTTTATGCATATGGGATAAAAACAACGGTTTCTATAAGCCCAAGAATAAAATCTGGAGATCGGTCTATATGGGGGCTATATCAAAACATGGACGGATAATCAACATTTTTGGCACACCTCTTTACGGTCCTAAAATACCTCTAGATTGCCAATTTCAGGCAAATTGGATAAAAACTACGGATTCTATAATACCAAGAAGTAAAATCAGGAGATTGGTCTATATGGGGGCTATACCAAAACATGGACCGACACTCACCATTTTTGGCACACCTCTTTATGATCTCAAAATACCACTAGATTTCATATTTCAAGCGAATTGGATAAAAACTAAGGGTTCTAGAAGCCCAAAAAGTAAAATCGGAAAATCGATCTATATGGGGGCTATATCAAAACATGGACCGATACTCACCATTTTGGGCACACGTCTTTACGGTCCTAAAATACCTCTAGATTGCCAATCTCAAGCAAATTGGACAAAAACTACGGTTTCTATAATCCCAAGAAGTAAAACAGGAGATAAGTCTATATGGGGGCTATATCAAAACATGGACCGATACTCACCATTTTCGGCACAACCCTTTAAGGTCCTAGAAAACCTCTAGATTTCAAATTTCAGGTAAATTGGGTGAAAACTACGGATTAAAGAAGCCCAAGAAGTAAAATCAGGAGTTCGGTGTATATGGGGGCTATATCAAATCATGGACCGATAAACCCCAGTTTCGGCACACCTCTTTATGGTCCTAGAATACCTCTAGATTTCCAATTTCAGACAAATCGGATATAAAATACACTTTCTAGACGTCCAAGAAGCAAAATCGGCAAATCGGTCCATATGGGCGCTATACCAAAACATGGATCAATAGGCACCATTTTCGGTACACTTATTGATGGTCATAAAATACCTCTAGAATTTCAGGCAAATTGGATAAAAACTACAGTTTCTATAAGCCCAAGACCCCAAATCGGGAGGTCTGTTTATATGGGGACTATATAAAAACTTGGACCGATATATCCCATCTTCGAACTTGACCTTCCTGCAAACAAAAGGCGAGTTTGTGCAAAATTTCAGCACTATTGCTTCGTTATTGAAGATTTTAGCGTTATTACAACGTTTTAGAATTTCTCCCTGATCAAGAATATATATACTTTGTATAGTCGGAAGTCGATATTTCGATGTGTTACAAACGGAATGAAAAACTTATTATACGCCCGTCACGATTCTATGGTGGTGGGTATAAAAATATCAACAACTTCACATTATTTAGAGAAAAGTCATAAATAAGAGAATAAACAAAGAGCTACAGATGGACTTGGTCGATAAATAATACACTGAAAAACATGTTGACCTATTTTAAAAGGTTATGTAGCCTTAATTTTTGGACACTCCATTGGAGACAAATTACTGTAAAATAAAGAAATTTTACACAAAAAATAGTGTCGTGAGGCCAAAGATTTCAAAACCTTAAAATACGAATGCGGGCATAGAAGACGCGTTTCTCTGATACACTCAAAAAAAGTTTACTTGGATCCAAAGATTTTGACCTTTCCTTAAGAATTTTTGGTATTGATTCCGAGCCAAAGATGCGGCTTCTTTAAAATAAAGAATTTTTTTAGCGACCTATCTGGCTTTAAATGTAGGACAAATAACATTAAAATTAGGATACAGATCTCATTTATCAAATTTTCATTATCTTTTACAAAATGTGTGTCCTAGGTTAGGTTAGGTGGCAGCCCGATGTATCAGGCTCATTGTGATACCACATTGGTGAACTTCTCTCTTATCACTGCCCGATTCCATGTTAAGTTCAATGACAAGGGACCACCTTTTTATAGCCGAGTCCGGACGGCGTTACACATTGCAGTGGAACCACTTAGAGAAGCTTTGAAACCCTCAGAAATGTCACCAGCATTACTGAGGTGGGATAATCCACCGCTGAAAAACTTTTTGGTGTTAGGTCGAAGCAGGAATCGAACCCACGACCTTGTGTATGCAAGGCGGGTATGCTAACCATTGCACCACGGTGGCTCCCTAAATTTAATGAAAAAAATTTTTGAAGCAAAGATTATAAACTTTATTTTAATTAAAATGTCATTATTTTAAAGAAATTTGTCCTTAATATTTTGTAAATTTCGCATCCTAAAATTTAGGTTTCTTAAATTTTAATATCACGTAAATATTTTTTTCAGTGTATAACGTCTGTTTCCTTGTCCAAACGACGACAAACTTTTTAACTAAATCTTTTTGTGCTGATAGTCATTCGACTTCAAATTGGATGTTTTCACCTGAAAGAAAATTTTGTTTGACTAAGGTCAACTTGGCTTTAATAATTCTGAAAAATTCTTCAAAATTAATGAAATCGTCTTTTAAAACTGTTCAGTTTTTATATCATGACAACAAAGCAAAAAAGCGTCCAAAAATAGCAGATGCATTTCAACACGTTATTTTAAAGGCATTGTTTACTTGAAACATTGCATAATTTCTACTTGAAGTCGACTCTGAATTTTGGAAATTTAAGTTGTCGTTATCACGTTTTTAAAAGACTTTGATAGCATATGAAGAAGAAAATCTGAAAAAACGAAAAATTAAAATTTGTTTCCTAGAATAATGTACGCAAAACTCAAAATTAACAAGTATGTACGGCCGTAAGTTCGGCCAGGCCGAATCTTATGTACCCTCCACCATGGATTGCGTAGAAACTTCTACGAAAGACTGTCATCCACAATCGAAATACTTGGGTTGTGGTATCTTAAAACTTCTTAACATCGTTTTCTACATTGTGAGTTAGTCCATACGTGGTATATATTAGACAAAAAAGTTATGTATAGTTAAGTCTACAAATAATTACGAATCGATATGGACTTTTTGCACGGTAGGTAGAGAGCCAGAATTGGGGCTATATACAATTATGAACTTGATATGGACCAATTTTTGTGTGATTGGAAATCGATTTATCTGACGGCTCTATATAACTATAGACCGATATGGACCTAGTTAGGCATGGTTGTTAACGACCATATACTAGCACAATGTACCAAATTTCAACTCACTCGGATGAAATTTGCTCCTCCAAGAGGCTCCAAAACCAAATCTCGGGATCGGTTTATATGGGGCTATATATGATTATGGACTGATATGGACCACGTTTGGCATGGTTGTTAAATATCATATACGATCACCACGTACCAAATTTCAAGCAGATCGGATGAATTTTGCTTCTCCAGAAGGCTCCGGAGGTCAAATCTGGGGATCGGTTTATATGGGAGCTATATATAATTATGGGCTGATAGGAACCAATTCCTGCATGTTTGTTGGATACCATGTACTAACATCACGTACCAAATTTCAACGGAATGGGAAGAATTTTGCTCTTCCAAGGGGCTCTGGAGGTTAAATCTGGGGATCGGATTATATGGGGCCTATATATAATTATGGACTGATTTCGACCAATTTTTGCATGGGAGTTTGAGGCCATATATTAACACCACGTACCAAATTTCAACTGAATCAGATGAATTTTGGTCTTCCAAGAGGCTCCGGAGGTCAAATCTGGTGATCGGTTTATATGGGGGCTATATATAATTATGGACTGATGTGGACCAATTTTGGCATGGTTGTTAGAGACCATATACTAACACCATGTACCAAATTTCAGCCGGATCGGATGAAATTTGCTTCTCTTAGAGGCCTCGCAAGCCAAATCGGGGAATCGGTCTATATGGGGGCTATATATAATTATGAATTGATGTGGACCAATTTTTGCATGGTTGTTAGAGACCATATACTAACACCATGTACCAAGTTTCAGCCAGATCGGATGAAATTTGCTTCTCTTAGAGGCCTCGCAAGCCAAATCGGGGGATCGGTTTATATGGGGGCTATATATAATTATGGACTGATGTGGACCAATTTTGGCATGGTTGTTAGAGACCATATACTAACACCATGTACCAAATTTCAGCCGGATCGGACGAAATTTGCTTCTCTTAGAGGCCTCGCAAGCCAAATCGGGGAATCGGTCTATATGGGGGCTATATATAATTATGAATTGATGTGGACCAATTTTTGCATGGTTGTTAGAGACCATATACTAACACCATGTACCAAGTTTCAGCCAGATCGGATGAAATTTGCTTCTCTTAGAGGCCTCGCAAGCCAAATCGGGGGATCGGTTTATATGGGGGCTATATATAATTATGGACCGATGTGGACCAATTTTTGCATGGTTGTTAGAGACCATATACTAACACCATGTACCAAATTTCAGCCGGATCGGATGAAATTTGGTTCTCTTAGAGGCCTCGCAAGCCAAATCGGGGGATCGGTTTATATGGGGGCTATATATAATTATGGACCGATGTGGACCAGTTTTTGCATGGTTGTTAGAGACCATATACTAACACCATGTACCAAATGTCAGCCGGATCGGATGAAATTTGCTTCTCTTAGAGGCCTCGCAAGCCAAATCGGGGGATCGGTTTATATGGGGGCTATATATAATTATGGACCGATGTAGACCAATTTTTGGATGGTTAATAGAGACCATATACTAACACCATGTACCAAATTTCAGACAGATCGGAAGAAATTTGCTTCTGTTAGAGGCCTCGCAAGCCAAATCGGGGGATCGGTTTATATGGGGGCTATATATAATTATGGACCGATGTGGACCAATTTTTGCATGATTGTTAGAGACCATATACTAACACCATGTACCAAATTTCAGCTGGATCGGATGAAATTTGCTTCTCTTAGAGGCCTCGCAAGCCAAATTTGGGGGTCCGTTTATATGGGGGCTATACGTAAAAGTGGACCGATATGGCCCGTTTGCAATACTATCCGACCTACATCAATAACAACTACTCGTGCCAAGTTTCAAGTCGATAGCTTGTTTCGTTCGGAAGTTAGCGTGATTTCAACAGACGGACGGACGGACATGCTCAGATCGACTCAGAATTTCACCACGACCCAGAATATATATACTTTATGGGGTCTTAGAGCAATATTTCGATGTGTTACAAACGGAATGACAAAGTTAATATACCCCCCATCCTATGGTGGAGGGTATAAAAAGGAATTGTGTGTTAAAAATGCGCTTACTTCAATTATCCGCTTCTTTGGCTCGGAATCAATACCAAAATCATTAGTGTAAAGACAAAATCATTGGAACCGGGCAGGCTTTTTTTCTTTGGAACCGGAAATGCTTTTACTCGTATACGATCCATGCAGAAGGGTGCATCGACTTCAGTATGGCCGATCTCTCGTTTCTTCTTACTTGGTTTCTTTCAGATTAAAAACAAAAATTGAATGGTACAAATATGTTTTCAAACAAATCAAACGTGTCCCTAGCCTGAGTCCCTAATGTCAACACACTTTCGTATCCCCCTCAAAGTTCTAATATGAGAATGAAAGAAAATGAATTAAGTGGTTCTCAAAATTTATTTTCTTGTAATAATACATGTGCAATCTTTTAAGGATTCGTGAGAAGTCGTTGCCTTTTGATTTGCGGTAGAAAATGTTATTACCATTTAAATTATGGCCATAACTTGTAACCACACTTGTTTACCATCTTTTTTTCGTTTTTTGTTATTTATGCAAAACCCCAAGGCAATATCACATGGGCCTGTTGAAGTTGATAACAAAAATATGGATATTCAGCATCATCCAACGAATAATGTTGTGAATCTATTAGCCATGAATGGACCTTAGGAGTAACTTCAACATTAAATTTTCCAAGAATAACTTCCACATTGCCATAGCTGGTCATAGAAATGTTGTGCACATGGTATCTGATTTGATTTATGGGAACGGTATAATTTTTGCCTCCAATAAAATCTTCGAATTTATTTACCCAAATGCTTGAAAACACTCTTAAACTAAGGATCTAACTACGACAGGGAAAGTATCTCTCAAAATTACAAAAAATATGGTAATTTTATTATTAAAGTCCCATATATGAAATTTTCATTAAAATGCGGTAAATAAATTTCATTTATGAACGCACCTTATTTTCATATTTGTCCAAGTAAAATATAAAACAAGGAAGTTGAAGTTAATAAAATATATGAACGATTTGTTGAAGTCGTTGGAATATTTCAATTTCTTCGTACTCATCCATAATAAGAAGTATTTAGTAACCATTAATATCCAAAATTTCCGAAAGAGTTTTGTTTCAAAGGGAGTATGATTATACGGTTTCCTAAAAGTTAACCAGATGACCAAGTTAATATTGGTATATTTTGTCAAACTAAAAATCAGTATATACACTAATAAAAAAAATTGCGTTCCACAATCGTGAACGGACGGTGACAAAATGAATCGGAAATGTTCACAAAAAATCAAAACGAAATGTTCACGATTTTGTCCACGGGCGTTCACGATTTCATGAACGGCATTCGTTTTTCTTTTTCCATAAAAATTCTTAAAATAATCGTTAGACGTTGTTATGGCAACTCCGCCGGTGGTGCAATGAGCTAAAGCGACTGTTAACGCGTATGGTGCATTCAACACAGGTTCGAGTCACGGTAGCGGAAATCTTTTTTTTTTTTTAATTTTGTTTATAAATTCGTAACCATTACGTTTTCAGATCATGAACGCTCGTTGTTGTTTTGACAACGGGTGGTGTAATTTTAACGTTGTCAGATTGACCCCGTCAGTTCCCAGTTTGACATCACATGTGTGTTGATTCACTTTCATGAACGAAACGTTTTGAAATGACAACGCCGTTCATGATTTTTTCTATGGGTGTACGGTCGATTTTTATGTACCTTTCACCATGAATGACATACTTGGGTAACAGTTTTCGAAGGCACTGGATGGCCGTAAAGTTCCCAGAATCTTTTTGTTTTTACATTGAAAAAAAAAAATATTGTGATTTTTCAAATGTATCGTTTACAATAAGGGATTTGGTTAGATACACTCTTGGCTATTAAGTCGGCATTTTCGTTACCAGTTATACCAATATGCCCAGGGATCTACATGATTTTTATATGATTTTTGCATGAAAGGATACTTTGGGAGCCACCGTGGTGCAATGGTTAGCATGCCCGCCTTGCATACACAAGATAGTGGGTTCGATTCCTGCTTCGACCGAACACCAACAAGGTTTTCAGCTGTGGATTATCCCACCTCAGTAATACTGGTGACAATGTGGCTGCAATGTGGAACGCCGTTCGGACTCGGCTGTAAAAGGGAGGTCCCTTGTGAGGCAGCACTCAGTGATAAGAGAGAAGTTCACCAATGTGGTATCACAATGCACTGAATAGTCTAAGTGAGCCTGATACATCAGGCTGCCACCTAACCTAACCTAACCATACTTCGTTGAACACATGTTGTAACGTGGTTTTCTTCGTGGGCTGAGGTAGGCCAGTGGCCGTCCAGGATTACCTTTTAAGGATCCACAAACCTTAAATAATACCACACTACTTTTATTCCTTCGCGGGTTTTATTAACAATTCTTATTTATTTACAATACAATTGTGAGTAAGGCCAATGAGTGGGCTGAAGGGGCGGCGACAACTGGTGGGGCTTCGACTATGACGAACTGTGGGCTGCGCTGGGTTGGATGATGACGAGGACTGGTGCAGTGGTGGTTGGTGGCAATGTTGAAACGGTGCGAAGCTAGCTGGCGACGACGATGAATGGGTGATGCTGCCTGGTGATGATGATACGGTGTCGGTGTTAGGACGGGGTGATGCTAACTGGTGACGACGGCGAATAGTACGGTGTCGGCTGGTGTCGACGAAGAAGCGCTGTATGATGCTGTGGTGTCGGTCGGCGATGCTCGTGTACGGAGGTAGCGATGGTGTCGGGACAACTGGTGTTCGGGAAACGGGGATGACTAAGGTGTCGGGCCGGTTTTGTTCATATACGGAGATGACGATGATGTCGGGCCGACGGTGTTCGTGTGCGTAGATGACGATGGTGTCGGGCCGGTGGTGTTCGTGTGGGGAAATGACGATGGTGTCGGGCCGGTGGTGTTCGTATACAGAGATGTCGATGGTGTCGGGCCGATGGCGTTCGTGGGCGGAGATGACGATGGTATCGGGCCGATGGTGCTCGTGTCGGTTTCTGTAACGAGAAGAGGGAAAGGGGTGAGTCGGCGATGCTCGTGTACGGAGGTAGCGATGGTGTCGGGCCAACTGGTGTTCGGGAAACGGGGATGACTAAGGTGTCGGGCCGGTTTTGTTCATATACGGAGATGACGATGATGTCGGGCCGACGGTGTTCGTGTGCGTATATGACGATGGTGTCGGGCCGGTGGTGTTCGTGTGGGGAAATAACGATGGTGTCGGGCCGGTGGTGTTCGTATACAGAGATGTCGATGGTGTCGGGCCGATGGCGTTCGTGGGCGGAGATGACGATGGTATCGGGCCGATGGTGCTCGTGTCGGTTTCTGTAACGAGAAGAGGGAAAGGGGTGAGGATTCGGCTATACCAGCACTTGAGTGATGCGAACGAATCGCGTAAGCGGACGAACCGCGTAAGCAGCCGAACTGCGTAAGCGAACGAATCGCGTAAGCGGACGAACCGCGTAAGCAGCCGAACTGCGTAAACGAACGAATCGCGTAAGCGGACGAACCGCGTTAGAGGGTGCTAGTATAGCCTTAGGGAGGAAAGGGGGTAGTGGACTGTGGTGGTTAAATACAAGGATGGGATGCGAACGAATGCGTTAAGATGAATCGGGTGCTGCTATTGGAAGTTCAGCTGCGGTCGATGCCACTCGCTTTACTACTCGATAGTGGGCTGTGGTGGTTAAATACAAGGATGGGATGCGAACGAATGCGTTAAGATGAATCGGGTGCTGCTATTGGAAGTTCGGCTGCGGTCGGTGCCACTAGCTTTACTGCTCGTCAAGCTTCGGTTGATTCATGCATCGTCCCGACAAACCCAAATTCTTAAGTCGGTGGTAACACCAGCCAAATGGGAATTATCAACGTATAATTCAAAAAGTGGAGAAAGTAACTTCCCTTCGATACCACTCGTACTTTATCCAAATAATGACCATTGTTGCAATGCGTACAGTGACGCAAAGCAAGTAGGTGAGTAAAGTGGTACGAAGGGGAAAAATGGGGAAATCAAATTAAATGGAAAAGATCAATAAGGTACAGTGGTGCGAGGGGAAAATCAATAAAATTAAGAAACAATATGTACGAGCAATTGGCTCGTTACAATGTGATCAAATCCTTTTTGTTCCAGATAATTCTGTACGTTTCAGAGACAGATAGACTGTATGTGCAAGTAATAGTTTCATTGTTGTTGGATTTGGCACATTCCAATGTTTTTTGTATAGCAATTGCCTCTCATTTGAACGAATTGCATGTTTCAGGAAGACCAACAGTTTCTATTTTTCCATGTTCGGAGACCTCTACAAATGATATATTTATCTTATCTCTTGAACCATCAGTGAATAGCAGATTTCATTCTTCTGTCCTCATTTGGGAGAATATATTAGCGGAGAGAACTTGGAAAATGCGCTGATTGGTAGATTTCTTTCTGAAGGACGTTAGCTCATCAATAAATATTTTTGGAATTAGGTACCAAAGTGGAAGTTTTGATTTAGGCTCTTTCTTGAACATTGCAAATAGTTGATGGATATTTTAAATTCCTCTTAAGTTTCTTGAGAAGGTTTTTTTCGTTAGTCAAGAAATAGTTCCTTTGTATTAAAATTTTGTGGCTTAATTGGGACTTCACTTTAAGACTTCTCTGATGCAGAGGGACAAAACCACCTTCAGCCAATAGATTCCGTATTGGGGTTGTTATGTAAGCTCTCAGATTGTTTCGAACTGCGCTGTGTATGACCGAATCCTTTGTACCCTCCACCATGGATTGAGTTTAAAGTTCTACTAAAGACGAATTATTTGGGTTATGGTAACAGCTACCGATGGCAAGGTATATTAACATTCTTAAAATTGTCATAAATTGTCTGTTAGTCCATATGGAGTCTACGTTAGATAAAAAAGGCAGAATAAATACCAACATTTTTTTACACCCTCCACCATAGGATGGGGGTCATTCCGTTTGCAACACATCGATATATTGATCGAAGACCCCATAAAGTTTATATATTCTGGGTCGTGGTGAAATTCTGAGTTGATCTAGCGATGTCCGTCCGCGCGAGTTTTTTAATAGTCTATTGTTTTAACATTGTTTTCTGCCACATAGTTCTACAAAAAAAATTAATATTCTTTCTAGGAAGTGAAGGTATCAGCTTTTCTCAACTACTCAGGCTCACGGACGAAAAAGACTGTTTTTCATATGTATAAACATTATATGTTTGGAACTCAAATTTTGTTCATAACTAGCATAATATGTTTGGGACATATATGTTAATATGTTAGAACATATTATGTTTGGGACATAAAATGTGTGTAAATACAATATGCTTGGATTCAAACATATATTAATTTAGAAATAGCCCATAAACATATATGTGTTTACAAAGAGAGACAAAGTGTATGCTGGAAGTAAAATAATGAAAGTAACCAATTGGCGCATTACAAATATATACACGGATGAAAAAGACTGTTTTTCATATGTTTGGCTATAAACATTATATGTTTGGAACACAAATTTTTAAACACAATATTTTTGAGTGCAAGCATATAATGTTCATAAACTAGCATAACATGTTTGGGACATATATGTTAATATGTTAGAACATATTATGTTTGGGACATAAAATGTTTGTAAATATAATATGCTTGGATGCAAACATATATTAATTTAGAAATAGCCTATAAACATATATGTGTTTAGTAGCTTGGAGCGCTATTTAACAGGGAGCGATATTGAATTAAGTTGATGGTTGTTGCTTGTTATTACCAAATTAACATTTTATTTTTCCTTGGGCAATTGATCAGCTACTTCTTTGATCCTTACAAACTGTGTGGTCCGCTGTTCGAATCCCCGTCCGGCAAAAGGTAAAATTAAAATAAAAAAAATCATAAAATTGAATAATTTCTTCTACAATATTTGTATTACAGAAAAAGGTGCTACACGGATGAAAAAGACTGTTTTTCATATGTTTGGCTATAAACATTATATGTTTGGAATACAAATTTTTAAACACAATATTTTTGAGTGCAAGCATATAATGTTCATAAACTAGCATAACATGTTTGGGACATATATGTTAATATTTTAGAACATATTATGTTTGGGACATAAAATGTTTGTAAATATAATATGCTTGGATGCAAACATATATTAATTTAGAAATAGCCTATAAACATATATGTGTTTAGTAGCTTGGAGCGCTATTTAACAGGGAGCGATATTGAATTAAGTTGGTGGTTGTTGCTTGTTATTACAAAATTAACATTTTATTTTTCCTTGGGCAATTGATCTGCTACTTCTTTGATCCTTACAAACTGTGTGGTCCGCTGTTCGAATCCCCGTCCGGCAAAAGGTAAAATTAAAATAAAAAAAAAATCATAAAATTGAATAATTTCTTCTACAATGTTTGTATCACAGAAAAAAGTGCTAAGAACTAAAAAATCTCGTGGAAGTTTGAAAGATGTCGGGGAATATACAATTGGGCAGAAACAAAATTTTGAGCATTCAGGTCGAAAACCTATGTTGTTAGCACCTATATTACCTGTTTATTTTCATAATTCATTATGATTGTAAATATATAAATAAATAAATAAAATTTTGAGCACAATATTGTTTGGGAGAATTTTTTTTAAGCATATAATATTTTTGGGTGCAAAATGCTTCCAAACATATTATATGGTCACATAATAACAGATTTTTTTTTGGAAGACAACATTATTGAATTTGGATGCAAAAATACAAAATGTTTGGAGCTTAGACTACCCAAACATATATTGTTTAGACCAATATGCTTTCAAACATATTATATATTGGTAGAGATCAAACATATAAATGTTTGGGCAATACCCAAAAATGTATATGCCTGAAGCAAAATATGTTTGGGAGTATATGTTACAGAAGCGATTTTTTGTGAGGGTGTATACACAAAGAAAATTTCATTAAATATAGGAAAAATACTATGTGTGAATATAAACAAGTATAAATTTACATATTATGAGTAAACATATATATGTTGTGATATAAGACTTTTGCAAAAATTGTATATGCTTAAGTAAAATATTAAAATGAGTATTCGAAGAGAAAATTCATTCGGAACCAAGATAAAATATATTTGAAAAAAAGAGCATGAGTTTTGTTTATCATTTTCGCATTACGGGCACAATTTTTTTGTTTCGTCAAAACAAATCGGAACGTAGGACGAGTAAGTCAAAATATTCAAACAAAGGTAACTAAAGGGATCTTCATAAAAACTAACGAAAGGGCACTATACACTGAACAAAAAGCATGTCCGGTTCCAAAGATTGTGTCTCCACTTTAACAATTTTGGTATTGTTTCCGAACCAAAGAAGCGGAGAATACAAGTAAGGATGCTTTTAAGACTTGACTCTACGAAGCACATTTCAATTTTTCGCTTTTTCAGCTTTTTTCATATGCTATAAAATGTCCGTTAAAAACAAGACTTCCAGTAGAAATTATGCTATGTTTCAAGTAAAAAATGTCTTTAAAACAAAGTATTGAAAAACATATCCTATTTTTTAATGATTTTTGCCTTGTAGTCAAGATGCAAAAATGCAACAAATTTAAAGACAGTTTCATTAATTTTAAAGAATTTTTCTGAATTATTAAAGTCAAGTTGACCTTAGTCCAAAAATTTGTTCTTTCATGTTATGATACCCATTTTTAAGTCAAATCACTTAATTATAACGACAACACGACTTCATTGAAAGTATTGACCTTTGAACACTTTATATTAGAGAAATGCGTCTTCTAAGCTAAGCAAAAGTTGTATTCTTATTTTAAGGACATGAACTCTTTGGCCTCACGACAATATTTTTTCAGTGCACTCTTTTTAGAGTTGTGAAAGTAAAATGAAAACAGGGCGAAACAGTGAAAAATTAAACAGTAAGATCTATAAAAACAAAGATTAGTTCCTCTTTATTAATGAGTAGTCCAACAGGAGTTGACGGATCGATAATAAAAGCGGGCATTGAGTTCGAGTTTTGCCGCTAAAATTATTTCTCATTTTAGCGGCAACACCAGAATAACATTACAACTTTTTCCGGTAAATTGTATTATAACATGGTGGGGAAAGATCCAAAGCAACAATTGAATAAGTTTATTTTCTTTAAAAGAAATTATTAAAGAAAAGTAAAAGGGTAAACATGGCCATTTTAACGCGATAATACCAATTTATACCGGCCTTAAGAATTAAATTAAGTACAAAATTATTCGTTAATAAAAATTCATATTTATTTGTATTTCTAAATTAATGGTGTAACATGCTAGCAAACAATTGTTCACACCAAAATAAATTTATGTGCTGTTGTAAAATTAATGTTTAGAATTTAAATATAATGTGCTTTTGAATGGTTATCGTTAACCTTAGGATTCGATGGAAAAATATTTTTTTATATACTCGAATTCGCGTTCTTCTTTTGTAAGAGTTTTTGAATTTCTTCGAAAATTTTAAACTTGTATACAAAAACCTTTATTTGTTACACAATTTTTATTTTTGCAATAAAAAAATAATATTTGATTTGAACTCAGTCCATTTCGTTTATATCAAGCATTTTTCTTTTCTGACTTTAAGTCTTTTATAAAACACACTTTACAATTTCGTAGTAAAAATTTAATATAATAGTATGTAAAGCTGAACACCTTTTCGGGAACTTCCGAACGAATCTGGAATATATGTTAAAAAATATATTAAAAAAAAAAATGGTGTTGGTCGAAGCAGGCATCGAACCCAGGACCCCTGTCACGCAAGGCGGACGACCAACCACTGCTCCACGCTGCCAACAAATGTATGTTTAACAATGTTATGTTGTTAAACAAAGTTATGTTTGCATAAGCTATGCTATATAAATATAACTTATAACGATAATTATCTCTTGATGGCCATAACAGCTACGTAGCCCAGTGGTTAGTGTGCTGGCTTACAAACTGTGTGGTCCGCTGTTCGAATCCCCGTCCGGCAAAAGGTAAAATTGAAAAAAAAATTATAAAATTTAATAATTTCTTCTACAATGTTGTATTACAGAAAAAGGTGCTAAGAACCTTTTAAATACGTATAATTTTTGTTTTTAATATTGTATAAATAATTGGCCAACTAGTCCCATTAATGCCTTATGGCGCGGGACAGACTTGTATTGTATTAAAGTTGAATTGTTGAATAAAATAATAATAAAAAAAAAACTAAAAAAACTCATGGAAGTGAAAAAAATGTGAGGCAATATACAATTAGGCAGAAAAAAAATTTTGAGCAATATTCTGGGAGAAAATTCTTCTCAGCATATAATATTTTTGGGTCCAAAATGCCTCCACACATATTATATGCTCATATAATAACATATAGTTTTTTGGAAGACAGCGTTATTGAATTTGGATGGAAAAATACAAAATGTTTGGAACTTACACTACCCAAACATATTATATTGTTTAGACCAATATGCTTTCAAACCTATTATATATTGGAAGAAACCAAACATATAAATGTTTGGGCAATACCCAAAAATTTATATGCTTGAAGCAAAATATGTTTGGGAGTATATGTTACAGAAGCGATTTTTTTTTTTGAGGGTGCTTACACGGGTTAATTGGTTTATCTCTGCACTTTTCATTGCATATTTACAGTTAGTTACGAAAATATCCGGTTCCATTTGGTTTCATTTCTTATTCTATTCTTCTTATTCATTGGGATAGGAGAGACTGATAACGTCTTTAAACGATAGCATATTTTATTCGTTTTCATTTTCATTTACATACAATACTTTATTAATAATTTTTCGCCCAGTAATAATAACACACTCCATATTAAATGGATTATTCTTTGACACTCACGTGACGGTATCAATAACAGACAACAAGTAGCTATGAGCAAAAAATATAATCATTAAATAAGTATTAAAGCAATACTGCATTGCAAAATACATTTAAAACAAGTAAGGAAAGTCTAAAGTCGGGAGGGACCGACTATATTATACCCTTCACAACTACACTCAAAAAAAAGTGAACTCTCTATTTCACTAAAGCCAATTTAACTTTATTTTAGTTCATGGAATTATTATGTTTGGAGAAGTTTCCTTTACTCTAATAATTTTTTGTGCACGTAAGTTAAATTAACTAAAACCGAGGAAAAAAATATACTCAAATGAGGCATAAAGATGAACTAAATTCGTGTCTTCCACAAAATAGTTCAGAATTCCTTTAAATTTGTAAATTTTACCATAAAAGCGTCCATCATGAACTTCGTATGTCACTAAAGACATTCTTGCAATTTTGAACTCCAAGTTTTTCCTTCAAACTACAAAATTTTCTTTAACGAGTGAGAAAACTTAGTTATGTCAAATAAATTTTCTTGAATTTGTCGAAAAATATTTACTTATTTTTATGACATCGGCGTGATGCCAACGCTTGTAATACTGTTTAGTTAAAATTTTCTAAAAATATTCAAAATTTTCTAAAATTAACCGAAAGTTTTCTTCCTGGTGGGTTCACTGTTTTTTCAGTGTATGTAGACCAACATTTGTGTTGCAATCTCAACTACTTCAAATTAGCTGGGAGCTATATCAAGGTTTGCATATCCAGATACAAATACTTATAATGGAGACAATTTTTTGTACTTATACAAAATCTCTAGAATTCAAATTTAAATCTGCTAACGCCCTGGAATGAAACGCAATGTTAGTAAAAAATTATACCCTGTACCACAGTAGTGCTGAAGGGTATAAATATGGGAAATATGAAGCGAGAGAAATTTTAATGCAATTGTACAAAAAAGCATTTATGATTTAAAGGGTGATTTGTTAAGAGCTTGATAACTTTTTTTTAAAAAAAACGCATAAAATTTGCAAAATCTCATCGGTTCTTTATTTGAAACGTTAGATTGGTCCATGACATTTACTTTTTGAAGATAATTTCATTTAAATGTTGACCGCGGCTGCGTCTTAGGTGGTCCATTCGGAAAGTCCAATTTTGGGCAACTTTTTCGAGCATTTCGGCCGGAATAGCACGAATTTCTTCGGAAATGTTGTCTTCCAAAGCTGCACACAGAAAACAAATTTGTTGTGCCAACCAATTTTTTTGCCAACCGATTTATTTGGTCCCATCTACCATCAGAATATAACCGACAATATTTGTTAGAGCAACCAATTCTTGTCTGGCACAACAATACATAAATTGTTTGGATAACTAAAATTTGAGCACATTAACACTCTAATTGGTAATCCCAACCAATAAAATTTCATTCGTTTGTTAAAACAACTAATTATTTTTTCGGACAACCTTATGAAATTAAGAAACCATCCTTTGAAGTAAGTTTAATTTATATTTAATTTTATTACATATTAATATTTTTTGTATTGATTATTGAGCTAATAAAAATCGTCATCTGTAGAACATTTTTGAACTGGAAAAGAAACTTCACAAAATAGCTAGTTGCGATGTTTGCAAACCAATCTGCATAATTTTCAGGCCCATGGAGGTCCTCGGCCTATAAAAATTCCTCTAAACCTGTTATCTCCGATTTCATAAATCTTATTGGTGGACAGTTCTCAAAATATTTTGCTTTTAAAGCCTGAAAGAAAAAAATACCTAACGAAATTTTTGTGCTAATATCCAATTTGGCATGATCGTGGTGTGATGGCAAAATTTGTCTAAAAGTACGCGCCTTACATGATTACATATACCATTCGGTTTGAGTCGCAGAAGTAAAGCCAATGTATCCGAAACACCTACAGAGCTTAGAACTGAATGGAAATGTTTCAGTTGCGGTACTTATAATTACGGGATCGATTTTCAGCGTGACTCTGAACTCAGGCATGCATCATGAAATGTTGTCGTTACATCGGAAGTCGTCACATTTGTTGAGATATCCCTAGAGGGAAGAAGGTAAAGAGTGAGGAGTATTAATTTAATTTGATGTTTAAGTTACTTACCTCTTAAGAATACAGCTACCCAATTTAAAAATATACAAAAAATCTCTCAGGCTTGGCCACTCTGAAAACCGGCACCTACCAAACGTGGACGGTTTTCTAACTGGACACCTGCCAAATGTGGACAAAATGTATAACTCACAGCAATCCTTTATGGACAGAATGTTCTCTAAATTTTAGTAAACGTCATCAAAATATTGAATTGAAATTTAAAGAATTTAAAGTTGATAATTAATTAGGCAAAACACAATATATTTGTTGTTATATATGTATATGTAGCCCATAGCAACCAATTCCCTTTATAACTATCAAATCTGTTAACACAACCAACTTAGTTGTTAAACAGACCTTCAGTTGGGCATGGAAGCATATTGGCAAAAGAAGTCAGTTAGCACAACGGGGTGCAATAAATTGAAATGGTTGCTTACTTCAATATATAAATAACGACCAATACTTGGTCGTGTGTACCAACTTTCGGTCACACCGCTATTATATTGGTTATATAAACTATCTAACAAAAGAAATAACTAACAATTATTCCACACAATTAAAAATTGTGAGTCTCCACTATCAAATTGTTGTCGTAATCGAATTCCAACCAATCATTTCTCTGGGTGTGGAATAGTTGCTGGCTTATTTCTGTAGACTTTAGACTTGACGTAGCCCCACAAAAAATAGTCTAAAGGCGTCAAATCGCATGATCTTGGTGGCCAACTTACCGGTCCATTTCTTGAGATGAATTGTTCTCCGAAGTTTTCCCTCAAAATGGCCATAGAATCGCGAGCTGTGTGGCATGTAGCGCCATCTTGTTGAAACCACATGTCAACCAAGTTCAGTTCTTCCATTTTTGGCAACAAAAAGTTTGTTAGCATCGAACGATAGCGATCGCCATTCACCGTAACGTTGCGTCCAACAGCATCTTTGAAAAAATACGGTCCAATGATTCCACCAGCGTACAAACCACACCAAACAGTGCATTTTTCGGGATGCATGGGCAGTTCTTGAACGGCTTCTGGTTGCTCTTCACTCCAAATGTGGCAATTTTGCTTATTTACGTAGCCATTCAACCAGAAATGAGCCTCATCGCTGAACAAAATTTGTCGATAAAAAAGCGGATTTTCTGCCAACTTTTCTAGGGCCCATTCACTGAAAATTCGACGTTGTGGCAGATCGTTCGGCTATTCATGATGAAATGTCAAAGCATACTGAGCATCTTTCTCTTTGACACCATGTCTGAAATCCCACGTGATCTGTCAAATACTAATGCATGAAAATCCTAACCTCAAAAGAATCACCCTTTATCAGGCGATACATATGTATTCGCGGTATAGGACAATTTGAGTAATATTTACAATTTTTACTACTTACCAGTGGCGATTTTACAAGGATATTGGTTAGATCTCGCCAAGACATGTGGTAAAGTATGGGTTGTGATATATTATTTGCTCAAGTCGGGCGGCCTGGAGCCTTATATATAGATATGACTAAGATATGGGAAAATCATTATAGAATTTTGTGTTAAGTGTGGGAATTTTGGCCATAAACCGGAAGAACAAATATATGGAAACTTTATCTAAATCTGAACCAAATTAGATCAAACTTGACACATTTAAATATCATATTAAATATATTCTCTGTGGAAACTTTCCAGTCAATTGGAGTAAAATCCCATTGAAAATGGGTCTAAAATGTGAAACAGTCTACCATATTTCCCCAATCCTGGTGTACGTATATATGGGAGCTATATATAATCTGAACCGATTTTGACTAAATTTGACATGCATATTTAGGATAATAAATCTGCTATCTCTGCAAAATTTCACGTAAATGAGAGTATAACTTTGGGCCCCGTTGTCATATGAGTCTAAATCGGGCGAAAGATGTATATGGGAGCTATATCTAAATCTGAACCGATTTTAACCAAATTTGGGACATTTACCGATACAATTAGACGTACGCCTTGTGCAAAATTTGAAGTAAATCACGGCAAAACTCCGCCTTTTGAGGCCGTATAAATGCAAATCGGGTGAAAGATATATATGGGAGCTAAATCTGACCAAATCTGAAGCAAATCTCGGCAAAACTCTGCCTTTTGAGGCCGTGTAAATGCAAATCGGGCGAAAGATATATATGGGAGCTGTATCTAAATCTGACCTGATTTTAACCAAATATAACGATACCATTATATGGCACATATAACGATACCATTAAACGTACCCCTTGTGCAAAATTTGAAGCAAATCACGGCAAAACTCTGGCTTTTGAGGCCATATAAATGCAAATCTGGCGAGAGATATATATGGGAGCTATACCTGAATCTAAGCCGATTTCAATCAAATTTAGCAAGCATTGGTAGAATGCCAACTCTACTCTCTGTGCAAAATTTCACGAAAATCGGTAGTAAACTTTGGCCTCTGTTGCCATATGAGTCTAAATCGGGCGAAAGATGTATATGGGAGCTATATCTAAATCTGAACGAACGATATATATGGGAGCTATATCTAAATCTGAACCCATTTGGTTGATAGTTTGCAAGTTTTTCGAGACTCACAAAATATTCGGATGTACGGAATTTGAAGAACATCGGTTGATAAACACGCCAATTATGCCCAGATCGGGGATAAATATATATGGCAGCTATATCTAAATCTCAACCGATTTTTTTCAAAATCAATAGCGATTGTCTTTGAGCCAAAGTAAAAATCTGTGCTAAATTTGAGGACGATCGGACTTAAACTGCGAAATGTACTTTGCACACAAAATTATATATACAGACAGATGGACGGGCGGACAGACAGACAGACGGACATCGCTAAATCGACTCAGAATTTAATTCTAAGACGATCGGTATACTAACGAAGGGTCTCAGACTTTTACTTATTGGCATTACATACAAATGCACAAACTTATTAAACCCTGTACCACACACTGGTAGAAAAAGTTTCGTTAATACGATGAATTTCTACGTTGTATTAACGAAATTCTTCATTAAAAGTCAGCCAACGTAGCATTTCGTAATAACAACGTAATTTTACGTTATATTTACGAAACACTTTATGGAATACATTTCGTAGTATTAACGAATAATTACGTTGCTATTACGTAGCCTTTTCGTTGTATTAACGAATATTATTCGTTGTATGAATGAAATTTATTCGTTGTATCGGTGCAGCTTATACGTTGTATGAATGAAAATTATTCATTGTATGAATGAAAGGCGAACGTTGTATAAATGAACACAAACGTTATATTAATGAAACCCAACCAATTAGCGCATTTGAGTGTAGTAATTGGTAGTGTATAATTTTTTGTTAAGATCTTTGAAATATGGTTTATATACAGTAAGAAATAATATATAATGATAAATTAAGTAATATAATAAACATATATTGTGACTTTCACTTAAGAAAAAAAGCCTCTTATTTCTAAGATCAAAAAATGATAATCGTATCACCGTGTCCATTTATCCAATTTTTGTGCAACCAAGGTTCATCACCGTAATTGTTCCGCCTTCTTCATCTGAAAGTTCACTTCCCCGTGGTATTTTCACTAAAGATTAAAAATGTACACTAAATTTCTTGCGAGTATACAAAAAACACCAATTTAACTCACCTCACCCATCTATGTTTATTATTCACAACGAAACTGTAATGAGCGTGTGCACTCTTCAGCGAAAAGAACGTAAATGTTGTTAATGTTTGCCCATCAGACAAGTTTTCTGTTGAACTTTTTACCGTTTGTTTTTCAAGACGCACACGCACACATGTGCTTATTGCCATACTAAGATGTGTATGTACCAATTACATACACGCTAGAGAGAGGATGAAGAGATGTTTTAGAGAGAGAGAGAGAGAGAGAGAGAGAGTAAGGAGAGGCAGAAATACTCAAACTCCCATTCGTATTATTAATGAACATATTTCATTAATATGACGAAATATAACAATTTAAAATTTATTTTTTAACGAGCCATATCATTATATTAACGATCGATTTCGTTTTATAAATGAAATTTTCAATTCCAGTTTCAGAGTATATAAAACGACTGTTTAGTTTAAAAGTTTCCAAAAGTTACTCTCTATGTGCAAATGATTATAATAATTTCATCTTGGAAAATTTTTTTATTCTAATTCTTGAAAAAATTACAAAGTTAATATTCGTAATATTAACGAAACGTGTTTCATTAATATAACGAAAAACCTAAACACAAAATTGTCTTTTAACGATTGATTTCGTTGTATTAACGATCACTTTCGTTCTTATAACGAAAAATTTCGTAATATTAACGAAAAATAATCAACGAAGCCCGTTCGATAATAATACGAAACATTTTTCTACCAGTGTAACCTAACCTAACCTTCATGGGGTTAGGTTAGATTAGGTATAGTGGCAACCCGAGATTTTAGGCCCACTTAGACTATTCAGTCCATTGTGATACCACAGTGGGGAACTTCATGGGATTTGTATTCATAACGAAAAATGACCCCAAATTTAGGGTCCACACACAAAGAAAATTTCATTAAAATTGAGCCAACGAAAATTTTTCATTGATATAACGATAAAATTTCATTAATACAATGAAATAAATCGTTAATAGTACGAAGTGTTACGTTGATTAACAGAAAATTCGTTATAATAACGAAAATTTTCATTGTATTAACGAATTTGTTTCATTGGCTCAGTTTTAATGAAACATTTCGTTAATATAACGAAACTTTTTCTATCAGTGCAGCTTCATTTCCAATTTGGGGCCTATTTTCCTGGGTCGTAGTTCATAGCGCTGGTGTTAGTATATCTTACCTTCTGCAAAAATTGGTCTATATAAGTCCACAATTATATATAACCTCCAGATAAAGTGATTTCCAGATTTTACTTCTTGGACTTCCTGGAGGAGAAAATTTCATCCGATCCGGTTGGAATTTGGTACGTTGTATTAATGTATAGTCTCACAACCATGCCCAAATTGGTTCATATCGGTCCATAATTTTTGATAGCCCACATACATAGCGATACCCAGATTGGTCCAAAACATTGCTTATTTTTATACGGAGGCTTTTAACGACTGTGTAAAACCGTCCTAGGACAGCGCCTCTATCGGTATGATTGTAAAATACTCTACATGGTTTATGCCACGGGTAGCTAGTGTGAAGTTGAATTGTAAACATTTACGGTTTGAAACTGCATTTATTTCATATATGATACAAACATTCTAGTAAAGCCCAATCCAATATAATTACCAGCCAATAGATGGTGCTATCGTGTTATAGAAATGTTTGTGTTGTGCACAAAGGTGGTAGATTTCTATTAAAATTGGAAGATTTTTTACTGTTTTTTACTGATTGGTAAAATTCTTGATGTTTTTCTATAGACATAACATTTCAATCAAATTTTTGATAGAAATATTATTTCCACAAAATTATCTATTGAATTAAAATTTTGATAAAACAGTCTATAAATATAAAATTTTCACAAAATTTTCTATAGAATCAAAATTTTGATAAAATTTCCTATAAAAGAAATTTTGATCAAATTTTCGATGGAAATGAAATTTTGACAAAATTTTCTTTAGAAATAAAATTTTTCTATAAAAACAAATTTTTCTATATAAATAAAATGTTAACGAAATTTTCTATAGAAATAAAATTCTAAAATTGTTTTGGTTTTTAGCTTAATACTATCGGGTCGGAATAGAACATTTTGACAAAATTTTCGATAGAAATAAAATTTTACAAAATTTTCTGTTCGGTCAAAGTCCATTGTGAGTAAGTTCTCCCTTTTTGTAAAAGATAACTTTCCCTAGTTGTTGCAAGGTAAAATCGTTAAAACATTTAAAATTCGGAACATTTACATTTAAAGAGATATTTTAACACCAAAAAACGTCGCTAATAAGAGAGTTCATAATATATAATATTGCAATATTTCTTTCGAAGAGAAAAAAATTTTTCACACTAACCACAAAAATGTTGTTCAACACACGACATTTGTTTGTCGTGTGGTGTTGGTATATGATCTCTAACAACCATGCAAAAATTGGTCCACATCGGTCCATAATTATATATAGCCCCCATATAAACCGATCCCCAGATTTGGCTTGCGGAGCCTCAAAGAGAAGCAAATTTCATCCGATCCGGCTGAAATTTGGTACTTGATGTTGGTATATGGTCTCTAAACACCTTGCAAAAATTGGTCCACATCGGTCCATAATTATATATAGCGCCCATATAAACCGATCCCCAGATTTGGGTTGCGGAGCCTCAAAGAGAAGCAAATTTCATCCGATCCACCTGAAATTTGGTACATGATATTGTTATATGGTCTCTAATAACCATGAAAAAATTGGTCCACATCGGTTCATAATTATATATAGCCCCCATATAAGCCGATCCCCAGATTTGGCTTGCGAAGTCTCCAAGAGAAGCAAATTTCATCCAATCCGGTTGTAATTTTGAACATGGTGTTAGTATATGATCTTTAACAACCGTGCCACAATTGGTCCATATCGGTCCATAATTATATATAGCCCCCATATAAAACATTCTCCATATTTGACCTCCGGAGCCTCTTGTCAAAATTTACTTTCTATAGAAAATTTTGTCAAAATTTTTATTTCTATAGAAAATTTTGTGAAATTTCTGTAGAAAATTTTGTTAAAATTTTATTTCTGTAGAAAATTTTGTCAAAATTTTATGTCTACTTTGTCAAACTGAATTATATACGTATTGGATCGATCTTTTTTGATTTAATATATACCACGTATGGACTTACATACAATTTAGAAGATGGTGTTGGGAGGTTTTAAGATACCTTGCCATCGGCAAGCGTTACCGCAACTTAAGTAATTCGATTGTGGATGGCAGTGTTTAGATGAAGCTTCTACGCAATCCATGATGGAGGGTACATAAGCTTCGGCCTGGCCGAACTTACGGCCGTATATACTTGTTTTTTTTTTTGCGTCACAGATTACTAGCGTCCATCAAACAGATGGGCGCCATCTAGTAGTCGGTAGTTAAATTTAGATCGACTGGAAGTAAATTTGCAACCACTAGGTGGCAACCATTTCCTTGACTCTTGCTCTTTTTTCCCTTTTCCAAATTTTATTTTCAATATTTTTGTTTTATTTATTAATTTATTTTATTTCTTAAAAGCTTACAAAACCATTTTGATCTATTGCTTTCCGAAATAATGTTATTCGTGATGGAACTCAAGCATGATAGCGCGATTCCTTTATATTTGGCTGGAATATCACAGGTGGCTACCGTTACAGCTCTAAGTAAGTAAGTAACTAAGTAATAGACAAGTAAGGAAAGTCGGGCGGGGCCGACTATATTATACCCTGCACCACTTTGTAGATCTAAATTTTTGATACCATATCACATCCGTCAAATGTGTTGGGGGCTATATATAAAGGTTTGTCCCAAATACATACACAGAAAAAAATATCACCAAAATATTTCCAATTAAAAAGTTAATTGAAGTTGAAAATTTTTTCAATTAATAAATTAATTGATACAATTAACTTTTTAATCATGATAGAAAATTAAGTTAATTAAGTCAATGATTGAACATTTTAAAATTTTTAATTAAAAAATTAATTGATACAATTTACTTTTTAATCAAATTCGGAAGACTAATTCAGTTAAAAAAAGTGCTGATTTTTTTTTAAATTTTTAATGAAAAATGTATTTCAACCAATCATTTGTTAATCCAAATAAAAACTTTAAGCCAATTCAGAAAGTAATTAAAAATAGTTACCTTTTTTAATTAATAAATTATTTGAGTTTTGCAATCAACATCAATTAAATTTTTAATTGAATCAATTAAAAAATTAATTGAAATTTGCTGAAAAAAATCAATTAATTTTTTAATCAAGAATTTTTTCTATGCCCAATTAAAACTGTGATTGATACTATCATTTTCGTGATTGAAGACATTTCAATTAAAAAATTAATTGGATCAATTAATTTGGTGATTGAATCAGAAAAAAAATTTTTTGTGTGTACATTTAAATATCACTCGATCTGGACAGAATTTAATAGACTTCTACAAAATCTATAGACTCAAAATTTAAGTCGGCTAATGCACTAGGGTGGAACACAATGTTAGTAAAAAATATGGGAAACATTTAAATCTGAAGCAATTTTAAGGAAACTTCGCAAAAGTTTATTTATGATTTATCGCTCGATATATATGTATTAGAAGTTTAGGAAAATTAGAGTCATTTTTACAACTTTTCGACTAAGCAGTGGCGATTTTACAAGGAAAATGTTGGTATTTTGACCATTGTTGTCGAAATCAGAAAAACATATATATGGGAGCTATATCTAAATCTGAACCGATTTCAACCAAATTTGGCACGCATAGCAACAATGCTAATTCTACTCCCTGTGCAAAATTTCGACTAAATCGGAGTTAAAAATTGGCATCTGTGGTCATATGAGTGTAAATCGGGCGAAAGCTATATATGGGAGCTATATCTAAATCTGAACCGATTTCAACCAAATTTGGCACGCATAGCTACAATGCTAATTCTACTCCCTGTGCAAAATTTCAACCAAATTGGGGTAAAACTCTGGCTTCTGGGACCGTATTTGTCCATATCGGGAGAAAGATATATATGGGAGCTATATCTAAATCTGAACCGATTTCAATAAAATTTGACACACTTGACTATAGTACTAATTGTTCTTCTTGTGGAAAATTTTAAGCAAATTAGGGTAAAACTCTGGCTTCTGGGGCCATATAAGTCCATATCGGGCGAAATATATATATTATGGGAGCTATATCTAAATCTCAACCGATTTCTTCCAAAATCAATAGGGTTCTATTCTGAGCCAAAACACAAACTTGTGCCAAATTCGAAGTCGATTGGACTAAATCTGCGATCTAGACTTTGATTACAAAAATGTGTTCACGAACAGACGGACATGGCTATATCGACTCAGGAGCTCACCCTAAGCATTTTTGCCAAAGACACCATGTGTCTATCTCGTCTCCTTCTGGGTGTTGCAAACATATGCACTAACTTATAGTACCCTGTTCCACAGTGTGGCGCAGGGTATAATGACCCATCGGTGTCAAACGCAGTCTGGCAGTTCCCAAAATGAGGAATAAACGAAGAAAATAAGAAAAATAAATTACAAATTCTCTCTGAAATTCGTTTTGACATTTTGCCTATAGCCATTGTATTTCGAAAAGTGCAAGAGTTCACTGAGGCACAAAAAGAGTTAGTCTGGAAAGACCTCAGGAGTTGCTTCCATTGGACGAAAATGGCCGGGCTTTACTTAAGAGTTCAGCTGAAAGTATACACCTTGAATTAGCCACCAGAACTCCAGATGGTGTTGGCCGCAGTAACGGTCGATGGTTGCTACCACCTCTTCCTCATCGACCATGGCGTCAAAATAAATGCCGAATTTTATCGGAAAATGGTCCTAACGACAGTATTTAATTCCCGGACAGACTAAACATTTCGGCCGTTAAGAAATTTAATGTTCCTTGCCGTTTACAACTGTTACCGCAATCAAAGTAATTCGATTGTATATGACAATTTTCAGCAGAACTTTTCGGCCTTGCCTTCTGATTATCATCTATAGATAATATGTTATATGATTCAAATATTTTGTTTTGTATATATTTTAGTATTTAAAAATATATGTAAATAAATCATAAAAATTCTTATATTTAAGACTAATTGGTAATAAACCAGGATCTGCTACATATCTACAAATATAAATTGAAATGTTTCGGGAAAACATTAAACCTTCAACTTTTGAACAGCATTCTGCAATACAAGGAATTCCGAGTTGATGTTGTTCATTAAATTCGATATTTGATTTTTAGAATCCAGAACTTCAATGCTTTGGGTATAGGCATTATAACGTACACCAAAGGGACGGGGAATTGAATTGGCGAATTTACTGTAGCATGGAATTATAGGAAAAAGTAAAAACATCTTTAAATTCAGCATAAAACTAAATTTTATGTATGCTGCACTTACATAGTTTTCTCTTTGGCACTCTCAAAACTATCAGCCACATAGTACACTTCTTGGAATTGTGTAATGGGATATTTAGTAGTACCTGTGACTTCAGGATCAAAATCTTTCAATTGAGGTTTTCCACTGAGACAGTATTGCAATTCACCGAACGAGGATAAAAGACCAGCACCATAGGCTTTCAAATCGCCATCTTGACGACAAAGACCAAATTCCACAGTAAACCAGAAAATCTAAAATGAAGATGAGATATCATTAATGAACTCTTTTCCCAGATAGTGTCACCTCTAGAACATACAGTAGCTAATTTTTCCACATAATCATCAGGGGCACCCAGGGAAGCTAAACCAATTTCTTGACAAAATTGTGCAAAATCAGGATCGGCAAATAGTGGCACATGACCCATCAACTCGTGGCATACATCAGGTTCTGGTGTATACATTGGCTTGCTGGGATGACGAATATATTGGGTAGAGTGGAAAACGCGGAAGGCTAGACCAGCAAGAAAATCACGAGATGATAAGAGACCAGCAACGGGGCGTAAAGTAAATCCAGTACAATCTGAAAAATAAACAAATATTTTTTTTTTAAATTTTAACAATATTGGAGAACTACAACAATTCTAAACAATTCGGTATACAAGTGGTCTTGATCTGAATCTGTCTGTGTCCTCGCAAGAATCTATAATAAAGGAGGTACACTAATAGAAAAAAATACGTTCTAAAATCCTGAACTGTCGGTAACAAAATGAAACGGAATCGTTCACGAAATATCAAAACGGAATGTTCACGGTTTCGTTCACGATTTCATGAACGGCTTTCGTTTTTTTGCCATGAAAAGTCTTAAAATATTTGTTAGACGTTCCTATTGCAACTGCATCGTGGTGCAATGCGCTACTGCAACCGTTAGCGGGTATGGTGCAGGCAATCCAGGTTCGAGTCGCGGTAGCGGATTTTTTTTATACCCTCCACCATAGGATTGGGGTATATTAACTTTGTCATTCCGTTTGTAACACATCGAAATATTGCTCTAAGACCCCATAAAGTATATATATTCTGGGTCGTGGTGAAATTCTGAGTCGATCTGAGCATGTCCGTCCGTCCGTCTGTTGAAATCACGCTAACTTCCGAACGAAACAAGCTATCGAAACTTGGCACAAGTAGTTGTTATTGATGCAGGTCAGATGGCCTTGCAAATGGGCCGTATCGGTCCACTTTTACGTATAGCCCCCATATAAACGGACCCCCAAATTTAGCTTGCGATTGCTCTAAGAGAAGCAAATTTCATCCGATCCGGCTGAAATTTGGTACATGATGTTAGTATATGGTCTCTAATGACCATGCAAAAATTGGTCCACATCGGCCCATAATTATATATAGCCCCCATATAAACCGATCGCCAGATTTGACCTCCGGAGCCTCTTGGAAGACGAAAATTCATCTGATTTAGTTGAAATTTGGTACTTGGTGTTAATAGATGGTCTCAAACACCCATGCACAAATTGGTCGAAATCGGTCGATAATTATATATAGGCACCATATAAACCGATCCCCAGATTTGACCTCCGGAGCCCCTTGGAAGAGCAAAATTCATCCGATTCGGTTGAAATTTGGTACGTGATGTTAGTATATGGTATCCAACAACCATGCAGGAATTGGTTCATATCAGTCCATTATTACATATAGCCCCATATAAACCGATCCCCAGATTTGACCTCTGGTGCCTTTTGGAAAAGCAAAATTCATCCGATCTGATTTAAATTTTGTACGTGGTGGTAGTATATGATATTTAACAACCATGCCAAAAGTGGTCCATATCAGTCCATAATCATATATAGCTCCCATATAAACCGATCCCGAGATTTGGTTTTTAAGCCTCTTGGAGGAGCAAATTTCATCCGAGTCAGTTGAAATTTGGTACATTGTGCTAGTAAATGGCCGTTAACAACTATGCCTAACTAGGTCCATATCGGTCTATAGTTATATATAGCCCTCAGATAAATCGATCCCCAATCACACAAAACGTGGTCCATATCAAGTTCATAATTCTATATAGCACCGATATAAGCGACCGCCATATATTTCAATTCTGGCTCTCTACGTACCGTGCAAAAGTCCATGTCGATTCGTAATTATTTGTAGACTTACCTATACATAACTTTTTTGTCTAATAGATACCACGTATGGAATAACTCACAATTTAGAAAACGATGTTAAGAAGTTTTAAGATACCACAACCCAAGTAATTCGATTGTGGATGACAGTCTTTCGTAGAAGTTTCTACGCAATCCATGGTGGAGGGTACATAAGATTCGGCGTGGCCGAACTTACGGCCGTATATACTTGTTTTTTTTTTTTTTTTTTTTTTTTAATTCGTAACCATTAACATTTTAGATCATGAACGCTGGTTGATGTTTTGACAACGCTTGGTGTCATTTTCTCATTGTCAGATTGACACCAAATGTGTGTTGATTCACTCTCATGAACGCATGAAATGAGCACGCCATTCATACTCCTCTATGTTTTTGAAATCTGGGAATCGACCCTAAAAAGATGAAGTAGAGCGAACAAGTTGCTTTCTCTACAGAGAACGGCAGTTCTGAGAATCAAAATCAAACAAGTATTTGAGGCCGAACAACAAGGCGCCACAAACTTGATACCGAACATTCAACAATAGACGAGAGATAAATGGCAGGAACGATTGAGGAACGATAAAAAATGCAGATGAACACACCGATGTACCATTAGGGTGAGAGAGAAGACCTAGGGAAGTGATATACTACATGACGCGGATGGTCTCTCGTGTTCTTTCGAAAGAATTTGTACCGTGCGGGGAATGCATCTCAGGAAACTGTAATTACGAAAAGGACGAGATCACGGATGATACCGAAATTGGGCATGTCTCCCCCGAGAAATACAATCCACAAGATGATACAAAGTTAGAGGAACTGGAAGGCTGTAATGTTTTTTATATAACACATTATCCACAAGAGGAAGGTTGACGTGGATGCAACAACATGAGAAAAAGAAGCTTTAGTCTGGACGCAGACTAAAAGGAGACGGTCATGTGGGGGTCTACCTCGAAGTAATGCGAAAGCGGAAGACCCGCTTAAAGAGCTTGAATATGAAATTGGGCATATCTTCTCGAGGAATTCAATTCACAATATGGTACAAAGTGAGAGGAACTGTGAGGTTGTAATGCCTTTGGTAGAACACATTCTCCGCAAGAAAATGGTTGGTATCGACACGGCGACATGAGAAAACGAAGCTTTAGTCTGGACGCAGACTAAAAGGGGACCATCACGTGGGAGTCCTTCTTGAAGTAATGTGAAAGCGGAAGACCGGAAGAGATACCTTAAAGATGAAATTAGGCATATCTCCCCTAGAAATGTAATCCACAAGATGGTAGAAAATAAGAGGAACTGGGAGGCTTCAATGCCTCTCATAGAACACTTTATCTGCAAGAAAAAGGTTGACATGGATGCGACAACATGAGAAATTGAAGCATTAGTTTGGATGCAGACTAAAAGGAGACGGTCACGTGGGGGTCCACCTCGAATGATGTTCGGAGATGGAAATAATACGAAGAGAGATGGGGTTTTAAGCCTGCATCGTCGATTGCGATAGAGTCCACCACAACGGTGGACGCACTGTCTGGTGCATAAAGCGTTTTCCTACCCTTACCCGCAAAACAAATAAATACATTTACTAATCGTGTCATTCTGAGTCGAGAATCTCATTCAGCTTAGCCTATGGTATCTGCCAAAGTTAACTGTGGCTATTTAACTTCTTTTACACCAACAAAACTTACCTCTCAAAAAGTTGGAAACGTCCTCCAATTGCGGGATATTATCCTCACGGAAACCACAATTATCAACCAGCAAAGGGAACACGTGATTATATTCCCTACAAGCATGGGTCTTGTACAATTTTGTCAAATGACGGAACATAGTTCCCCATGTTTCTGTTTCTTCAGGTGTATATTCGACATGAGGCAAAGGTTGACCATGTTTGTAGTTGTAGGCAATATCGGCAAAATATTTTCTGAAAAAAGAAAAAAACATAAACAAAATTCACATGAAATTAGTATAAACCAAAGGGTAATAACACAGAAAAAAAAGTAAGGAAAGTCAAAAGTCGGGCGGGCGGGCCGACTATATTATACCCTGCACCACTTTGTAGATCTAAATTTTCGATACCATATCACATCCGTCAAATGTGTTGGGTGCTATATACAAAGGTTTGCCCCAAATATATACATTTAAATATCACTCGATTTGGACAGAATTTGATAGACTTTTACAAAATCTATAGACTCAAAATTTAAGTTGGCTAATGCACTAGGGTGGAACACAATTTTATAACCTGTTCCACAGTGTGGCGCAGGGTATAAATATGGGAAGCATTTAAATCTGAAGCGAATTTAAGGGAACTTCGCAACCTTGTTATTATATTAACATTATATTAACAAGGAAAATGTTGGTATTTTGACCATTTTTGTCGAAATCAGAAAAACATATATATGGGAGCTATATCTAAATCTGAACCGATTTCAATCAAATTTGGCACACATGACTATATTACTAATTGTACTTTTAGTGCACAATTTCAACCAAATTGGGTCAAAACTCTGGCTTCTGGGGCCATATAAGTCCATATCGGGCGAAAAATATATATGGAAGCTATATCTAAATCTGAACCGATTTCAATCAAATTTGGCACACATGACTATACTACCAATTGTACTGCTTGTGCAAAATTTCAAGCTAATCGGTATAAAACGCTGGCTTCTAGGTCCATATAAGTGCATATCGGGCGAAAGATATATATGGGAGCTATATCTAAATCTGAATCGATTTCAACCAAATTTGGCACGCATAGCTACAATGCTAAATCTACTCCCTGTGCAAAATTTCAACCAAATTGGGCTAAAGCTCTGGCTTTTAGGACCATATTAGTCCATATCGGGCGAAAGATATATATGGGAGCTATATCTAAATCTGAACCGATTTCAATCAAATTTTGCACACTTGACTATACTACTAATTGTACTCCTAGTGCAAAATTTCAACCGAATTCGGCCAAAAATCTGGCTTCTTGGGCCATATAAGTCCATATCGGGCGAAAGATATATATGTTATGTTTGTACAAAATTTCAAGCAAATCGTTATAAAACTCTGGCTGCTGGGTCCATATTAGTGCATATCGGGCGAAAGATATATATGGGAGCTATATCTAAATCTGAACCGATTTCTTCCAAAATCAGTAGGGTTCTATTCTGACCCAAATTAGGAACATGTGCCAAATTTGAAGGCGATTGGACTTAAATTGCGACCTAGACTTTGATCACAAAAATGTGTTCACAGACAGACGGATGGACGGACGGACGGACAGACCGACATGGTTACATCGACTCAGGGACCCACCCTGAGCGTTATTGCCAAAGACACCATGTGTCTATCTCGTCTCCTTCTGGGTGTTACAAACATATGCACTAACTTATAATACCCTGTTCCACAGTGTGGCGCAGGGTATAAAAATAAATTTTTTGGGTCGTCAATTGAATCTGAGCTATGTCTTCGGAGCCTATTTCAACACTTAGCAATTTGGCTTTCGTGAGTCAGCAACCGAAAATTCCCCACCAAACCATGGTTTTGCTTTAACTGTATTCTTAACAGATTGGCTGATAAGTCCCCGGTCTAACAAAGAAAAACAATTTTTTTTTGTCAAAATTCGTTTTTATTTATTATTCGTTTAGTTCCCTTCAAGAGCGATACAACGATTATAACGACCTTCCAATTTTTTGATACCATGTTGGTAGTACTCCTTCGGTTTTGCCTCAAAATAGGCCTCAGTTTCGACGACCACCTCTTCATTGCAGCCAAATATTTTCCCTGCATCCTTTTGAGGTCTGAGAACAAGAAAAAGTCGCTGGGGGCCAGATCTGGGGAATATGGTGGGTGGGGAAGCAATTCGAAGCCCAATTCATGAATTTTTGCCATCGTTCTCAATGACTTGTGGCATGGTGCGTTGTCTTGGTGGAACAACACTTTTTTCTTCTTTTGCCGCGATTTCGACCTTCAAACGTTCCAATAACGCCATATAATAGTCACTGTTGATGGTTTTTCCCTTCTCAAGATAATCGATAAAAATTATTCCATGCGCATCGCAAAAACAGAGGCAGAGATTTTGCTAGCGGACTTTTGAGTCTTTCCACGCTTCGGAGACGGTTCACCGGTCGCTGTCCACGCAGCCGACTGTCGATTGGACTCAGGAGTGTAGTGATGGAGCCATGTTTCATCCATTGCCACATATCGACGGAAAAACTCGGGTGTATTACGAGTTAACAGCTGCAAACTCCGCTCAGAATCATTAACACGTTGTTGTTTTTGGTCAAATGTGAGCTCGCGAGGCACTCATTTTGCACAGAGCTTCCGCATATCCAAATATTGATGAATGATATGACCAAACACATTCCTTCAATATCTTTAAGGCCTCTGCTATCTCGATCAACTTCATTTTACGGTCATTCAAAATCATTTTGTGGATTTCTTTTGATGTTTTCGTCGGTAACCACCTCTTTCGGGCGTCCACCGTCCTCCGTGCTCATTTCACCACGCTTGAATTTTGCATACCAATCAATTACTGTTGATTTCCCTGGGGCAGAGTCCGGAAACTCATTATCAAGCCAAGTTTTTGCTTCCACCGTATTTTTCCCTTCAGAAAACAGTATTTTATCAAAACACGAAATTCCTTTTTTCCATTTTTTTTCACAATAACAAAAGTTGCTTCACAAAAGACGCTATATCTCACAAACTAATTGACGTACAGACGTCAAATTTTGACACGAATCATTTGAAGGTTGGTACTATATAAAAAAATATGCATTTAATACTAGCGACGCCATCTATGTGTCAGCCCGGGGACTTATCAGTCAACCTGTTATACCCTCAACCATGGGATGGTAACTTTGTCATTCCGTTTGTAACGCATCGAAATATTGGTCTCAGACCAAATATATATTTTTTATATTTAAGTTAGAAGAAGATGTTAAGAAGTTCCAAGGAACCTTACCACAACTCGAGTAAATCGATTGTGGATGAATTTCTTCGCTAGAACTTTGTACACAATTCATGGTGGAGGGTATAAAAGTTCAGGCCTTGCCGCATAACTTATTTCTCTCCAAAATGTATCATTAAAATGACTATAAAATATAAACTAATTATCTGACAACTGTCAAATTTAATAACAAACTAAAATAACTAAAAAAATATATGGATTTAATTCTATTTTATATTTCAAATATGTTTATGTATCTTATTTACCTTCTAGCGCGATATTTTTCATCTGTAAATCCAGGATGATCCGAATCCAATTCAGCACCATAACTCAAAATCTGATTTGCAAAACGATCCAAATCGCGTATTCTGCGAGGAAACCACGGCACAGCCGAAAGGTTGTCCTTGTAGTCACGTGAGATCACATTGAAATATGTAGAAAGTTCACGTAACTCATCAATAGCTTTACCAAGATCGCCTGACTTGGCATCACATTCTACAAAGAACTCATAACCGGCAACACGAAGTGAAGAACGTGATTCAATGTGCACCAAGTTGACATTATGCTTTGTGAAGATTTTTAAGGCATTGGCCAATGAACCACTTGACTGATCCTTGAGAGAGAATAGCAAGCAAGTGTTGCGGGCTTCCTGAGGATCTATACCCTCGGCAATATACGAAGAACCTTCAATACGAGTGTTCTGCAAGAATATTAGAATGAGGTTTTTTAATTTCAGTTTTTTTTTTGTTTAGTTAGTTTAATTTATTTAATTTCATACATCCAAACAAATAAGTTTGTAGATACAATAGAAAAATCTATTAAAGCAGCAGAAAATCTCTTCAAACAGGGAAAACTGTCATTGTTTGCCGAAATATCTAACCAGGACCGGATTTTATACCCACCACCATAGAATGGTGGTGGAGGTATAATAAGTTTGTCATTTCGTTTATAACACAACGAAATATTGATTTCCGACTACATATTCTTGATCATGGAGAAAGAGTAAGACGATATAACCTGTCTGGCTGTATCTCTGTTGTAATCTCGCTACAGATGAAGCTATCGTGCTGAAATTTTGCACAAACTCGTCTTTTGTCTGCAGGCAGGTCATGTTCGAAGATACCCAATAAAAAAAGCGTTGCCAAAAAAGTCTTGCATATGTTCGTTTTGGATCCGGAAGAGCTGCAAAATTGGCACAGAAGTGATGAATTTAACATGGGCTTGTCATAGGACGGATGTTCACCATTTCAACAGCCGTTGCACTAAATTTGCAACACTTCTTCGGGTGTGATCGGAATTCAGTATTTTGGCTGTGAATTAAAAAATGTTGTGATATTTTTCTAAATAAATATTTTTTATATTTTTAATGAATTTGAATGCATTCTAACGCTTGTCAGAAACGTTTGACCCCAAATATTTTCAAAAATTCGCAATTTTTCTAGATTGGATTCTGCATTTTTTTCGAGAAAATTTCATCAATTTGTACAAATTTATAAAATTTTAATCTGTTTTTAACTCATTTGAAATTACCCATTAAAAGTATTATTAAAAGAATTTCCTGTGTAGATAAAAAAGAGCATCTTTGAGAGGACATTTTTGAAAGAGCTTTTAAAGTTGTGCCTTTGGAACAACATCCAATTTTTTTTTGTTGGGTTGTCTAAGAAATTTTTCGATAATTTTGAAATCATCAGTGTTCATGACTGATCTCCACAACATACCTTTAAATATGGAAATCGTAAAGATTTTTTACCTTTATATTGACCTATCACTCAATTTAATACATTAGTATGTACATCTCCGTTCTTAAATATTGACCGAACTTTCCAAGCTTGTATTACAAAAATTTTATATTTTTATACCCTGCGCCACACTGTGGAACAGGGTATTATAAGTTAGTGCATATGTTTGTAACACCCAGAAGAAGACGAGATAGACATATGGTGTCTTTGGCAATAATGCTCAGGGTGGGTCCCTGAGTCGATATAACCATGTCCGTCTGTCCGTCCGTCTGTCAGTGAACACATTTTTGTGATCAAAGTCTAGGTCGCAATTTAAATCCACTCGTCTTCAAATTTGGCACATGTTCCTAATTTGGGTCAGAATAGAACCTTATTGATTTTGGAAGAAATCGGTTTAGATTTAGATATAGCTCCTATATATATCTTTCGCCCGATATGCACTAATATGGACCCAGCAGCCAGAGTTTTATACCGATTTGCTTGAAATTTTGTACAAACATAACACCTAGTCGTATAGTCAAGTGTGCAAAATTTGATTGAAATCGGTTCAGATTTAGATATAGCTCCCATATATATCTTTCGCCCGATATGGACTAATATGGTCCTAGAAGCCAGAGTTTTGGCCCAATTTGTTTGAAATTTTGCACAGGGAGTAGATTTAGCATTGTAGCTATGCGTGCCAAATTTGATTGAAATCGGTTCAGATTTATATATCGCTCCCATATATAGCTTTCGTCCGATTTACACTCATGTGACCACAGAGGCCAATTTTTTACTCCGATTTAGTTGAAATTTTGCACAGGGAGTAAAATTAGCATTGTAGCTATGCGTGCCCAATTTGGTTGAAATCGGTTCAGATTTAGATATAGCTCCCATATATAGCTTTCGCCCAATTTAGACTCATGTGACCACAGAGGCCAATTTTTTACTCCGATTTAGTTGAAATTTTGCACAGGGACTAGAATTAGCATTGTAGCTATGCGTGCCCAATTTGGTTGAAATCGGTTCAGATTTAGATATAGCTCCCATATATATGTTTTTCTGATTTCGATAAAAATGGTCAAAATACCAAGATTTTCCTTGTTAAATCGCCATTGCTTAGTGGAAAAGTTGTAAAAATGACTATAATTTTCCTAAACTTTTAATACATATATATCGAGCGATAAATCATAAATAAACTTTTGCGAAGTTTCCTTAAAATTGCTTCAGATTTAAATGTTTCCCATATTTATACCCTGCGCCACACTGTGTTCCACCCTAGTGCATTAGCCAACTTAAATTTTGAGTCTATAGATTTTGTAAAAGTCTATCAAATTATGTCCAAATCGAGTGATACTTAAATGTATGTATTTGGGACAAACCTTTATATAGCACCCAACACATTTGAAGGATGTGATATGGTTCGAAAATTTAGATCTACAAAGTGGTGAAGGGTATAATTTAGTCGGCTACGCCCGACTTAAGACTTTCCTTACTTGTTTAAAATTGTTGCTGATTTTCTTTCTTTATTATAATTTTTTATTTCATAATAAAAATGTACAAAATGTGTTGGGGATTTTTTTGTGGAATTTGTAATTAAATTTGGGATTTTCGGGAAGGAAAATGTCCTAATTTGGAACAATACTGGACAGAACGTATACAATATGTCTCAAGAAAAAAGTAAAATCATTATTAAAACTCAATGAAATCTCAGGCCACAATTTTGAAAAAAAAAAAAACTATTTTTTATAACCCATGTATTCTCATACAAGCGAAAGGGTTAGCAACAATACAGAAAACCAAATTGATTCGAATTAGAGTGACCACTTTTCTATCGACCGGGTTTTCGTTCGATACACAAAAACATACTGAAAAAACAGTGAACCCACCAGGAAGAAAAATTTTGGATAATTTTAGATTATTTAAAAAAAAATGTAACTAAACAGTATAACAAACACTGACATCACGCCGAAATAGAGGGAAATATAGGATTCACTTTTTTTATTGCAGGTTACAAATATTATGGAATAACTGCTTGCTCCTTCGATCGCTCTTTATAGAGAAGTATGTAAAATTATTTATAAAACCAATCTCATTTTGTCACAAGAAACCAAGGAAATCTGAAAGATGTAGATGTAGTTGTAGATTTGGAAAGTGCAAACAACTTATTGATTATATTGGAGGATTAAAGTTTAATAGCAGATGCAAGTCGTATTTATGTGAAAACAGTGAAACACTCCTTTTGTAGTCGCTGAGGCCATTATTTTTTTGTGCATTTATTAAAATTATGAGTAAAATATTCATAAAAAACACAAATGTTTCCAAATCGCATTGAGGGGCCTTTAAGGATGTTATAGGGCAAGGATATAAGTAAAATTATTTTTTTTTGAAAATAGTTTGGGTAAGGCGAGATTATTGTTATTATTATGTTATGTCTTTTATACTACACGTCTACTTTTCTTTTTTCCATTAAGAAGAAAGAATATGAAATGTCTAAATAGATTACAAATTTAAGAGATAACAATCAGGAAATAATCTTTGCTTGTTTTCAATTGACAATTTTTTATGGCATCATTAAATATATTTGTTTTTTAATATTTTAAAAACAAAATATAAATCATTCTATAGGAACAGATAACAATAATTATTCTATAATTTCTATTTTTGAATTAATTTAACCCTCAGATGGGTGGTCAGAACCCTGTGGACTTTTATTCATGAATAAATCTGTCTTTTATAAAATACTCATATGATCTCAAATGTAATGGTTTAACACTTCGTCATAAAGCACCACACTCAAAAAAAGTGAACTCTCTATTTCACTAAAGCCAATTTATCTTTATTTTAGTTCATGGAATTATTATGTTTAGAGAAAGTTTTCTTTACTTTAATAATTTTTTGTGTACGTTAGTTAAATTAACTAAACCCGAGGAAAAAAATATACTCCAATAAAGCATAAAGATGAACTAAATTCGTGCCTTCCACAAAATAGTTCAGAATTTCTTTAAATTTGTAAATTTTACCAAAAATGCGTCCATCATGAACTTCGTATGTCACTAAAGACATTCTTGCAATTTTGAACTCCAAGTTTTTCCTTCAAACTACAAAATTTTATTTAACAAGTGAAAAAACTTAGTTATGTGTAATAAATTTTCTTGAATTTGTCGAAAAATATGTACTTATTTTTATGACATCGGCGTGATGCCAACGTTTGTAATACTGTTTAGTTAAAATTTTCTACAAATATTTAAAATTTTCTAAAATTAACCGAAAGTTTTCTTCCTGGTGGGTTCACTGTTTTTTCAGTGCATGTTTGAGACCAGATACAATACAGAATTATGAAATAATAAAAGGCACAAACCACGACAGGGACCTTACCCCCGATGGGTGGTAAGGTTAGACATTTATTTATTTGAGTATACCATATGCAACTGAACAAAACTGAGGAAAATCCTGCCTCAGAGTTATAAAGGGTGGTTAAATTGTAAGGGCCGATGTTGAATGTGAACCACACCTAAACGCCAAGTTTTTTTCCGAATTTTATTTGACATTTCTCTATTTCAGACTTACTCAATTTACCCATGGAGAGATACACCATCCAACAACGTGTTAAAGTTATCCAGACTTATTATGATGTGGATGATCAATTTTCGAAGAAAATCATCTTCAGTGTTGAGGCACATTTTCACCTCAGTGGATTCGTCAATAAACAGAATTGCCGCATTTGGGCGAATGAGAATCCAAGAGTGATTGTCGAAAAAGAGTGACTGTTTGGTGCGGTTTATGGGCTGGCGGCATCATCGGGCCGTATTTTTTCCAAAATGAGGCCGGTCAGGCAGTTACTTTGAATGGTGTTCGCTATGGTGAGATGATAACGAACTTTTTATGGCCCGAATTGGAAGATATGGATGTGGACGATATGTGGCTTCAGCAGGATGGTGTCTCTTGCCACACAGCTAACGAAACAATGGCTCTTTTGCGCAACAAATTCAATGGCCGTGTTATCTCACGTAATGGCGATGTCAATTGGCCGCCAAGATCATGTGATTTGACACCGTTGGACTTTTTTCTTTGGGGTTATTTGAAAGAAAAGGTGTACGTCGATAAGCCAGCAACAATTCAACAGCTAAAGGATGAGATAATTCGGCACATTAACGGCATAGAACCTCCATTATGCCTCAGCGTCATCGAAAATTTGGACCATCGGATGGAGGTGTGCCACCAAGGTCGCTGCGCCCATTTGGCCGATATTTTGTTCCATGCATAATTGAGTAATACCAATATATCATAATAAAATAAAATTACAATAATTTCCTAAATAGTTGGTGTTTTATTCAAAATCAACATCGGCCCTTGAAATTTTAACCACCCTTTATGTCATTTTCTACTTTACGTAGCTTGTCGGCATGGCTGTCGTTGATTTGTGAAAAACGTTCAATAGGCAGTAGTAGCAGGCGTTACGTCGATAAGTTACGTTCTTTTATCAGAAGTGGGATATCAAAAAAAATCTTAGCTGTCAGAAAAAAAAAAGAAAATTATTATAGACAGTGTTCACAAAAAGGAAAAATTCAAAAAGGAATATATTTGCCTACTACAGGGCTAATAACGAATTGGAGTTGGAAAATATAACGAAATCCAGAATCAGTAGTGTTATGTTAGGATGTTACGTTAGTAGGCGAAGGGAATATCAAAAAATATTTTGTATTTATTGTTTTGGTTTTTGACTTAAAAAAGAAAATTAGTTAATTTCTTTTGCTTAAAGAAAAAAGACGTTACTTTTGCGGACGGTTAAAATAAATTTGTGTTTTTTGTTTCTGTTAACGGAAGGTAAGAATATTTGTTTTTTTTATTCTTTTGTTTGTATGGCTATATGTATGCAGGAACCGTGACTACACATTTATTTTTTCACAGGTTACAGCTATTAGGTACATTTTAGTACATGGAGAATTACAAATATCCTTAAAGTATTTAATAGACATACATAATTGAATCGTTCAATTGTTTGTTTGGTCAATTTCAGAATCTGTGGGTCCATATTTCGCCAATAAATCTGACATTTAAATCTGGCTATTCGCTTGGTAAAGAATCTTCATTATAAATCAGAATCACTGAAGTGTAAGAGAAGTCTCAGTGTTGAAAGGGAAGATTAAAACATCAAATCGCCCTACCCAGCAAAAACTGGGTAAGCACTAGTGATTCTTTCAGTAATACCGGTTATCAAAAAGTTACCACTTGCAGTATTACCTGGGATTTAAAAATAATAACTTACCTGTGTAGGCAAAAAGTGATTCTTTCTATTAATACCGGTAATCAAAATCATATCTTGAGGTCCGGGTTCGGCTCTACAGTTGGCACCGTTAATAGTAGCGATAAGTAATGCCAAATAACATTTCAGAAAAAAAAATTGCCAATAAAATATACATTTGTTTTCTAAAGTTTTATAGTACATAATTTATATTACAAAATAACATCATTGAATATATCCATGTCGTGAAGTGTGGTATAGTGTGTTACAAAACAACAGGGGTGAGTTCGCACTTTTTGGGTATCTTTATGGTAAAGATATTATTTTTGGAGAGCTGGTATGCATGCGAAGAAGTACTTATTTTTCGACTGCTGGTATGCTTGCACGGAAGTACTTTCCTCCAATGTCATGCCCGTGTAAAAGTATTACTACTGATATGTGTACGAGGAAGTTGTTACCAATTTGTCGCAGGCATACTTGAACTCATACCTGGTAATAGGAGTTTTTGCTGGGTAATATCGAAGATTGAAGTAAATATTTTTTGTTTAATTTGTAGCATTTGATTAATGTTACATTTCATTCCGTTTTTATAAATAAAATATAATTATAACAAAACATGAAGCCAGTTAAAAAGTATGCTCATTTCATATATTTTTGAATGCGGCTACCAAAGCGCTTTTAAGGGTCTAATATTTCATCGAAGTAATTATGTGCATTTGTATGCGCAGAAAAGTGATAATGATTTCCTAACCACCGTGGTGCAATGGTTAGCATGCCCGATTTGCATACACAAGGTCGTGGGTTCGATTCCTGCTTCGACCGAACACCAAAAAGTTTTTCAGAGGTGGATTATCCCACCTCAGTAATGCTGGTGACATTTCTGAGGGTTTCAAAACTTCTCTAAGTGGTTTCACTGCAATGTGGAACGCCGTTCGGACTCGGCTATAACAAGGAGGTCCCTTGTCATTGAGCTTAACATGGAATCGGGCAGCACTCAGTGATAAGAGAGAAGTTCACCAGTGTGGTATCACAATGGACTGAATGGCCCAGCAAAAAATTTTTGAAGTTCTTCCAAAGGCACAACTTTAAAAGCACTTCCAGAGGCATTCAATTTTTTATAACATGCTTTTTTCATACTTTTAATGGGTAATTTTAACTCTTTTTGTTTCAAATAGGTTAAAAACAGAGTAAGAATTCATAAAATGGTACAAATCATTTAAATTTTGTTGAAAACAATTCTAAATCCAATCTGAAAAAATTGTGAATTTTTGAAAATGTTTGAGGTCAAACGTTTCAGACAAGCGTTAGAATCCATTAAAAATTATAAAAATTATTTATTTTACAAAGTATCACCGAATTTTTTAATTTACATCCAAAACATTGAATTCGGATCACACCTAAAGAAGTGATGCAAATTCAGTGCAACGGCTGTTGAAATGGAGGACTTCCGTCCTATGACAAACCCATGTTAAATTCATCGCTTCTGCGTCAATTTTGCACCACTTCCGGATCCAAAAAGAACATTTGCATTACATTTTTGGCGACGCTTTTTTTGCTGGGAGTCTAAGTGAGCCTGATACATCGGGTTACCACCTAATAACCTAACCTAACCTAACCTAACCAAAATTTTGTGCGAGCGCTGAAATTCATACAAAGAAGAAACGCATTTAAGTGGGACATGTCCTTATAAATTCATCAGTGAATTCATCGCAAAGGTAAACGCTGATTGACTTTGACTTCCCTTACAAAGCTGCTGAAAATTCAGTAGGTTTTTTGCTAGGAAGTTTGTTTGAAGAAAAAGTTATTTATATTTTTTAATAAAATTTGACGTTTTTTCAGAACATAGAAGGAATTTAATAAATACTAGCTCAAAAACTGTGGCTACTTTTGTCGTCTCTATATCTTTTACTTCAACCTGATATAATAGGTCTCACCCCTCTCTCTCTCTCTCATGAAATACAAAGAATATAGAAAAAATATTTTTTAGATTTTTATTTTTTTAACTAAACCACATAGTGGTCAGGGTATAATAACTTTGATCTGCAAAAAACTGTGCCTACCACAAATATTGATTTTAGACCCCATACAATATATTCCGAACGACTTAGAATCACCTGCTTCGATCTAGCCCTTAGTGTCAGTCCATGCATTTGTTGTTCGCAGGATTCCGATCGCAATTATTAACCAATTTGAAATTCAGTACAGAGTGTTTTTCCGATACAAAGCGGAATGATATTGAATCGAAAAATTGGATATTAATAAACCGATATTAATCAAATTTGGCAGAATGTAATTCTCTTAAAATTTAATGCAAATTAATTTTTCATAATACCGTTCAAGTAAGCAAAATTTCGGTTCAGAATAAAATATAGTAAAAGTACGAAATTTTTTCATAAAAAGTACGAAACATTTTCATAAAACGAAATTGTTTCATAATAAGTACAAAATTTGTTCATAAAAAGTACGATTTTTTTCTTACAAACTACGAAAAATTTAGAAGAACTTTTCTATATATAAATATACGGCCGTAAGTTCGGCCAGGCCGAATCTTATGTACCCTCCACCATGGACTGCGTAGAAACTTCTACGAAAGACTGTCATCCACAATCTAATTACTTAAAACTTCTTAACATCGTTTTCAAAAAAGTTATGTATAGGTAAGTCTACAAATAATTACGAATCGATATGGACTTTTTGCACGATACGTAGAGAGCCAGAATTGAAATATGGGGTTATATACAATTATGAACTTGATATGGACCAATTTTTGTGTGATTGGGGATCGATTTATCTGAGGGCTATATATAACTATAGACCGATATGGACCTAGTTAAGCATGGTTGTTAACGACCATATACTAGGACAATGTACCAAATTTCAACTGACTCGGATGAAATTTGCTCCTCCAAGAGGCTCCAAAACCAAATCCCGGGATCGGTTTATATGGGGGCTATATATGATTATGGACTGATATGGACCACTTTTGGCATGGTTGTTAAATATCATATACTACCACCACGTACCAAATTTCAACCAGATCGGAAGAATTTTGCTTCTCCAAAAGGCACCGCAGGTCAAATCTGGGGATCGGTTTATATGGGGGCTATATGTAATTATGGACTGATATGAACCAATTCCTGCATGGTTGTTGAATACCATATACTAACATCACCTACCAAATTTCAACCGCATCGGATGAATTTTGCTCTTCCAAGGGGCTCCGGAGGTCAAATCTGGGGATCGGTTTATATGGGGCCTATATATAATTATTGACCGATTTCGACCAATTTTTGCATGGGTGGTTGAGGCTATATATTAACACCACGTACCAAATTTCAACTGAATCAGATGAATTTTGGTCTTCCAAGAGGCTCCGGAGGTCAAATCTGGTGATCGGTTTATATGGGGGCTATATATAATTATGGATCAAATTTCAAATTTCAGCCGGATAGGATGAAATTTGCTTCTCTTAGAGGGTCCGCAAACCAAATTTGGGTGTCCGTTTATATGGGGCTATACGTAAAACTGGACCGATATGTCCCATTTGCAATACTATCCGACCTACATCTATAACAACTACTTGTGCCAAGTTTCAAGTCGATAGCTTGTTTCGTTCGGAAGTTAACGTGATTTCAACAGACGGAGGGACGGACGGACGGACATGCTTAGATCGACTCAGAATTTCACCACGACCCAGAATATATGGGGTCTTAGAGCAATATTTCGATATGTTACAAACGGAATGACAAAGTTAATATCCCCCCATCCTATGGTGGAGGGTATAAAAAATTCACGAAGATTTTTCCAATTAAAGTCTTAATTCAGTTTTAAAAAATATTCAATTAAAAATTTAATTGATTACACAATTTTTTTAATTGAAACAAAAACCAATCGCAATTAATTTTTTAATTGATACTAACATTTATGTGATTGAAGACATTTCAATTAAAAAATTAATTGGATCTATTATTTTGGGATTGAATCAGATTTTTTGTGTTGTTTTTTAAGTGTGGGGGTCAATTATATTTGGACCAATTTTGAGGCGTTTCTAAGAAGAGAGGTCTAATAGCCTCAAGCTAGGAAAATCCCCTGATCAAAATATCAGAGGCGTAGATTATCTCGCTAATGACATAAATGGGAGACATTAATGTACTTTCGAACAACTAAAAACCATTCCTGGGGCATTATTTTTGAAAGAAACAATTCCCGATTTCGAATATATTTGGCAGACGTGACTGGTTTTATAAAGGTTTACTTTGAGTTAGTACATAAGCGAAATATGACCTCATTGGTGAAATCGGGCGCAACATATACGTGTAGACTAGTGCATCTAAATTTGGTCCGCTTTTTTCCAAAACTGAAGATTTGTGACAGTGAATCAAAACACGAAACGTGAATCAGCTGTTTAAACCGGTGTTGCCAAAAAGATAATAACTAAAAAAATCACCCTTTATATGGAGATTAGTACATCTAAATTTGGCCCGATCTCTTCCAAATTTTCTATTGACGGAAACTTAATTTTAGTTACACTCGTGATTCAGAGTCGATCGATGTATATTTTATGGGTTCTAAAACCAATATTTTTTGTATGCACATTTTCTTACAAATCAAAGTTATTATACCCTGACCACTAGTGGTCCATGATATAAAAATGAGTGAATGAAGATTATAATTTTTTTTTTAATTTCAGTGTATAATGTTCAAAGTGGAAACGACTATGTTTGCAGTATCATAAATGACATATTAGACTCAAACGGTAAGTTCCATCACGATAACATATTTATTCAACATTGAGGACACATTTCTTTAAAATGAAAGGAAAGTTCAAAAACTTTGCTTTAAAAAATTATAATTTTCTTCGAAATTGGAATCCTTTTATTAAACTCGGAGCGTAAATAAGCATCTAAAATTAACCATATGATCACAACACGCCGTATTAACATTTTCTTCCACTCCGCTTATTCGACACAGATCTGGCCATCAAATGAAACAGTAATTATGTAGATGGACGAACGGAATATATAGCACAAAAAAGTAGTTTCATTGACCATAATTCACAATTAAAAGCAATCCACTCCGAAATGGATCACAATCCATTGGTGTCAAATCCATTCTTTGCTAACGTCAGGGAAGTCGTTATACTCTGATAAACTTCCAAAAGAATGAGTGAATTCTTGTAGGATTAGTATACAGGAATTGAGAAGAAACAGCCGCTTTAGATGAAACCCAATCCTCTGATGGTTTAATTGCTGATAAATGAGAACAATTTTGATTTACGTGAATGGTGTCCTTAACCTTTTGAATTTGAATTCGTCATCATCCAACCATCCATTCATGTTATCTGTAAATGGGCTCGCTTATCAGCAATGCAAAAAGAAAGCAAATCTCAATAGCAAAAATTTCCCTAATTCAAATTCAGTTATTTTTACAAAATCTGAAACAATAAAATATGTGAATAGATAAATCAAATTTTAATACAAAAACAAGTATATATGGCCGTAAGTTCGGCCAGGCCGAATCTTATGTACCCTCCACCATAGATTGCGTAGAAACTTCTACTACAGACTGTCATCCACAATCGAATTACTTGGGTTGCGGTAACACTTGCCGATGTTAAGGTATCTTAAAACTTCGTAACACCGCCTTCTCAAAAAAAGGCCGATTAAGTACGTATATAATTCAGTTTGACAAAATTTTCTATAGAATTAACGTTTTGACAAAATTTTCTATGGAAATAAAATTTTGACAAAATGTTCTATAGAAATAAAATTTTGACAAAATGTTCTATAGAAATAAAATTTTGGTAGATTATTTTTGGGGATCGGCTATATATAACTATAAACCGATATGGACCAATTTTGGCATGATTGTTAGCGGCCATATACTAGCGCAATGTACCAAATTTCACCACGAACCAAATTTCAATCGGATCGGATGAATTTTGCTCCTCCAAGAGCTACGGAGGTTAAATCTACGGATCGGTTTAAATGGGGGTTATATATAATTAAGACCGGTATGGACTAATTTTTGCATGGTTGATAGAGACCGAATCAGGTGAATTTTGCTCCTCTAAAAGCTACGGAGGTCAAATCTGGGGATCGGTTTAAATGGGGGTTATATATAATTAAGACCGGTATAGACCAATTTTTGTATGGTTTTTAGAGACCATATACTAACACCACGCACCAAATTTCAACCGGATCAGGTGAATTTTGCTCTTCCAAGGGGCTTCGGTTGTCAAATCTGGGGATCGGTTTATATGAGGGCTTCATATAATTATGGACCGATGTGGACCAATTTTTGTATGCAATATACTAACACCATGTACCAAATTTCAGCCGGATCGGATGAAATTTGCTTCTCTTAGAGGCTCCGCTATCCAAATTTGTGGATCAGTTTATATGGGGGCTATATATAATTATGGACCGATATGGACCAATTTTCGCATGGTTGTTAGAGGCCATATACTAACACAATGTACCAAATTTCAGCCGGATCGGATGAATTTTGCTCCTCCAAGAGGCTTCGCAAGCCAAACCTGAGGGTCGGTTTATATGGGAGCTATACGTAAAAGTAGTCCTATATGGCCCATTTGCAATACCATCCGACCTACATCAATAACAACTACTTGTGCCAAGTTTCAAGTCGATAGCTTGTTTCGTTCGGAAGTTAGCGTGATTTCAACAGACGGACGGACATGCTTAAATCGACTCAGAATTTTACCACGACCCAGAATATATATACTTTATGGGTCTTAGAGCAATATTTCGATGTTGTACAAACGGAATGACAAAGTTAATATACCCCCAATCCTATGGTGGAGGTATAACAACATAGTAGAATGTAGTCAGGACTTAACCCTTTCACTACCGAAACAAACCTAATGTTAAAAACTTTAATTTTTCTTCTGTTTTTACTAGTACTAACAGCACACACAAAAAAAAATCTGATTCAATCACCAAATTAATTGATCCAATTAATTTTTTAATTGAAATGTCTTCAATCACGAAAATGATAGTATCAATCACAGTTTTAATTGGGCATAAAAAAAATCTTGATTAAAAAATTAATTGATTTTCAAATTAATTTCAATTAATTTTTTAATTGATTCAATTAAAAAATTAATTGATATTGATTGCAAAACTCAATTAATTTATTAATTAAAAAAGGTAACTATTTTTAATTACTTTCTGAATTGGCTTAGAGTTTTTATTTGGATTAACAAAGGGTTGTTTGAAATACATTTTTAATTAAAAATTAAAAAAAAAATCAGCACTTTTTTTAACTAAATTAGTCTTCCGAATTTGATTAAAAAGTTAATTGTATCAATTAATTTTTTAATTAAAAATTTAAAAATTTTCAATCATTGACTTAATTAACTTAATATTTCTATCTTGATTAAAAAGTTAATTGTATCAATTAATTTATTAATTGAAAAAATTTTCAACTTCAAGTAACTTTTTAATTGGAAATATTTTCGTGATATTTTTTTCTGTACATGTAGAACAAAAATTGTCATTTTGAGAACCTACTTCAGTTACTTCAAGAGCTATATGAGCTTGTTCTGAAAACTTCATTCTTGAATTGTGACCAAATGGCCTTACGAAAATAAGCGCTATTTGGCCTATAATATCATTCAAAGTGTGAAAAAAAATACAAAAAAGAACGCGAAAAAGTATCAGCTATAGTTTTTGTATAAATGTCCATTTACTAGAAACATACAGTAGAAAAATTGTCTAAAATTTTCGAATTTTTCGTTTATTTTTAAAGAAGTTAATAAAAATGTATTTTAGACCTCACTAATATGGACAATATTTATAGCTTATTTAGATTAAAGCCTCTACTTTAAAATACCATCGAGAAATAAATCGAAACTAAGTGGGAAAATGGAATTTGGTGTCTTTTTCGAATGTCCTTATAAGTGGACATCGGTAGTGAAAGGGTTAATGTATTATGAATAAAGTGATTTTAGTGTATTATGCATAAAGTGCAAAACTGGATTCAAGCTTATTTGTATGTTATTTTAATAAACGCAGTAGTATAGGTCTATAATATATCTGAGTATACAGTTTTATTTGTCAATATAAATGAAATAAATTTTGTAGCAATTGGACTAAATAGACGTTTTTTATTAAGCAAAAAAGACATTCTCGTACGTGGTAAATATGTACTCGGTTTTGTTCTCCACTGTAAATGAAAATTCCATGATTGATCATAAACATAGAGTCTAAGTAAATTTTTTTTTTTTTGATTTCAGACCATTCAAATTGCAATTTCAAATTAAACCAGAAGGATGCATTAGCTCTAATCTTCTTGAACTTCCTTTCATGATTTCAGATTTCATGTCTTTAAAATACGAATGTACATTTTGCTTAGTATATAAGACGCATTTCTCTAATATAAAGCTTTTTTCCTTGTCCAAAAGTCGATAAACTTTTCAGTTAAGTCGTATTGTCCTTACAATTAAGTGATTTGACTTAAAAATGGGTATCATAGTATGAAAGAAAAAATTTTTGGGTTAAGGTCAATTTGACTTTAATAATTCATAAAAACTCTTTAAAATTAATGAAATTGTCTTTAAATTTGTTGTCTTTTTGCATCTTGACTACAAAACAAAAAAATATTCAAATATATGACATGTTGTTCAACACTTTATTTTATAGACGTTTTTTTACTTGAAACATAGCATTATTTCTACTGGAAGTCGAGTCCGAATTTGGAAAATAAAGTTGTCGTTAACTCGTTTTTAAAGGACTTTGATAGCATAGGAAGAAAATAAGCTGAAAAAACGAAAAATTGAAATTTGCTTCCTAGAAGCAAGTACACAAATCCCAAATTTAAAAGAGAATTGTGTCTTAAATGTATCCTTACTTGTATTCTCCGATTCTTTGGCTCGGAATCAATACTAAAATTGTTAAAGACAAAATCGTTGGAACCGGGCATGCTTTTTTTTCGGTGTAGGTTAGGTGACAGCCCGATATTTCAGGCTCACTATTCAGTCCATTGTGATACAACAGTGGTGAACTTCTCTCTTATCACTGAGTCCTGCCCGATTCCATGTTAAGCGCAATGACAAGGGTCCTCCTTTTTATAGCCGACTCCGAACGGCGTTTCCATTGCTGTGAAACCACCAGCATTACTGAGAGGGAATAATCCACCGCTGAAAAACTTTTTGGTGTTTGGTGTGAAGCAGGGATCGCACCCAAGACCCTTTGTATGCAAGACGGTCATGCTAACCATTGCACCAAGGTGACTCCCTATATCGTTTGAGATAGTACACTCAAAAAAAGTTTCTTTGATCCAAAGATTTTGACCTTCCTTTAGGATTTTGGGAGCCACCGTGGTGCAATGGTTAGCATGCCCGCCTTGCATACACAAGGTCGTGGGTTCGATTCCTGCTACGACCGAACACCAAAAAGTTTTTCAGCGGTGGATTATCCCACCTCAGTAATGCTGGTGACATTTCTGAGGGTTTCAAAGCTTCTCTAAGTGGTTTCAGTGCAATTTGGAACGCCGTTCGGACTCGGCTATAAAAAGGAGGTCCCTTGTCATTGAGCTTAACATGGAATCGGGCAGCACTCAGTGATAAGAGAGAAGTTCACCACTGTGGTACCACAATGGACTGAATAGTCTAAGTGAGCCTGATACATCGGGCTGCCACATAACCTAACCTAACCTAAGGATTTTGGTATTGATTCCGAGTCAAAGATGCGGCTTCTTTAAAATAAAATTCAATATGTCAGTTGAGTTAAAGACGATTTCTTTAAATTAAAAATGTTTTTCTTTATTTTAAGGAACATTTGCCTTACTTCAATGATCTACAACTTCAACAGAGGGACGCTAAATTTCAAGATTTGTGTCCTAAATTTAATGAAAAAAAATTTTGAAGCAAGGATTAAAGGGTGATACGGTCAAAATTTAGTCAATATAAACTTGACGTATTTCTTTCAATTTTGCATTTACAAAACCTGAACACCCCTCATTTTGAAGGTGTGTGTGTAGAATGTTGCTCCTATTTTGATTTTGGAATTCACTCTTCAGTTGTCAATATGCCGTCCAAGCAAGAAGAGCAGCGTATCAAAATTTTGCTTGCGCATCGCGAAAATCCGAGCTACTCGCACTCAAAGCTGGCAAAATCGCTAAAAGTTGCCAAATCAACCGTTGCAAATGTAATTAAAGTGTTTGGGGAACGTTTGTCGACAGCCAGGAAGTCTGGATCGGGGGGAAATCGAAAACCGGAAGCCGCTGAGACGACAAAGAGAGTTGCCGGTAGTTTCAAGCGAAACCCTAACCTCTCTCTCCGAGATGCCGCAAATAAGCTGGGTGTATCGTCTACAACCGTGCATCGAGCCAAAAAACGAGCCGGACTATCGACTTACAAGAATGTAGTGACTCCAAATCGCGATGATAAACAAAATACGACAGCCAAAGCGCGATCCCGGAGGCTGTACACGACGATGCTGACGAAGTTTGACTGCGTGGTAATGGACGACGAAACCAACGTCAAAGCCGACTACAAGCAGCTTCCGGGACAGGAGTTTTATACGGCAAAAGGAAGGGGAAAGTTCGCAAAGAAATATCTGGTTTGGCAAGCCATCTGTACCTGTGGCTTGAAAAGCAGCATTTTCATAGCTTCCGGGACTGCCAACCAAGAAATTTACGTGAAAGTGTGTTTGAATAAACGTCTGCTGCCTTCCCTGAAGAAACACGGTTGTTCCGTACTGTTTCGGCCGGATTTGGCATCTTGCCATTACGGTAAAAAGGCCATGGAATGGTACGCCGCCAACAACGTGCAGGTGATTCCCAAGGACAAGAACCCTCCCAACACGCCAAAGCTTTGAGAAATACTGGTCTATTGTCAAGCGGAACCTAAAGAAGACCAAAAAAAAAAACTGCTAAGGACGAGCAGCAGTTCAAGGCAAACTGGCTTTCTGTGGCGAAGAAGGTGGACAAGGTGGCTGTACAAAATCTGATGGCAGGTGTCAAGCGTGAGGCCCGGCAATTCGGATTTGGAAAAGCGAAAGCCTAACTGAATATTTTTCCTGAATTTTATACTAACTGAACTTGAAAAAGAAATTTAATTTGATTTTTTAAATAAACGATTTCACCGATTTACACGCGTTTTCCCTTGACCACATTTTGACCGTATCACCCTTTGTAAACTTTCTTTTAATTAAAATGTCATTATTTTAAAGAATTTTGTCCTTAACATTGCGTAAATTTCGAGTCCTAAAATTTAAGTTGCATAATCTTCCATATTAGGTGAATATTTTTTTTCAGTGTATGTTTATGTGTTCCTGTTCCATTTGAAAAAAAAATCTTTATTTTAAAGAATTTTGTCCTTAATATTCTGTAAATTGCATGTCCTTGAATTTAGGTTGCATAATATTTCACAGAGGTCAATATTTTGTCTTGGTGTACTACAGGTTTATATAATCGGTCATTACCATCTAGGGTCTTTATGAAAATTGTCAGTATGAGATCCTTGTTTAGAATATTCAGTCTAGTCTAAACTTTTGACCTTACACCAAAAAAAAAAGTGAATCCATCATGGAAGAAAATTTAGGTTTATTTTAAAAAATTTCAACTAAAATAGTTTCCTAATTGCAACATGCTACAAATAAGTTAATGCTTTTTCTCAAATTGAAGAAAATTTATTAAAAATATTTTTTTTTTTTCTGTAGTTTAAGAAAATTTGAAATGTTAAATAATGTTAAAGTGTCTTTGGCGCTGTACGAAGTTCAAGACAGGTACAATTTTAGTAAAATTTACTCATTTGAGAGATGTATGAACTCGAGCAAATTTCTGCTATGCTAGGAAAATATGACCTATTTTATTTTTTAGTAAAATTGTGCACTATATTTGTATACAACTTTTTTTTCTTATTTTTAAATCACGTCATTAAAGTTGGCAAATTAATCAAATAAGGAAGATATGCTCATATTGTGCAAAATTTAACTAAAATCAACTAATCTTTATGAACTAAAATAAAGTTCAGTTGGCATTAGCGCCCCTTTTTTCTGGGTGTACATACTTATGCCATTATAATCCTGTTGCGAGATACTTTTGCATATTTACAAAATACAATGCCTTTGATTTTGCATTACAAAAAATATTGGGATTAGCAAAGATAATAATAATAATAACTGTTCACTTTTTCAATTTTTTTTATTTTTTTGAGCATGTATGAATTTTTTAAAGCATTTATGGATTATGCAATTTTGCCAACATATCGATTATCGAGACCAGATTTTGTCTTGATTTTTTTGTTTTTTTTTTGTTTTTAAGAAATACAACCAACCTTTTCAAATGATTGTTGGCGTTGCATCATCATGATTGCAGTTTAGTTTATTTTTCAACTTCCTTCAATTATGAACCTTTTTGTTTTTCTTAAGAATTTCACTTTCAATGTTTCGCTTTTTTTCTTTTTGGGCGGGGGTAATAAATTATGGACTTTCTTTTTATTTCGCACTTAATCCGTATTGATATTTAATCTCAAGGCTTCACTGTCACTGGTTTTAAAACAACTAAAATCAAATTAAAGGCCTGCATATATTTAAATAGGCGCTCGGCTGATTGAATGATCACTTGGAATTATTATAAAAAAAAAAAAAATAATCAGATCTGGTAGTAGAGGGGCGGGCTATTGTATTTGTCTTGTGCTATATTGTGTATTCATTGATCGAACGTAATTAAATCTTTATTAAAAACAAAGAATATATAATGCTTTGGCAAAATGAACCCACTAGGAACAAAGACTACGATTAATAGACTAGAAAAAACGGTCAAATATAATAATAATAATGAATGACATTTTTTCGACACGATATAAAAATCGACACGAAATAAAAATCAACCACAAAAATTAATTGAAAAAATTTTCATTCCAGTAATTAATTTTTTATTGACGTCTGCGATTGGTAGTATCATTGCCATGATTAACGAAATTTTAATTAAAAATTCATTAGATCAATTAATTTCATGATTAAACCATATAATATGTTTATATCCTTCACCACAGAATGGGGTTTTAACTTTGTCATTGCGTTTGTAAAACATCGAAATATTGATCTCAGAAATATTGGGTCGTGGTGAAATTCTGAGTCGATCTAGTAATGTCCGTCCGTCAATTGAAATCACGGAAGGACGGAAGTCCTCCATTTCAACAGCCGTTGCACTGAATTTACATCACTTCTTTAGGTGTGATTCGAATTCAATGTTTTGGATGTAAAATAAAAAATTCTGTAATATTTTGTCAAATAAATATTTTTTATATTTTTTAATGGATTCTAACGCTTGTCGGAAACGTTTGATCTCAAACATTTTCAAAAATTAAAATTTTTTGCACAATCGATTTAGCATTTTTTTTTTCGATAAAATTTAAAGGATTTGAATTCTTACACTGTTTTTAACCTATTTGAAGGAAAACAAGAATATATGGCCGTAAGTTCGGCCAGGTGGGTACCCTCCACCATGGATAGCGTAGAAACTTCTACGAAAGGCTGTCATCCACAATCGAAATACTTGGGTTGTGGTATCTTAAATCGTTTTCTAAATTGTGAGTTAGTCCATACGTGGTATATATTAGACAAAAAAGTTATGTGTAGGTAAGTCTACAAATAATTACGAATCGATATGGACTTTTGCACGGTACATAGAGAGCCAGTATTGAAATATGGGGGCTATATACAATTATGAACTTGATATGGAGCAATTTTTGTGTGATTGGGGATCGATTTATCTGAGGGCTATATATAACTATAGACCGATATGGACCTAGTTAGGCATGGTTGTTAACGGCCATATACTATCACAATGTACCAAATTTCAACTTACTCGGATGAAATTTGCACCTCCAAGAGGCTCCAAAACCAAATCTCGGGATCGGTTTATATGGGGGCTATGGTTGTTATGGTTGTTAAATATCATATAATACCACCACGTACCAAATTTCAGACAGATCGGATGAATTTTGCTTCTCCAAAGGCACCGGAGGTCAAATCTGGGGATCGGTTTATATGGGGGTTATATATAATTATGGACTGATATGAACCAATTCCTGCATGGTTATTGGATACCATATACTAACATCACGTACCAAATTTCAACCGAATGGGATGAATTTTGCTTCTCCAAAAGGCACCGGAGGTCAAATTTGGGGATCGGTTTATATGGGGGTTAAATATATATAATTATGCACCGATGTGGACCAATTTTTGCATGGTTGTTAGAGGCTATATACTCACACCATGTACCAAATTTCAGCCGGATCGAATGAAATTTTCTTTTCTTAGAGGGTCTGCAAGCCAAATTTGGGGGTCCGTTTATATGGGGGTTATACGTAAAAGTGGACCGATATGGCCCATTTGGAATACCATCCGACCTACATCAATAACAACTACTTGTGCCAAGTTTCAAGTCGATAGCTTGTTTCGTTCGGAAGTTAGCGTGATTTCAACAGACGGACGGACGGACATGCTCAGATCGACTCAGAATTTCACCACGACCCAGAATATATATACTTTATGGGGTCTTAGAGCAATATTTCGATGTGTTACAAACGGAATGACAAAGTTAATATAACCCCCATCCTATGGTGGAGGGTATAAAAAGTTCAAATTACCCATCAGAAGTATGAAACAAGTATATACAGCACTAAGTTCGGCCGGGCCGAATCTTAAATACCCGCCACCATTAACCAAATATGAGGGTTTCCTTTGAAATTTCAGGAGGGCTTGAGGACACTTCCGGAAGATAAATTTAAAGATTTCACCTATGAGGTCTATACCAGATTCTGGATTTATAAGAACCATTTTTGTTTGAGTTTTAGAGGAATCATTAACATCTCTTGTAAGTGTGCAAGAAAATTATAAAATAACGTCTTGATTTGAAATCATAAATCTGTAGAAGTAAAAATCTGGAAATTTTACATTGAGTTTCAAGCAATTTTCATGATCAGTGCACCTTCTACACCCTCAAGAAGTGAAGTCGGTCTATATGGAGGTATTACCAAATGGACCGATAAAAACTTAATCCGATACACGTTTTTGTGAGCCTAAAATACCAGAATATTTACAATTTCAGGCAAATCAGATAAAAACTACGGTTTCTAGAAACCCAAAGAGTTAAATCGGGTGATCCTTCTTATGGGGGCTATACTAAAATATGGGCTGATACTCACCGTTTTCGGCACACCTCTTTATGACCCGAAAATACCTCTAGATTTCCAATTTCAGGTAAATAGGATAAAAACTTCGGATTCTAGAAGCCCAAGAAGTAAAATCGGGAAATCGGTCTATATGGGGGCTATACCAAAATATGGACCGATACTCACCATTTTCGGCACACCTCTTTATGGTCCTAAAATACATCTAGATTTCCAATTTCAGACAAATTGGATAAAAACTACGGTTTCTATAAGCCCAAGACCCCAATTCGGGAGGACGTTTTATATGGGGACCATACCAAAACATGGTCCGATACTCACAATTTTTGGCACACGTATTTGTGGTCCTACAATACCTCTAGATTTCCAATTTCAGGTAAATTGAATAAAAACTGCGGTTTCTATAAGCCCAAGATGTAAAATCGGGAGATCGGTCTATATGGGGGCTATACCAAAATATGGACCGATGCTCACAATTTTTGGCACACGTATTTGTGGTCTTACAATACCTCTTGATTTCCAATTTCAGGTAAAGTGAATAAAAATTGCGGTTTCTGTAAGCCCAAGAAGTAAAATCGGGAGATCGGTCTATATGGGGGCTATACCACAACATGGACCGATACTCACCATTTTTGGCACACGTATTTGTGGTCCTACAATACCTCTAGATTTCCAATTTCAGGTAAATTGAATAAAAACTGCGGTTTCTATAAGCCCAAGATGTAAAATCGGGAGATCGGTCTATATGGGGGCTATACCAAAATATGGACCGATGCTCACAATTTTTAGCACACGTACTTGTGGTCTTACAATACCTCTTGATTTCCAATTTCAGGTAAATTGAATAAAAACTGCGGTTTCTATAAGCCCAATACCCCAAATCGGAAGATTGGTCTATATGGGGACTATACCACAACATGGACCGATACTCACCATTTTTGGCACACCTCTTTATGGTCATAAAATACCTATAGATTTCAAATTTCAGGCAAATTGGATAAAAACTACGATTTCTATAAGCCCAAGACCCCAAATCGGGAAGTCGGTTTATATGGGGACTATATCAAAACCTTGACCGATATAGCCCATCTTCGAACTTGACCTGCCTGCAGACAAAAGACGAGTTTGTGCAAAATTTCAGCACGATTGCTTCATTATTGAAGACTGTAGCGTGATTACAACAGACAGACAGACAGACAGACGGACAGACGGACATCGTTATATCGTCTTAGAATTTCTCCCTGATCAAGAATATATATACTTTATATAGTCGGAAATCGATATTTCGATGTGCTACAAACGGAATGACAAACTTATTATACCCGCGTCACCATTCTATGGTGGTCTAAAATGTAAACTTTTACTTTAAACCGCCAAATAACGTATTTGCTAAGATTGGTCCAAAAGAACTTAATCAGAAGTGGGGAAAAAATTAATAGAGGATCCTGTCCATCATCCATAATAGAGTCCATCTCACCCGCCTTTCGATTGGTGTTATATATCTCATTTGTCGATTTAAAGTTTACTCGAATCACTCAAATTTCTCTTCATTGCCTTTTATTGTGAAAAATTCTCTAGAAGTTGATACCAATCGGTTATATTGGGAATTGACAACTTTAGCTACTGTGCTGGCACTCAAACATAGACAAGCAAATCAATCTGAACAAGAATTTATAATTGAATATCACCCTCTTAGCTGGTCCAAAGCGACAACGCAACCAGTACAAATGGAAAACAACAACATTAGCCGACGCAAACGCAGCAGGTCTATCGAAAGGTTATCACCGCTCTCAGATGCTGTTTTCAGTCCACTTGTCTTCACGTTGTTAGTTTGCGGCTGCTTTACCCCCCCTAATGGAGGTAAAGACAGATGAATTTGTTTTCAAACTGGCCACTTCGACGGCTCCCTTACGGTACCACTATACTGATTCTATGTGTAAAGGAATTTTGTTTTGATATTAGTTTTAGTTTTTGTTTTCTTTTAAATAATTTATTTCAAAGAATCTATTAAGATTAATTTATTACAAAAAAAAAAAAAAAACAACAACAACAATACAGATACACATACATACATATTGCAGCTAGTCGGAAACTAAGTTTAAGCTTTGAGTATAAATTGATCGTTGTAATGCCACCGATGCACTTCCATCGATAGCTTGGTCGAGTTTTCTTTTGTTTGGGGGACAACGAACTTTGAATTATGTTTGGGTTGGTTACACTGAAACACTAATGACTTGATAATAGGCCATGCATTAGACACTAAACAAGTATATACGGCCGTAAGTTCGGCCAGGCCGAATCTTATGTACCCTCCACCATGGATGGCGTAGAAACTTCTACGAAAGACTGTCATCCACAATCGAATTAATTGGGTTGTGGTATTTTAAAACTTCTTAACATCGTTTTCTAAATTGTTAGTTGGTCCATACGTGGAATATATTAGACCAAAAAGTTATGTATAGGTAAGTCTACAAATAATTACTTTTTGCACGATACGTAGAGAGCCAGAATTGAAATATGGGGGTCGCCTATATGGGGGCTATATACAATTAAAGGGTGATACGGTCAAAATTTGGTCAAGGAAAAACGCGTGTAAATCGGTTAAATCGGTTAAAATTAAATTTCTTTTTCAAGTTCAATTAGTATAAAATTCAGGAAAATATTCAGTTAGGCTTTCGCTTTTCCAAATCCGAATTGCCGGGCCTCACGCTTGACACCTGCCATCAGATTTTGTACAGCCACCTTGTCCACCTTCTTCGCCGCAGAAAGCCAGTTTGCCTTGAACTGCTGCTCGTCCTTCGCAGTTTTTTTGGTCTTCTTTAGGTTCCCCTTGACAATAGCCCAGTATTTCTCAATTGGGCGGAGCTCTGGCGTGTTGGGAGGGTTCTTGTCCTTGGGAACCACTTGCACGTTGTTGGCGGCGTACCACTCCATGGCCTTTTTATCGTAATGGCAAGATGCCAAATCCGCCCAAAACAGTACAGAACAACCGTGTTTCTTCAGGAAAGACAGCAGACGTTTATTCACGTAAATTTCTTAGTTGACAGTCCCGGAAGCTATGAAAATGCTGCTTTTCAAGCCACAGGTACAGATGGCTTGCCAAACCAGATATTTCTTTGCGAACTTTGACAGTTTTATGTGCTTGAAAATATCTGCTACCTTTCCCCTTCCTCGATGCACGGTTGTAGACGATACACCCAGCTTATTTGCGGCATCTCGGAGAGAGAGGTTAGGGTTTCGCTTGAAACTACCGGCAAATCCCTTTGTCGTTTCAGCGGCTTCCGGTTCTCGATTTCCCCCCGATCCAGACTTCCTGGCTGTCGACAAACGTTCCCCAAACACTTTAATTACATTTGTAATGGTTGATTTGGCATTTTTTAGCGATTTTGCCAGCTTTGCGTGCGAGTAGCTCGGATTTTCGCGATGCGCGAGCAAAATTTTGATACGCTGCTCTTCTTGCGTGGGCGGCATTTTGACAACTGAAGAGTGAATTCCAAAATCAAAATAGAAGCAATATTCCACACACACACCTTCAAAATGAGGTGTTTTTTAAATGCAAAATTGAAAGTTTATATTGACCAAATTTTGATCGTATCACACCTTATGAACTTGGACCAATTTTTGTTGATTGGGGATCGATTTATTTGAGGGCTATATATAACTATAGACCGATATGGACCTAGTTAGGCATGGTTGTTAACATGGTTTCAACTGACTCGCATGAAATTTGCTCCTCCAAGAGGCTCCAACACCAAATCTCGGGATCGGTTTATATGGGGGCTATATATGATTATGGACTGATATGAACCAATTCCTGCATGGTTATTGGATACCATATACTAACATCACGTACCAAATTTCAACCGAATCAGACGAATTTTGCTCTTCCAAGGGGCTCCGGAGGTCAAATCTGGAGATCGGTTTATATGGGGCCTATATATAATTATGGACCGATTTCGACCAATTTTTGCATGGGTGTTTGAGGCCACATATTAACACCACGTACCAAATTTCAACTGAATCAGATGAATTTTGGTCTTCCAAGAGGCTCCGGAGGTCAAATCTGGTGATCGGTTTATATGGGGGCTATATGTAATTATTTGCCGACATGGACATATTTTCGCATGGTCATTAGAGACCATATACTAACACCATGTACCAAATTTCAGTCAGATCGAATGAAATTTGCTTCTCTCAACTCTTTTGCATGGTTGTTAAAGACCATATACCAACACCATGTACCAAATTTCAGCATGATCGGATGAAATTTGCTTCTCTTTGAGGCTCCGCAAGCCCAATTTGGGGGTCCGTTTATATGGGGGCTATACGTAAAAGTGGACCGATATAGCCCATTTTCAATACCATCCGACCTACATCAATAACAACTACTTGTGCCAAGTTTCAAGTCGATAGCTTGTTTCGTTCGGAAGTTAGCGTGATTTCAACAGACGGACGGACGGACATGCTTAGATCGACTCAGAATTTCACCACGACCCAGAATATATGGGGTCTTAGAGCAATATTTCGATGTGTTACAAACGGAACGACAATGTTAATATAACCACCCCACCCCCCCTTCCCCTATCTTATGGTGGAGGGTATAACAAGTATATGTGGCCGAAAGTTGGCCCAGACCGAATCCTTCCACTACACAGAAAAAAATATCACCAAAATATTTCCAATTAAAAAGTTAATTGAAGTTGAAATTTTTTTCAATTAATAAATTAATTGGTACAATTAACTTTTTAATCAAGATAGAAACATTAAATTAATTAAGTCAATGATTGAACATTTTAAAATTTTTAATTAAAAAGTTAATTGATACAATTAACTTTTAATCAAATTCGGAAGACTAAGTCAGTTTATGATGATGATGAACATTTTTTTTTAAATTTTTAATTAAAATTTTTTTTCAATCAATCAATTGTTAATCCAAATAAAAATTCTAAGCCAATTCAAAATGTAATTGAAAATAGTTACCTTTTTTTAATTAATAAATTAATTGAGTTTTGCAATCAACATCAATTAAATTTTTAATTGAATCAATTAAAAAATTAATTGAAATTTGGCAATGAAATCAATTAATTTTTTAATCAAGAATTTTTTCTATGCCCAATTAAAACTGTGATTGATACTATCATTTTCGTGATTGAAGACATTTCAATTAAAAAATTAATTGGATCAATTAATTTCGTGATTGAATCAGAAAAAAAAAATTTTGTGTGTATGGATTGCAGACAAGAGTTCTACATAAGACAGTAACCACAATCGAATAAATTGAGTTTAGCAACAAATATCGATGACAAGGTATCCCAGCTATGGGAGCCTCCGTGGTGCAGTGGTTAGCATGCCCACCTTGCATACAAAGGTTCATGGGGTCAACCCCAGTTTCGACGGAATACCAAAAGGTTTTCCGGCGGTAATACTGGCGACATTTCTGAGTGTTTCAAATCTTTTCTAAGACTCGGCTATAAATAGAAGGTCCCTTTTCATTGAGTTAACCATGAAATCGGCATGGTTTTCCTAAAAAACGTAAGTTTGACAGGCAAATCTAATTTTATTGTCAAAAATTCAAGGAGAAAATATTATTCGATTTTCAATTTAAAAAAAAAAAATAAAATATATATTTAAATTAATTTGTACGTTGTCCAATTTGGAAGTTTATTAAAAAATCAGAAAGCTTTAAATATTCCGAAAATCGGCCTCCTCTCTATTCTCAATAAAGTGCAAGTTTATTAAAAAATCCAGATGATGAAAACACTCGTTCTATCGGTGCACCGAAAATGGGATTTTCATCAAAACTGACAATCGGCGCTAGAAGATAAACCGGTCCACCAGTTTTGTTAACCCCACCATGTAGAGAAATGTCAACATTTTTATTGCTGTTTTGACTACGTATTGTTTTTGCTACGCTTCGATTCAATTACATTGAAAGGCAATTCTTAAATAGTAATCCTAATCTAGAACATCGATATATTTTGTTCGAAAAACACTATTCGTATTTTTATGCATTACAAATGGAATGAAAAACGTATTATACCACCATAAACTGGCGAAGGGTACTTACAGTATGCATATGTAAGCAGTTTGGGTCTGGTCGTAATAAAGATACAACAGTCATACGGAAAATGAATTAATCACATTTAATCTGTTACATAATTGTATAATTTTTATTCAAATATTTCAATTTTATTTTCAATATTAATCACATATATTAGAAATGATTACGGTTGTCTACATAGATCAAGATTAGCTTTAAGATATGTTTTTGGAAATGTGCCTTTACGAAATTATTGATATCAAAAGGAAAATGGCATCGAAGCAGGGCTAAAAAATATGAAATATAGAGCTATGTATAGAAATATGGACCAATTTCTGAATGGTTAATAATGGGCGTATACTAACATCATATACCAAATTTCAACCAGATTGGATGAATTTTTTTCTCTAGGAGGCTCGAGGAATAAGGGGGCTATTTATAATTATAGACTGACAAGGACCAAACCATGTACGTTTATTGTGAACTCAATATAATTATAGTTTATATGGAAAGTACACTAAAAAAAAAGTTTTCTTGTATCCAAAGTTTCCGAGCCAATGATGCGGCTTCTTTAAAAAAAGAATTTTTTTTGCGACCTATCTGGCTTTAAATCTAGGAACAATAAAATTAAAATTAAGATACAGATACAGATCTGATTTATCAAATTTTCATTCTCTTTTCGCGGTTTATTAATAAAGGTACTCACGCATCTGTTTGCCACTTTAAAAATCCAAATTATAACGGATACTTCAAAGTAAACAAGTATATACGGCCGTAAGTTCGGCCAGGCCGAAGCTTATGAACCCTCCAACATGGATTGCGTAAAAAACACTGCCATCCATAATCGAATTACTTGGGTTGCGGTAACGCTTGCCGATGGCAAGGTATCTTAAAACTTCCTAATACCGTCTTCTAAATTGTAAGTTCGTCCATACGTGGTATATATTAAATTAAAAAAGACTGTACGTCTATAATTTAGTTTGACATAATTTTCTATAGAAATAAAATTTTTACAAAATTTTCTATAGAAATAAAATTTTGACGAAATTTTCTATAGAAATAAAATTTTGACAAAATTTTCTATAGAAATACAATTTTGACAAAATTTTCTATAGAAATAAAATGTTGGTAGATTATTTTTGGCTCGAGTGGCAACCATGATTATGAACCGATATGGACCAATTTTTGTGTGATTGGGGATCGGCTATATATAACTATAGACCGATATGGACCAATTTTGGTATGGTGGTTAGCGGCCATATACTAACTCCACGTTCCAAATTTGAACAGTATCGGATGAAATTTGCTTCTCTTAAAGGCTCCGCAAGCCAAATCTGGGGATCGCTTTATATGGGGGCTATACATAATTATAAACCTATATAGACCAATTTTTGCATGGTTGTTAGAGACCATATACCAAAACCATGTACCCAATTTCAGCAGGATCGGATGAAATTTGCTTCTCTTTGAGGCTCCGCAAGCCAAATCTGGGGATCGGTTTATATGGGGGCTATATATAATTATGGACCGATGTGGACCAATTTTTTCATGGTTGTTAGAGACCATATACCAACACCATATACCAAATTTCAGCCGGATCGGATGAAATTTGCTTCTCTTTGAGGCTCCGCAAGGCAAATCTGGCGATCGGTTTATAGGGGGCCTATATATATTTACGGACCGGTGTGGACCAATTTTTGCTCGGTTGTTAGAGACCATATACCAACACCATATACCAAATTTCAGCCGGATCGGATGAAATAAGCTTCTCTTAAAGGCTCCGCAAGTCAAATCGATGGACCGATATGGCCCATTTGCAATACCATCCGATCTACATCAATAACAACTACTTGTGTCAAGTTTCAAGTCGATTGTTTCGTTCGGAAGTTAACGTGATTTCCACAGACGGAGGGACGGACGGACGGACATGCTTAGATCGACTCAGAATTTCACCACGACCCAGAATATATATACTTTATGGGGCCGTAGAGCAATATTTCGATGTGTTACAAACGGAATGACAAAGTTAATATACCCCCCCATCCCATGGTGGAGGGTATACAAATGTTTTCTTAATCCAAAAAAACTTTAGACCAAAGACAACACTGAAACATATATGTATGGTCAGGCTTGCGAGATGAGTATCTGGCATTTTCTTTTCAGTAACTTAATAATGTCAATTCTCTTAATCTTCCTGTCCAATAAGCTCGTGTAGATATTGTAATAATTTCTAGTTTAAATGATTTGGACATTGAACTAGCCTGTATCGATATCAGGCTAACATAAAAATAACCAATGACGCTAAATCTTCAAAATAAGTCTTAGCCTATATTTGAAGCGTTTTTTTTTTTTCTTAAATCTAAAATTTCAATATTTCTGTTAATTTAAGAACAATTTCTTTAAATCAAAAATATGTTTCTTTACCTTAAGGGAAATTATCCTTAGTTCAAAGACATGCGACTTTAACGGAGGGACGCAAATTTATAAAATTTGTGTCCTAAATTTAATGAGAAAAATTTTTGAAGCTTATAAACTTTATTTTAATTAAAATTTCATTATTTTAGAGGAATTTGTCCTTAACATTTTGTAAATTTCGCATCCTAAAATTTAGGTCGCGTAAACTTTAATATCACGTAAATATTTTTGTCAGTGTATATACACTGAAGAAAAAGCATAAATATTTTTTCTTTACACTAATGATTTTGGTAGTGATTCTGAGCCAAAGAAGCGTACAATTCAAGTAAGGATATATTTAAGACAAATTTTAGTTTTGCGCACTTGATTCTAGGAACCAAATTTTATTTATTTGTTTTCTGTTTTTTTTTTTCTTCATGTGCTATCAACGTCCTTTCAAAATGTGTTAATGACAATTTACGATGACAAAACTATTTACCTTTAATTTAAAGAAAGCGTTCTTAAATTGACTAAAATATTGCGTTTTAGATTTAAGACAAAAACGCTTCAAATACAGGCTAAGACTTATTTGGAGGATTTAGCATCTTTGGTTTAAAGTTTTTTTACAATTAAGAAAATATTTTTTACTTTGGAATATCCGTTGAAATTTGGAGTTTTAAACTGACATTTGTTTATACGTGAATAGCTTTATTAATACATCCCAAAAAGAGAATGAAAATTCGATAAGTGAGATCTGTATGCTAATTTTAATTTTAGTGATCCTATATTTAAACCAAGATAGGTCCTTAAAAATTTATTTATTTTAAAGAAGCCGCATCTTTGGCTCGGAATCAATACCAAAATCCTTAAGCGAAAGTCAATGTCTTTGGATCCAAGTAACCTTTTTTGAGTATACAATTTCAAATTCAGACTCGACTTCGAGTAGAAATTATGTCATTTTTCAAGTAATAATCGTCTTTAAAATGAAGTGTCGAAAGATATATCCTATTTTTGAAGCTTTTTGCTTTGTAGTCAAGATACAAAAATCTAATTAGTTTTGAAGAATTTTTCTGAATTACTAAAGCCAAGTTTTGTTCTTTCATGTTAAGATTTCAGAATCACCTAATTATAGGTTAGGTTAGGTTAGGTTATGTGGCAGCCCGATGTATTAAGCTCACTAAGACTATTCAGTCCATTGTGATACCACAGTGGTGAACTTCTCTCTTATCACTGAGTGCTGCCCGATTCCATGTTAAGCTCAATGACAAGGGACCTCCTTTTTATAGCCGAGTCCGAACGGCGTTCCAAATTGCACTGAAACCACTTAGAGAAGCTTTGAAACCCTCAGAAATGTCACCAGCATTACTGAGGTGGGATAATCCACCGCTGAAAAACTTTTTGGTGTTCGGTCGTAGCAGGAATCGAACCCACGACCTTGTGTATGCAAGGCGGGCATGCTAACCATTGCACCACGGTGGCTCCCTAATTATGGGGACAAAACGACTTCATTGAAAATTGTATTGACTTTTGGACAAGGAAAAAAACTTTATGGTCTATCAACAAGTTTCTAATTCACATCCAATACACTGAAATCGGACCACACCTTATGAAATGATGCAAATTCAGTGAAATAGTGGACATCCGTCCCATGTTAAATGCATCGCTTCTGCGCTAATTTTGCACCACTTCCGGATCCAAATCTAACATTTTTTTTGCTGGATATGTATGCTTTATGGGTCCAAGAATAATATTTCGATGTAGTACATACGCACCCAGAGAAGGAATATGATCACCTCAAACATGTTTTAAGAGCAAAATGTTATTTTTGGGTGGTGACCATGTAACATGGTTTTCGCAACCATGTTATTTTCTCGAAAATCATGTATCTGATTTCATCAAGCAGGTTATATTTGACGAGAAAATAACATTTTAGTGACAAACATGTTACATGATCACCATACAAAAATAACATTTTGCTCTTGAAACATGTTTGAGGTGATCATGTTCCTTCTCTGCGTGCGGAATGAAACGTTAGTTTAACCCCCATCCTATTGTGGAGGGTATAATAAATAAGACTTTAAATTATTGAAATGTACTGAAAGTAAAAACTTCTCTTATCCAAATTTATGAATATGGCGACACTTCGCGACACTATGCACCCAAAAAATATTGTCGTGAGGCCAAAGATTTCATGTCCTTAAAGCACGTATCTGAATTTTGCTTAGCTTAGAAGATGCATTTCATTGATATACCTAAAATGGTTTTCCTTGTCCAAAAGTCGATAGCGTATTCAATTAAGTCGTTGTATCCTTATAGTTAAGAGATTCGACTTAAAATAGAGTATATGTATATTGAAGAATATTTTGCTAGACAAAGGTCAACTTAGCTTTAATAATTCTGAACAAGGACATGTAATAGTAAGTTCGGCCGAGCCGAATCTTAAATACCCACCACCATGAATCAAATATAATAGTTTACTTTGAAAACTTTTCGCCGTAGAGGGTTACTTCATAATATATAGATTTTCAGGGGATTTGATAACAGATATTCTCCCTAGGTTAGGTTAGGTGGCAGCCCGATGTATCAGGCTCACTTAGACTATTCAGTCCATTGTGATACCAAATTGGTGAACTTCTCTCTTATCACTGAGTGCTGCCCGATTCCATGTTAAGCTCAATGACAAGGGACCTCCTTTTTATAGCCGAGTCCGAACGGCGTTTCACATTGCAGTGAAACCACTTAGAGAAGCTTTGAAACCCTCAGAAATGTCACCAGCATTACTGAGGTGGGATAATCCACCGCTGAAAAACTTTTTTGGTGTTCGGTCGAAGCAGGAATCGAACCCACGACCTTGTGTATGCAAGGCGGGCATGCTAACCATTGCACCACGGTGGTTCCCTATTCTCCCTAGCAGATCAGTTCAACCAGTACGCTTCGCGAACATAAATTTTAAGATTCTACCTATGAAGACTAGATCAGATTCTATATTTATAAGAAACAGTTTTGTTTGGGTTTGAGAGAAATCATAAACATATCGTTTAAAGGATGAAATAAAGCCTTGATTTGAAGTATTAAATCTGTAGATTTTTACCGCCACTATTTAAATGATTACGAGGAGTAAAATCTGGAAATTTTACTTTCAGCTTCAAGCCACTTTTATGGTTAGTGCGCCTGCTATACCCTTAAGAAGTGAAATCGGTCTATATCGATGCTGGACCGGTAAAAATAAATGCGATACAGATTTTTGAGGGTCGGATAAAAAACTACGGTTTCTACAAGCCCAAGGAGGTAAATCGGGAGATCGGTATATATGGGGGCTATACTAAAACATGGCTCGATACACACCATATCTGGCTGACATATTTGTGGTCCTAAAATACCTAGGTTTCCAATTTTAGGCAAAGTGGATAAAAATTACGGTTTTTAGCTGCCCAAGAAATAAATTCGGGAGGTAGGTCTATATGGAGACCATGGACCAATTCTCACCATTTTCGACAGACCTCTTAAAGGTCCTCAAATACCTATATAATTCAAATTTCAGACAAATTGAGGGTCTAAAATACCAGTATATTTACATTTTCGTGCAAATCGGATAAAAACTACGGTTTCTAGAATCCCAAGGAGTTAAATCGGGAGATCGGTCTATATGGGGGCTATACTAAAACATGGCTCGATACACACTATATCTGGCTGACATATTTGTAGTCCTAAAATACCTAGGTTTCAAATTTCAGGCAAAGTGGATAAAGACTACGGTTTTTAGCAGCCCAAGAAATAAATTCGGGAGGTAGGTCTATATGGGGACCATGGACCAATTCTCACCATTTTCGACAGACCTCTTAAAGGTCCTCAAATACCTCTATAATTCAAATTTCAGACAAATTGGGTAAAAATTACGAATTCTACAAGCCCAAGAAGTAAAATCGGGAGATTAGTCTATATGGGGCTATACCAAAACATGGACCGATACTGACCATTTTCTGCACACCTCTTTATGGTCCTAAAATACCTCTGATTTCTAATTTCTGGCAAATTGGATAAAAAATACGGATTCTAGAAGCCCAAGAAGTAAAATCGGGAGATCGCTCTATATGGGGGCTACACCAAAACAGGGACCGATACACCACATTTCCGACACACCAATTTGTGGTCCTAACATACCTCTTGATTTTCAATTTCAGGCAAATCGGATAGAAAATACACTTTCTAAACGTCCAAGAAGTAAAATCGGTAAATCGGTCCATATGATGGCTATACCAAAACATGGACCGATACTGACCCTTTTCGACATACCTCTTTATGTCCCATAATACCTCTAGATTTCTAATTTCAGGAAAATCGGATTGTAAATACAGTTTCTAGACGCCCAAGAAGATTCGGGAGATTGGTCTATATGGGGGCTATACCAAAACATGGACCGATACACCCCATTTTCGACACACCAATTTGCGGTCTTAAAATACCTGTAGATTTCCACATTCAGGCAAATAAGATTGCAAATACAGTTTCTAGACGCCCAAGAAGCAAAATCGGGAAATCAGTCCATATGGGGCCTATACTAAAACATGGACCGATACTGACCATTTTCGACACATTTCTTTATGGTCCCAAAATACCTCTAGATTTCTAATTTCAGGCAAATAGGATTATAAATATAGTTTCTAGACGCCCAAGAATTAAAATCGGTCCATATGGGGGCTATACCAAACCATGGACCGGTAGGCACCATTTTCGGTACACTTTTTGATGGTCCTAAAATACCTCTAGATTTCCAATTTCAGGCAAATTGGGTAAAAACTACGGATTCTAGAAGCTCAAGAAGTGAAATCGGGAGATCGGTCTATATGGGGGCTATATCAAAACATGGTCCGATAATCACCGTTTTCGGCATATCTCTTTACTTTCATGGAATACCTCTAGATTTCCGATTTGAGGCAAATTGGGTAAAAACTACGGATTCTAGAAGCCCAAGGTAAAATCGGGAGATCGGCCTATATGGTGGCTATATCAAAACATGGACCGATACTCACCATTTTCGGCACACCTCTTTAAGGTCCCAGAATACCTCTAGATTTCCGATTTGAGGCAAATTGGGTAAAAACTACGGATTCTAGAAGCCCAAGAAGTAAAAGCGGAAGATCGGTCTATATGGGGGCTATGTCAAAACATAGACCGGTACTCACCATTTTAGACACACGTCTTTATGGTCCTAGAATACCTCTAGATTTCAAATTTCAGGCAAATAGGATTAAAACTACGGATTATAGAAGCCCAAGAAATAAAATCGGGAGTTCGGTCTATATGGGAGCTATATCAAAACATGGACCGATACACCTCATTTTCGGCACACCTCTTTATGGTCCTAGAATACCTCTAGATTTCCAATTTCAGGCAAATCGGACAGAAAATACACTTTCTAGAGGCCCAAGAAGCAAAATTGGGAAATCGGTCCATATGGGCGCTATACCAAAACATGGACCAATAGGTAAACTTTTTGATGGTCCTAAAATACCTCTAGATTTCCAATTGCAGGCAAATTGGATAAAAACTACAGTTTTTATAAGCCCAAGACCCCAAATCGGGAGTTCGGTTTATATGGGGACTATATTAAAACTTGGATCGATATAGCCCATCTTCGAACTTGGCCTGCCTGCAAACAAAAGACGAATCTGTGCCAAATTTCAGGACGATAGTGCCATTATTGAAGGCTGTAGCGTGATTACGACAGACAGACGGATATGCACCCAAAAAAATAATTCTTTGCTCCCAAACGAAATTTTAAAGTTCGTTTCTCATTTGTTTTTCGTTGAAAGGAAGTGTATTTGGAAGAAAAGTATATACTTTTTGTGATAAACGTTTATTCTTTTCCAGGATGTAAAAACAGTTTCATAAAGACTAACTCAAAAAAAAAATTTCTGGCTAATTGCATTTTCCCTCACATTTTTCTCACTTCCACGAAATTTTTTAGTTCTAAGCACCTTTTTCTGTAATATAAACAATGTAGAAGAAATTATACGATTTTATAAATTTTTTAAATTTTTTACCTTTCGCCTGGACGGAGAATTGAACCATGCAATTTGTAAGCCAACACACCACACGCACAGAAAAACCATGTTTGGACATGGTTGCCGCATTCATTTAATGCTTAACTAGAGCATGTAATTGCCGCGAAAACCATGTATTTTGTCTTTGTAAAAATAGTTTTCGAGCGGAGAAAAATGTATGGTGGCAATAAGCATTTGAATGGTTCTCAAATACCGCAAACATGTTCTATCATTTAAATGATAGAATTTGAGTCCATTAAATGGTCGGGAAAATCATGTACCTGACCATTAAATTTTTTTACTTTTTTACAGGGAAGAAAGTATTTTTATAGGTTGAGTATAGACATGTCTAGAACCATTACATGACCATAAAGACCATTTACATTTTTTTCGTGACCATTTAATTTTTTAACTTGTTTGCAGCGAAAAGAATTTTATAAAAACATTGAGCAGGTACACACGATTTTCATTTTGCGCGTCAGTCGGGTGTTGATTGTTTCTTGGAATGGACGGAGAATACGGATTTACTGTGTTTTGTGTTAATTTATTTATTCAGAAGTGGCACGTGATTTTATGTGAACACAAAAAAGGAAAGTGTAATTGAAAACAAGTAAGGAAAGTCTAAAGTCGGGCGGGCCGACTATATTATACCCTGCACCACTTTGTAGATCTAAATTTTCGATACACTATCACATCCGTCAAATGTGTTGGATGCTATATATAAAGGTTTGTCCCAAATACATACATTTAAATATCACCCGATTTGGACAGAATTTGATAGAATTTTACAAAATCTATAGGCTAAAAATTTAAGTTGGCTAATGCACTAGGGTGGAACACAATTTTAGTAAAAAACCAGTAAGGAAAGTCTAAAGTCGGGCGGGGCCGACTATATTATACCCTGCACCACTTTGTAGATCTAAATTTTCGATACCATATCACATCCGTCAAATGTGTTGTGGGCTATATATAAAGGTTTGTCCCAAATACATACATTTAAATATCACTCGATCTGGACAGAATTATATAGACTTCTACAAATCTATAGACTCTAAATTTAAGTCGGCTAATGTACTAGGGTTGAACACAATGTTAGTAAAAACCAGTAAGGAAAGTCTAAAGTCGGGCGGGGCCGACTATATTATACCCTGCACCACTTTGTAGATCTAAATTTTCGATACCATATCACATCCGTCAAATGTGTTGTGGGCTATATATAAAGGTTTGTCCCAAATACATACATTTAAATATCACTCGATCTGGACAGAATTATATAGACTTCTACAAATCTATAGACTCTAAATTTAAGTCGGCTAATGTACTAGGGTTGAACACTATATTACTAATTGTACTCCTAGTGCAAAATTTCAACCACATTGGGCCAAAACTCTGGCTTCTGGGGCCATATAAGTCCATATCGGGCGAAAAATATATATGGAAGCTATATCTAAATCTGAACCGATTTCAATCAAATTTGGCACACATGACTATACTACCAATTGTACTCCTTGTGCAAAATTTCAAGCTAATCGGGATAAAACTCTGGCTTCTGGGTCCATATAAGTGCATATCGGGCGAAAGATATATATGGGAGCTATATCTAAATCTGAATCGATTTCAACCAAATTTGGCACACATAGCTACAACGCTAAATTTACTCTCTGTGCGAAATTTCAACCAAATTGGGCCAAAACTCTGGCTTTTAGGACCATATTAGTCCATAACGGGCGAAATATATATATGAGAGCTATATCTAAATCTGAACCGATTTCAATCAAATTTTGCACACTTGATTGCAAATTGTACTCCTAGTGCAAAATTTTAACCAAATTCTGCCAAAAATCTGGCTTCTGGGGCCATATTAGTGCATATCGGGCGAAAGATATATATCGAAGCTATATCTAAATCTGCACCGATTTCTTCCAAAATCAATAGGGTTCTATTCTGACCCAAATTAGGAACATGTGCCAAATTTGAAGGCGATTGGACTTAAATTGCGACCTAGACTTTGATCACAAAAATGTGTTTACAGACAGACGGACGGACAGACGGACAGACGGACAGACGCACAGACGGACATGGTAATATCGACTTAGGGACCCATCCTGAGCATTATTGCCAAAGACACCATGTTTCTATCTCGTCTCTTTCTGGGTGTTACAAACATATGCACTAACTTATGTATAATATATACTTATGTATATACGCAGGGTATAAAAACAGGCACATTTTTATACCCTGCGCCACACTGTGGAACAGGGTATTATAAGTTAGTGCATATGTTTGTAACACCCAGAAAGAGACGAGATAGAAACATGGTGTCTTTGGCAATAATGCTCAGGATGGGTCCATAAGTCGATATTACCATGTCCGTCTGTCCGTCCGTCCGTCCGTCTGTCTGTGAACACATTTTTGTGATCAAAGTCTAGGTCGCAATTTAAGTCCAATCGCCTTCAAATTTGGCACATGTTCCTAATTTGGGTCAGAATAGAACCCTATTGATTTTGGAAGAAATCGGTGCAGATTTAGATATAGCTCCCATATATATCTTTCGCCCGATATGGACTTATATGGCCCCAGAAGCCAGAGTTTTGGCCCAATGTGGTTGAAATTTTGCACTAGGAGTACAATTAGTAATATAGGCATGTGTGCCAAATTTGATTGAAATCGGTTCAGATTTATATATAGCTTCCATATATATTTTTCGCCCGATATGGACTTATATGGCCCCAGAAGCCAGAGTGTTGGCCCAATGTGATTGAAATTTTGCACTAGGAGTACAATTAGTAATATAGGCATGTGTGCCAAATTTGATTGAAATCGGTTCCGATTTAGATATAGCTCCCATATATATGTTTTTCTGATTTCGACAAAAATGGTAAAAATACCAATATTTTCCTTGTTAAATCGCCACTGCTTAGTCGAAAAGTTGTAAAAATGACTCTAATTTTCCTAAACTTCTAATACATATATATCGAGCGATAAATCATAAATAAACTTTTGCGAAGTTTCCTTAAAATTGCTTCAGATTTAAATGTTTCCCATATTTTTTTACTAACATTGTGTTCCACCCTAGTGCATTAGCCAACTTAAATTTTTAGTCTATAGATTTTGTAAAATTCTATCAAATTCTGTCCAAATCGGGTGATATTTAAATGTATGTATTTGGGACAAACCTTTATATATAGCACCCAACACATTTGACGGATGTGATAGTGTATCGAAAATTTAGATCTACAAAGTGGTGCAGGGCATAATATAGTCGGCCCCGACCGACTTTAGACTTTCCTTACTTGTTTTTACTAACATTGTGTTCCACCCTAGTGTATTAGCCGACTTAAATTTTGAGTCTATAGATTTTGTAGAAGTCTATCAAATTCTGTCCAGATCGAGTGATATTTAAATGTATGTATTTGGGACAAACCTTTATATATAGCACCCAACACATTTGACGGATGTGATATGATATCGAAAATTTAGATCTACAAAGTGGTGCAGGGTATAATATAGTCGGCACCGCCCGACTTTAGACTTTCCTTACTTGTTTTTATTTGCAGTTACATGATGTCTGCGTTTGTACAATTGATGGGCACGATGTAAATATGGAATAATTACTTATTGCTGAAATTGAAATAAAATAGAGTGTGTATATGATGTTTGCTTGAACGGCATTATAAATACAAATAAACAATGAATTAGTTTATAAATAAATAAAAACAAAACAAATAAAGTTAATTTTATGTTTTCTTTTCTCAAGTGGCGTCCTTTTTTCGATAATGAAAAAAGTTTTTTCATAAAGATCAAAACATTTTAGGTTGTGACCATGTTCTTTTAACTACACCGAAAGAATTTTCTTCGTAAAAAGAACGAAACATTTCGTTAAAGGTACGAAATTTGTCATTGTTTTACAACCAAAGAAACTTTTCATTAAAAGTACGAAATATTTCGTACTTTTTACGAAGAAAAGTTCTTCCAAAATTTTCGTAGTTTGTATGAAAAAAATTCGTACTTTTTATGAAGAATCTTCGTACTTTTTTTGAAAAATCTTCGTACTTTTTATGAAACAAATTCGTTCTTTTTATGAAAATGTTTCGTACTTTTTATGAAAATTTTCGTAGTTTTTATGAAATAGGTTCGTACTTTTTATGAAAAACTTTCGTACTTTTTTCTGAAAAATGTTCGAACTTTTAGAAAAAAAATTATAGTCGAAAAAAAAATGACATCACTACTTTACATCTTAAGTTTTTGAATAATTTTTAGTTTTATTGCTTCACTTTTATTCATAGCGCGCTATCACCCAAACGAGAAGTAGCATAGACTTGCATAAAAAAATAGAATAAAGGAATACACTCAAGCACATTATAAAAGACAATTTAATGCCGCGAACGGAAATTTTACAACTTCAATGAAACTTCTTCGTTATTTCAAAGAAAATGTTTCGTACTTTTTATGAAGAAATTTTAACGCAGAATGTTTCGTAAAATATTCGTAAAAACTTCTTCACAAAATTCATGAAATGTGAAGAAAGTTTCGTTAAAAGTACGAACTTTTTACGAAGAAAAGTTAATGTAGAATGTTTCGTAGAAGTTTCGTATATTCGTAAAATGTTCTTCGTAAAATTTACGAAAATGAATGAAAATTTCGTTATTTTAATGAAGAATTCAGGAAGAATAGTTAATGAAGAATTCTTCGTAAAATTAACGAAGAGAATTCTTTCGGTGTAGGAGAAAAACATTTTTAATGAATACCATAACATTGTAAATCGTGACCATTGTCTTTCATTCAAACAAAATTCCTTTTTTATCAATATAATAACATTTTAGATGAGGACAATTACATTTTTCTTAGAACCATGTTCACTGAGCCAACATGGTTGCAGGTTAAAATGTTACATGGTCGCCGCAAAAATAGCTGCTTTCATATTATTTTGCTCTTCGAATATGATTGTGACAATCATGTTTCTTCTCTGCGTGTATCCACTGAGCTATGTAGCCGTTATTGTCATCAATAGCTAACTATCCATATAAGTTATATTTATATTGCATAGCTTGCGGCGCCCACGAGCCGATTAAACAAAGTTTATTTAACAGAAAAAATACATTTAGTTGGGCACCGTGGAGCCGTGGTTGCTAAGTCCGACTTGCATGCCAAGGCTCGTGGGTTCGATCCCTTTTTCGGCCAAAGTTATTTTTACATTTATTGCAGATATGGTCGGAAGATTCCGAAAAAATGTTCAACATTACATTCTACTATATTAAATTTTTACTATGAGCTGTAAAATGTGTCTTATTAAAAACCTAAAGTCAGAAAAGAACAGTGTTTGATATAAACGAAATGGACTGTGCTGTTGGTTCAAAAATAACTTTTTTTATTCTATGGTGGTGGGTATAAAAAAGTTCAAAACTAATTAAATCGTCTTTAAAATTCTTGACGTTTTGTATCTTGACCACAAAGCAAAAAAGCTACAATAATAGGAGATGCCTTTAAAGACGATTATTGCTTGAAAAATAGCATACTTTCTCGAATCGAATCTGATTTTAGAAATTTACGTTGTCATTAACAAATTTGTAAAAGACCTTTGATAGCAAATGATTGCTAGAATTAAGAACGTAAAACTCAAGTTTAAAAAGAGAATCTTGTCTTAAATATGTCCTTACTTCAATTTTCCGCTCATTTGGCTCTGAATTAATTCAAATTCATTAGAATAAAGACAAAATCTTTGGACCCGGTCATGTTTTTTTTTCAGTGTGTGATTTAAAGGATTAAGTTCCGCAAAATTTCAAAAATTCTTACATGAACCCTGTTATCAATCTGAGAAACGGAATGTTCAGTTCATTCATCTTTGTTTTCATAATATCATTGTTGATTTTTATGATGTTTTTTTTTTTTAAGATTTTATTACTCTAGAAATTTTTGTAAGTTAAACGAAAATAAAAAAAATTGGAAGCAAAAGAATTGCACACTCACAGAAAATACAATGAAAAGTTAAGTAATTATACCCTGAACCATTTGGTCGAACAACCAGAAAGGGACGAGGTAGGCACATGCCGTCTTTGGTAATAGTGCTCGGGACCGGCCTCTGAGTTGGTCTACACGACGAAAAAGACTGTTTTTCCTATGTTTGTGTGTAAGAATTATATGTTTGGAACTCACAGTTTTTAACACAATATTTTTAAGTGCAAGCATATAATGTTCATAAACTAGCATAGCATGTTTAGAACATATATTTTAATATGTTAGAACATATTATGTTTGGGACAAAAAATGTTTGTAAATATAATATGCTTGGAAGCAAACGTATAAACATATATGTGTTTAGAAAGAGAGACCTACACGCAAAAAATAATTCTTTCCTCCCAAACGAAATTTTAGACAAACAAAGTTCGTTTCTCATTTGCTTTTCGTTGAAAGGAAGTGTATTTGGAAGAAAAGTATATACTTTTTGTGATAAACGTTTATTCTTTTCCAGAATGTAAAAACAATTTCATAAAGACTAACTCAAAAAAAAATTTTTCTGGCTAATTGCATTTTTCCTCACATTTTTCTCACTTCCACGAAGTTTTTTATTTCTTAGCACCTTTTTCTGTAATACTAACAATGTGGAAGAAATTATACGATTTAATAAATTTTTAAAATTTTTTTTTACCTTTCGCTTGGACGGAGAATCGAACCGCGGACCATGCAATTTGTAAGCCAACACACTATCCACTGAGCTATGTAGCCGTTATTGTCATCAATAGACAATTACCCATATAAGTTATATTTATATAGCATAGCTTTCGGCGCCCACGAGCCGATTAACAAAGTTTATTTCACAGAAAAATACATTTAGTTGGGCACCATGGAGCAGTGGTTGCTACGTCTGACTTGCATGCCAAGGGTCGTGGGTTCGATCCCTGCTTCGAGCAAAGTTTTTTTTTTTTTTTTATTCCAGATATGTTAGGAAGATTCCGAAAAAATGTTCAACATTACATTGTAGTATATTAAATTTTGAACTGTAAAATGTGTCTTATTAAAGACCTAAAGTCAGAAAAGAACAGTGTTTGATATAAACGAAATGGACTGTGTTGTTGTTTCAAAAATAACTTTTTTTATTGAAAAAATAAAAATTTTGTAACAAACGAATTTTTTTGGTGATAAAAGTTTAAAATTTTCGAAGCAATTCAAAAAACTCTAACAAAAGAAAAACGTTTTCGGTACACGTTTTCCAAACGTTTGTTTTCTTTGCGTGTAGAGAGTATGCTGCAGGTAAAAGAATAAAAGTAACCAATTGGCGCCTAAAAAATATATGCACACAAAAAATATTCATTAACATTTTTATACCCACCACCATAGAATGGTGACGGGGGTATAATAAGTTTGTCATTCCGTTTGTAACACATCGAAATATCGATTTCCGACTATATAAAGTATATATATTCTTGATCAGGGAGAAATTCTAAGACGATATAACGATGTCCGTCTGTCCGTCTGTCTGTCTGTCTGTCTGTTGTAATCACGCTACAGTCTTCAATAATGAAGCAATCGTGCTGAAATTTCGCACAAACTCGTCTTTTGTCTGCAGGCAGGTCAAGTTCGAAGATGGGCTATATCGGTCCAGGTTTTGATATAGTCCCCATATAAACCGACCTCCCGATTTGGGGTCTTGGGCTTATAGAAATCGTAGTTTTTTTCCAATTTGCCTGAAATTTGAAATCTAGAGGTATTTTATGACCATAAAGAGGTGTGTCAAAAATGGTGAGTATCGGTCGATGATTTGATATAGCCCCCATATAGACCGATCTCCCGATTTTACTTCTTGGGCTTATAGAAACCGCAGTTTTTATTCAATTTACCTGAAACTGGAAATCTGGAGGTACTGTAGGACCACAAATACGTGTGCCAAAAATTGTGAGTATTGGTCCATATTTTGGTATAGCCCCCATATAGACCCATCTCCCGATTTTACTTCTTGGGCTTATAGAAACCGCAGTTTTTATTCAATTTACCTGAAATTGGAAATCTAGAGGTATTGTAGTACCACAAATATGTGTGCCAAAAATTGTTAGTATCGGTCCATGTTTTGGTATGGTCCCCATATAGACCCATCTCCCGATTTTACTTCTTGGGCTTATAGAAACCGTAGCTTTTACCCAATTTGTCTGAAATTGGAAATCTAGAGGTATTTTAAGACCATAAAGAGGTGTGCCGAAAATGGTGAGTATCGGTCCATATTTTAGTATAGGCCCCATAAGAACGATCTCCCGATTTAACTCCTTGGGTTTCTGGAAACCGTAGTTTTTATCTGATTTGCTTGAAATTGTAAATATTCTGGTATTTTAGGCTCACAAAAACGTGTATCGGATTAAGTTTTTATCGGTCCATTTGGTAATGCCTCCATATAGACCGACTTCACTTCTTGAGGGTGTAGAAGGCGCACTGATCATGAAAATTGCTTGAAACTCAATGTAAAATTTCCAGATTTTACTTCTACAGATTTAAGATTTCAAATCAAGACGTTATTTTATAATTTTTTTGCACACTTACAAGAGATGTTAACGATTCCTCTAAAACTCGAACAAAAATGGTTCTTATAAATCCAGAATCTGATATAGTCCTCATAGGTGAAATCCTTAAATTTGTCTTCGGGAAGTGTCCTCAAGTCCTCAATCCCTCCTGACATTTCAAAGGAAACCCAAATATTTGGTTCATGGTGGTGGGTATTTAAGATTCGGCCCAGCCGAACTTACTGCTGTATATACTTGTTTCTACTAGTGTATGCCTAAGGTGAAACATAATATGTTTGAACAATTCAAACAATATTTTGTCTGCTTGAAGCAGAATGTGCTTGAGGTATCTGTTATAGAAGTTTTTTTTTTTTTGTTGAGGGTGTAGCCATGTCAATTTGTCTGTGAACACATTTTTGTAATCAAAGTCTATGTCACAGTTTTAGTCCACATTTGACACAAGTATCTATTGATTGTGAAAGAAATCGGTTGAGATATAGGTATAGTTCCCGTATATCATTCGGCAGATTTACACTCGTACGACCACAAAGGCCAAAGTGTTACACTAATTTACGTGGGCAGGGTGAAGAACTAGCACTCTTGTTATATATGCCAACTTTGGTTCAGATTTAAATATAGCTCCCATATATATCTTTGCTCCGATTTACTCTCTCATAACCATGAAGGCCAAAGTTTTAATGCATGAAATATTGCGAATATAGTAGAAAATTTACGTTTTTTTTTATACCCTCCACCGTAGGATGATTAACTTTGTCATTCCGTTTGTAAGACATCGAAATATTGCTCTCAGACCCCATAAAGTATATATATTCTGGGTCGTGGTAGAATTCTTAGACGATCTAAGCAGGTCCGTCCGTCCGTCTGTTTAAATTACGCTAACTTCCGAACAAAACAAGCTATTGACTTGAAACTTGGCACAAGTAGTTGTTATTGATGTAGGTCGGATGGTATTCCAAATGGGCCATATCGGTACACTTTTACGTATAGGCCCCATATAAACGGATCCCAGATTTGGCTTGCAGAGCCTCTCAGAGAAGCATATTTCATCCGATCTGGGTGAAATTTGGTACATGGTGTTGGTTTATGGTGTATACAAACCATGCAAAAAGTGGTCCACATCGGTCCATATTTATATATAGCCCCCATATAAACCGATCCCCAGATTTGACCTCCGAAGCCTATTGGAGAAGCAAAATTCATCCGATCCGGTTAAAATTTGGTACATGATGTTGGTATATGGTTTCTACCAACCATGCAAAAATTGGTTAACATCGGTCCATAATTATCTATAGCCACCATATAAACCGATCCCCAGATTTGGCTTGCGGAGCCTCAAAGAGGAGCAAAGTTCATCCGATCCGGCTGAAATTTGGTATATGATGTTGGTATATGGTCTCTAACAACCATGCAAAAATTGATCCACATCGGTCAATAATTATATATAGCACCATATAAACCGATCCCCACATTTGGCTTGCTGAGCCTCTAAGAGAAGCAAATTTCATCCGATCCGGCTGAAATTTGGTATCTGGTGTTAGTATATGGTCTCTAATGACCATGCCTCTTCCTCTTGGAAGACCAAAATTCATCTGATTCAGTTGAAATATGGTACGTGGTGTTAATATATGGCCTCAAACACCCATGCAAAAATTGGTCGAAATCGGTCAATAATTATATAGGCCCCATATAAACCGATCCCCAGAGTTGACCTCCGGAGCCCCTTGGAAGAGCAAAATTCATCCGATTCGGTTGAAATTTGGTACGTGATGTTAGTATATGGTATCCACCAACCATGCAGGAATTGGTTCATATCAGTCCATAATTATATATAGCCCCCATATAAACCGATCCCCAGATTTGACCTCCGATGCCTTTTGGAGAAGCAAAATTCATCCGATCCGATCCGGTGCCTTTTGGAGAAGCAAAATTCATCCGATCTGGTTGAAATTTGGTACGTGGTGCTAGTATATGATATTTAACAACCATGCCAAAAGTGGTCCATATCAATCCATAATCATATATAGCCCCCATATAAACCGATCCCGAGATCATCCGAGTCAGTTGGAATTTGGTACATTGTGCTAGTGTATGGCCGCTAACAACCATGCCTAACTAGGTCCATATCGGTCTATAGTTATATATAGCCCTCAAATAAATCGATCCCCAATCACACAAAAATTGGTCCATATCAAGTTCATAATTGTATATAGCCCCCATATAAGCGACACCCATATTTCAATTCTGGGTCTCTACGTACCGTGCAAAAGTCCATATCGATTCGTAATTATTTGTAGACTTACCTATACATACCTTTTTTTGTCGAGTATGGACTAACTCACAATTTAGAAAACGATGTTACGATGTTTTAAGATACCACAAGCCAAGTAATTCATTGTCGATGACAGTTTTTTCTAGAAGTTTCTACGCAATCCATGTGGAGGGTACATAAGATTCGGCCTGGCCGAACTTACGGCCGTATATACTTGTTCTATCTTGCTCTTAAAACATGTTTGAGGTGATCATATTCCTTCTCTGGGTGTATATTTGCATCCAGAGACATTATATTTTTGATTTTAAAATATAGACCGGGCTACATAAAAAAAAAATCTACCATTTTGGGCAATTCACAAGAGTGAAGTACGCTGTACTATAATCGACCCCTTACCGACTTTATATACTTTCTTCACTGATGTTCCTCGAATTGTTTTCAATAATTTTTGTTTATTTATTCTCGTATCATGCTATATATTTTGAGAGTTACAATAAAATAACTGCGAGTCACATGATAATTATCATTTGCGTAGCTTCTCATTGGATTTAGGAATTTATTTCGTTCTTAAATCTACATTAACAAATACTTAAGACATCTAATGAACTATGTTGACATAAACTCTAAATACTTAGATTACGATTAACATATAAAATGCTGTGCAATATGTATTTCATTGTGAAAAACCACGTTGTCTATCATTTTTATGATAGGCTTATATATCATTGAGGTAATGAGATTACCTTAAAGATGAAATTTGTAGGCACATGTGACAGAGATATATAATTGAGATTATATTTTTTTTATAAAAAAAAAACAACTGGTAAAGCGATTTTGTTCGTGACATTAGTTCAGGTGCATTGAACTTCATTAATTTTAGATAAACCAGTCTCTTTTTCTTCTGGTACTTCTCGTCTAAATAGAAATTTATAAATACTGGATGCAATTATGGCAGCTGACAAAGGTCCAATCCAATATATCCAATGATTACGAAAATCATTGTGCCATATGGCAGGACCCAAAGAACGCGCTGGATTCATGCTGGCGCCAGTGATGGGACCCTAGAAGAAAATAATAAAACAAAATTAATTTTAGTTTCTCAGAATTTAATATCGTTATAATAACAAAATCTCTTCATCTTCAATTTAAAAATGGTCATTCAAACATATTGGAAAGGAAAACAAGTAAAAACGGCCGTAAGTTCGGCCAGGCCGAATCTTACACAAAAAGAAATTTCACGAAAATTTTTCCAATTAAAATTTTAATTGAGTTTTAAAAAATATTCAATTAAAAATTTAATTGATTCAACAAATTTTTTAATTGAAACAAAAATCAATCACAAAAATTAATAGTATCAATTAATTTTTTAATAGGATCAATTAATTTTTTAATTGACCTTCAATTAATTTTTTAATTGATACTATCATTTCTGTGATTGAAGACATTTCAATTAAAAAATTAATTGGATCAATTAATTTCGTGATTGAACCAGAAAAATTTTTTTTTGTGTGTATGTACCCTCCACCATGGATTGCGTAGAAACTTCTATGATTACGAAAGACTGTTATACACAATCGAATTACTTGGGTTGTGGTATCTTAAATCGTTTTCTAAATTGTGAGTTAGTCCACACGTGGTATATATTAGACAGAAAGGTATGTAAGTCTACAAATAATTACGAATCGACATGGACTTTTGCATGGTACGTAGGGAGCCAGAATTGAAATATGGGGGTCGCTTATATGGGGGCTATATACAATTATGAACTTCATATAGACCAATTTTTGTGTGATTGGGGATCGATTTATCTGAGGGCTATATATAACTATAGACCGATATGGACCTAGTTAGGCATGGTTGTTAACGGCCATATACTAGCACAATGTACTAAATTTCAACTGACTCGGAGGAAATTTATTCCTCCAAAACCAAATCTCGGGATAGGTTTATATAGGGGGCTATATATGATTATGGACTGATATGGACCACTTTTGGCATGGTTGTTAAATAGTATATACTACCACCACGTATAAAATTTCAACCAGATCGGATGAATTTTGCACCGGAGGACAAATCTGGTGATCGGTTTATATGGGGGCTATATATAATTATGTACTGATATGAACCAATTCATGCATGGTTGTTGGATACCATATACTAACATCACGTACCAAATTTCAACCAAATTCGATGAATTTTGCTCTTCCAAGGGGCTCCGGAGGTCAAATCTGGAGATCGGTTTATATGGGGTCTATACATAATTATGGACCGATTTCGACCAATTTTTGCATGGGTGTTTGAGGCTATATATTAACACCACGTACCAAATATCAACTCAATCAGATGAATTTTGGTCTTCCAAGAGGCTCCGGAGGTCAAATCTGGCGATCGGTTTATATGGAGCTATATATAATTATGCACCGATGTGGACCAGTGTTTGCATGGTCATTAGAGACCATATACTAACACCATGTACCAAATTTCAGCCAGATAGGATGAAATTTGCTTCTCTTAGAGGCTCCGCAATCCAAATCTGGGGATGGGTTTATATGGGGGCTATATATAATTATCGACCGATATGGACCAATTGTTGCATGGTAGTTAAAGACCATATACTAACTCAACGTACCAAATTTCAGCCGGATCGGATGAAATTTGCTTCTCTTAGAGGCTCCGAAAGCCAAATCGGGGGATCGGTTTATATGGGGGCTATATATAATTATTGGCCGATGTGGACCAATTTTTGCATGGTTGTTAGAGACCATATACTAACACCATGTACCAAATTTCAGCCGGATCGGATGAAATTTGCTTCTCTTAGAAGGTCTGCAAGCCAAATTTGGGGGATCGGTTTATATGGGGGCTATATATAATTATGGACCGATGTGGACCAATTTTGGCATGGTTGTTAGAGACCATATACGTACACCATGTACCAAATTTCAGCTTGATCGGATGAAATTTGCTTCTCTTAGAGTCTCCGAATGCCAAATCGGGGGATCGGTTTATATGGGGTCTATATATAATTATTGACCGATGTGGACCAATTTTTGCATGGTTGTTAGAGACCATATACTAACACCATGTACCAAATTTCAGCCGGATCGGATGAAATTTGCTTCTCTTAGAGGGTCTGCAAGCCAAATTTGGGGGTCCGTTTATATGGGGGCTATACGTAAAAGTGGACCGATATGGCCCATTTGCAATGCCATCCGACCTACATCAATAACAACTACTTGTGTTAATAGGTCATTACATTTGGCTTGCAAAGCTCTTGGAGGAGCACATTTTATCACATTGACGTGGTGTTAGCCTACGGTCTCTAACAATCATGAAAAAATTGGCCCATATCAGACCATAATTATAGGTCTCACATAAACCGATCCCCAGATTTGACTTCCTGCGCTTCCTTTCCAGTTAAAATATGGCACGTGGTGTTGATATATGGTCTCTAATAACGTTGCAAATTACACTGAAAAAAGTATTGATTTGAGAATTAAAGTAAGGATATATTTAAGGCGCAATACTCAATTAAATTTGAGTTTTGTTTACTTGATTCTAGGAAACAAATTTTAATTCAATCGTTTTTTTTCAGCCGTTTTCTTTAAAATAATGTTAACGATAACTTAAATTTCCAAATTCAGACTCGACTTCAAGAAGAAATTATGCCAAAAAATTTTCTTTAACATAAAATTTTGGAAAAAATCTCCTATTTTTGAGCGCTCTTTTGCTTTGTAGTCAAGATACAAACAAGTAAGTAAAGTAGAAAGTCGGGCAGGGCCGGCTATATCATACCCTAAACCACTCTTACTGGATTAGTAATCATAAGCATTTGTGGGGTAACATTGATATAGGTCTGAGAGATAAACCGCAGTTGCATATTTAAGAAAATTAAGGGGTACATGTTTATTGGTGCTTTGTCTCAATCTGACTATAGCTCATAGTCAGTTTTGCCAGGGAAAATGTTGGGTTTACCCTACAAGGACAACAAAAGTTCCCTACTTTCCCATACATTCCACAAACAATTTTCCCTACAATATTTTTCGTTAAATTTAAACAAATTTTACAAAACAAAATGGTTCTAACTACTTTATTATCTTAAAACATGAAAATGCAACGTATATAACCTAGAAAATAAATTTGTATTACCACCATGGTTGCCACAGTTGGTAGAATTCTACCAAAAATAGTATTTTTTTTTTAAATATCTATAGAAATAATATTTTGGAAAAGGTTTCTATAAACAAATTTTTGTGAGAAATTTTTCTATAGAAATAAAATTTTGATAATAAATTCTATAGAAATAAAATTTTGAGAAAAAATTCCATAGCAATAACATTTTGAGAAAATTTTTTATAGAAATAATATTTTGAAAAAAATTCTATGGAAATACAATTTTGACAAAATTTTCTATAGAAATAAAATGTTGACAAAATTTTCTACAGCAATAAAGTTTTCACAAAAATTTCTATTGAAATATTTGATTGGTAGATTTGTGGTAATTTGTGGTAATCTTCAAATTTTGTTAGATTTTTTTAGCACGAGTGGTAACTGTTGTTACCACACATTGTTAAAGATCAAGCCTTGCCGGCTTCTAATTTCCTCTTCTAGAGCCACCAAAATGAAAAAATTATTACAAATTGTGGTGAGTGAAAATGTCCCTACATTGTGGCCCTAGGTCCCTACAAAACGCTAAATATTAGAAAAAACCTACATATAGGGAATTTCCCCTACTTCTAGCAACACTGGCTGTAGTTGATATTGCACCTACGGAGTTAGTGTGCCACTAATATTGAACTCATTATTAAACAAGTAAGTAAAGTAGAAAGTCGGGCGGGGCCGACTATATCATACCCTAAACCACCATTACAGAATTAGTAATCATAAGCAATTGTGGGGTAACATATAGGTCTGGGAGATAAACCGCAGTTGCATATTTAAGAAAATTAAGGGGTACATGTCTATGGGTGCTTTGTGTCAATCTGACGATAGCTCATAGTACTGTTGCCAGGGAAAATGTTCGGTTTACCCTACAAGGACAAAAAAAGTTCCCTACTTTCCCATACATTCCCAAACAATTTTCCCTATTATATTTTTCGTTAAATTTAAAAAACTTTACAAAACAAAAATTGTTCTACGCACTTTATCATCTTAAAATATGAATATGCAAGGTATATAACATAGAATATAAATTTGTATTACCACCACGGTTGCCACAGTTGGTAGAATTCTACTAAAAATAGTTTTTTTTTTTTTGTTAAATCTCTATAGAAATAATATTTTGGAAAAAATTTCTATAAACAAATTTTTTTGAGAAATTCTTCTATAGAAATAAAATTTTGATAATAAATTCTATAGAAATAAAATTTTGAGAAAAAATTCCACAGAAATAACATTTTGAGACAATTTTTTATAGAAATAATATATTGAAAAAAATTTCTATGGAAATACAATTTTGACAAAATTTTCTATAGAAATAAAATTTTGACAAAATTTTCTACAGGAATAAAGTTTTCACAACAATTTCTATTGAAATATTTGTTTGGTAGATTTGTGGTAATCTTCAAATTTAGTTAGATTTTTTTTGGCACGAGTGGTAACTGTTCTTACCACACATTGTTAAAGATCAAGCCTTGCCGGCTTCTAATTTCCTCCTCTAGAGCCACCAAAATGTAAAAATTATTACAAATTGTGTTGAGTGAAAATGTCCCTACATTGTGGCCCTAGATCCCTACAAGACGCTAAATATTAGAAAAAACCTACATATAGGGAATTTCGCTTACTTCTAGTAACACTTGCTGTAGTTGATATTGCACCACGGAATTAGTATGCCACTAATATTGAGCCCATTATTAAAAAAGAGAAAATCGCTCAATTAGTGTGGGTAATAAATCCAAATTTTGTAGAAATCGAGCAATATTCTTATGTAAGAGCTACAAGTACGTATAAATACAATCGGCTAGTACATCAAAATTTGAAATTTGAGTAACATTGGTTAATAAATAAGAGTATTATGGTCAAATTTGGGAAAATCGAGCGATGCGAATCTGAACCAATTTGCATAATATTTTGCGGGTTTGATTAATACCACAAAAGGTTACCTTGTGCAAGATTTGAGTAAGATCACTTAAGAAATGAGGTCTGTATGGTCAACCATAAGGTTATTAGGGGCGAATTTTTAAAAATCGGGTGATACATATATGGGAGCTATATCTACATCTGAACCGATTTCGATGAAATTTTGCACATATAGTTAGTACAGTAGAGGACTGGATCTAGCCAACTTTGAGTAAGATCGGTTAATAAATAAGGGTTCTATGGCCAAATTTGGGAAATTCGGGCTATACATATATATGGGAGCTATATCTAAATCTGAACCGATTTCGATGATTTTTTGCACATATAGTTAGTGCTATAGAAGACTACATTTAGCCAAATTTGGTTAAGATCGGTTGATAAATAAGGGTTTTATGGCCAAATTTAGAAAAATCGAGCGGTACATATATATGGGAGCTATAGCTAAATCTGAACCGATTTCGATGATTTTTGCACATATAGTTAGTCCTATAGAATATTATATTTAGCCAACTTTGAGTAAGATCGGTTGATAAATAAAGGTTTTGTGGCCAAATTTGGGAAATTCGGGCGATACATATATATGAGAGCTATATCTAAATCTGAACCGATTTGGATGAAATTTTGCAGGCTTGAAGGGCGATGAAAAAATTACCTTTTGCCAAATTTGGTGACGATACGTTTGAAAAAAGCGCAACGTGAACCCATTTGTCGAAATCGGGTGATACATATATATGGGAGCTATATCTAAATTTGATCCGATTTCTTCCAAATTCAATAGCGTTCGTCCTTGTGCCCAAAAAACTCCCTGTACCAAATTTCATCAAAATCGGTTAATAATTGCGACCGGAATCCTGTGAACAACAAATACATGGACAGACGGACGGACGGACGGACACCAAGCGCTAGATCGACTCAGGAGGTGATTCTGGGTCGATCGGTATATATTTTATGGGGCCTAAAATCAATATTTCTGGTAGGCACATTTTTTGGCAGATCAAACTTATTACACCCTGACCACTATGTGGTTTAAAGCTGATTTCGTTAATTTTGAAGAATTTTCAGAATTATTAACGCCATGTTGACCTTAGTCAAACAAAATATTCACTTCCATGTGAAGACAGTTTTAAGCCGAATCACTTAATTATAAGAACAAAGCGACTTCAAGTTTAGATAAGGAAAATAAATTATATATGAGAAATGCGTCTTGTATTGTTAGCAAAATTCGCTTTCGTATTCGAAATAGTTAGCCTCATGACAATGTTTTCAGTGTATAGCTATCCTCTTGGAGGAACAAATTTCATCTAATCCAGTTGAAATCACTACGTGGTATTAATCTATGGCTTCTAAAATCTTGCAAAAATTAGTTCATATCGGTCCATAATTATATAGCCCCCCTATTAACAGATCCCCAGATTTATTTTCCTATGCTTCCTGCATGTACAAATTTCATCCTATCCGGTGGAAATTTGCTACGCGATGTCAGCACCCAGATCATCTCAAATAGCAAAATGTTATTTTTAGACGGGAAACATGTAACATATTTCTCGAAAAATGTTTAGTAGATGTTTTTCTTTTTACTCAAAATCATTAGTGTAAAGACCAAATCATTGGGATCGGTCGGCCATACTTTTTTCACTGCATGGAGGAACAAATTCCATCCGAACCGGTTGAAATTTGGCCCCCTAATTTCCGGTCAAAAGTTAGTTCATATCGGTTCATAATTCTTTATGGACTCCTCTACCGATCAAGATTTGATTTGGCTTATATAACATATGTTACGAAGTCTTAAGATACCTTGCCATCGGCAAGTGTTGCCACATCGAAAGTAATTCTTTAGTAGAACATTCTACGCAATGGTGGAAGGTACATAATATTCGGCCTGACCGACCCGACCACACGCCCGTATATATTTGTTTTAACCTCACACGAATTTCTTTTGAGTTAATGCTTACAAATCCTTTGTTTTAAGCGGGTTTCGCAACAAATTAAAATTTTTTAAATTTTACAAAAAAATATGAAATTTACAAAAAATATCTAAAAGGAATAACAATCTATTTGTCGGCTAACGTGGAATTTGCAACAAAATATCTACTAGTATTATTTAAAACGTCAACGTTAACTTAAGAAAACTTTGATTTTTTTAGTCTGTTTAGTTATGGTCGCGCTGAGCAAGTATTTGACATAAATAACAAAAAATCGTCGTCACAATCAAATCAGCAAAAACTTTCTAGCTCATATTTGATACATTACATCACTTTCGAAAATAAGTGATCCTGGAAATTTTTTGACACTAATTTTGGGCAAATACTTGCCCAGTGTATTTTTTTTTATGAAATCCGAAATTCTGAAATAGCATTACATCCCAAGAACTAATGCGAAATCAATGAAGCGGCTGCCATGTAAAATTAATTGATTCGCAGCCAATTTTGCACCTCTTACAAATCCAAAAAGAACAATTTTTTTGTTTTTGCTGGGCAGCTGATCGCATACATACATTTTACTAACCGTAGGTTAGTTACAATTCGGAGGTTGGGAAACTGGCCATTAAATCATTAAAATAAATTATAGAAAATTCGGCATTTCGACTTGGCAATACCGTATTAGCGTTTGTTAGGGATATAGCATAGTTCTGAGAGCACAGAAAATTCATGAGTCATATTTCTTTGGCCATCCTAAAGGTATGCTTTATTATTTTAAAACTTGCAATGGTAATAAAACAAATGGTATTAATAAAAGTCTTTCAACATCCATTCAAAACGTGTTAACAGCAACTTCAGACTTAAGAAAAGTTTTCTCAAAATTCTATTTCTATAGAAAGTTATGCCAAATTTTTATTTCCATAGAAAATTTTGCCAAAATTTAATTTCTATAGGAAATTTTGTCGAAATTTAATTTCTATAAGAAATTTTGTCAAAATTATTTTTCTATAGTAAATTGTGTCAAAATTTCATTTCTAAGAAAACGTTGCCCAATATTTTATTTCGATAGAAATTTTTCTCAAAATTTTAATTGAAAGAAAATTTTGTCAATATTATATTTCTATAGGAAATCTTATCAAAATTTCATTTTATTTCTATAGAAAATTTTGCCAAAATTTAATTTCTATAGGAAATTTTGTCGAAATTTAATTTCTATAAAAAATTTTGTCAAAATTATTTTTCTATAGTAAATTGTGTCAAAATTTTATTTCTAAGAAAATGTTGCCCAATATTTTATTTCGATAGATAATTTTGTCAAAATTTTATTTTGAAAGAAAATTTTGTCAATATTATATTTCTATACACGCAAAGAAAAAAAAAAAACGTTTGGAAAACGTGTACCGAAAACGTTTTTCTTTTTTTGAATTGCTTCGAAAATTTTAAACTTTTATCACCAAAAAAATTCGTTTGTTACAAAATTTTTATTTTTTCAATAAAAAAAGTTATTTTTGATACAACAACACAGTCCATTTCGTTTATATCAAACACTGTTCTTTTCTGACTTTAGGTCTTTAATTAGACACATTTTACAGTTCAAAATTTAATATACTACAATGTAATGTTGAATATTTTTTTGGAATCTTCCGAACATATTTGGAATATATGTAAAAAAAAAACCAAAAAAACTTTGGTCGAAGCAGGAATCGAACCCACGACCCTTGGCATGCAAGTCGGACGTAGCCACCACTGCTCCACGGTGCCAAACTAAATGTTTGTTTCTGTTAAATAAACTTTGTTTATTCGGTTCGTGGGCGCCGCAAGCTATGCCATATAAATATAACTTATATGGATATTTATCTATTGATGACCATAACAGGTACATAGCTCAGTGGTTAGTGTGTTGGCTTACAAAGTGCATGGTCCGCGGTTCGATTCTCCGTCCAGGCGAAAGGTAAAAAAAAAATTTTAAAAATTTTAAAAATCGTATAATTTCTTCTACATTGTTGGTATTACAGGAAAAGGTGTTAAGAACTAAAAAACCTCGCGGATTTGAGAAAGATGTGAGGGAAAATACAATTAGCAAGAAAACAATGTTTTTATACATCGAAAATTGCTCTAAGCCCCCATAAAGTATATATATTCTGGGTCGTGGTGAAATTCTGAGTCGATCTAAGCATGTCCGTCCGTCCGTCCGTCCGTCTGTTGAAATCACGCTAACTTCCGAACGAAACAAGCTATCAACTTGAAACTTGGCACAAGTAGTTGTTATCGATGTAGGTCGGATGGTATTGAAAATGGGCCATATCGGTCCACTTTTACGTATAGCCCCCAAATAAACGGACCCTCAGATTTTGCTTGCGGAGCCTCTAAGAGAAGCATATTTCATCCGATCCGGCTGAAATTTGGTACATGGTGTTGGTATATAGTCTCTAACAACCATGCAAAAATTGGTCCACATCGGCCCATAATTATATATATCCCCCATATAAACCAATCCCCAGATATGGCTTGCAGAGCCTCAAAGAAAACAAATTTCATCCGATCGTACTGAAATTTGGTACATGATGTTGGTTTATGGTTCCTAACAACCGTGCCAGAATTGGTCCAAATCGGTCCATAATTATATATAGCCCCCATATAAAGCGTTATCCAGATTTGACCTCCGGAGCCTCTTGGAGGAGCAAAATTCATCCGATCCGTTTCAAATGTGGAACGTGGTGTTAGTATATGGTTTCTAACATACAAGTAAAAATAGGTCCACATCGGTTCATAATTATATACCCCCCATATAAACCTATACCAGATTTGGCTTGCGGAGCCTCTAAGAGAAGACAAAATTCATCCGATCCGGTTCAAATGTGAAACGTGGTGTTAGTATATGGCCGCTAACAACCATACCAAAATTGGTCCATATCGGTCTATAGTTATATATAGTCAATCCCCAATCACACAAAAATTGGTCCATATCGGTTCATAATCATGGTTGCCACTAGAGCCAAAAATAATTTACCAAAATTTTATTTCTAAAGAAAATAATCTACCAAAGTTTTATTTCTATACAAAATTTTATCAAAATATTATTTCTATAGAAAATTGTGTCAAAATTTTATTTCTATGAAAAATTTTGTTAAAATTTTATTTCTATTGAAAATTTTGTTAATTTAATATATACCACCTATAGACTTACTTACAATTTAGAAGACGGTGTTAGGAAGTTTTAAGATACCTTGCCATCGGCAAGCATTACCGCAACCCAAGTAATTCGATTGTGAATGGCAGTGTTTAGAAGAAGTTTCTACGCAATCCATGGTGGAGGGTACATAAGCTTCGGCCTGGCCGAACTTACGTCCGTATATACTTGTTTATACCCTGCGCCACATTGTGGAACAGGGTCCCTGAATCGATATAGCCATGTCCCTCTGTCCGTCTGTCTGTGAACACATTTTTATGATCAAAAGTCCAGGCCGCAGTTTTAGTCGGATTGGCTTCAAATTTGGCACAAGTTTCTGCACAAGGAGAACAATTTTTACTAAATTTGATTGAAATCGGTTCAGATCTAGATATAGCTCCCACATATGGCCTAAAGAAGCCATAGTTTTAAACCAATTTGGTTGAAATTTGATTGAAATTTTGCATAAGGAAAACAATTAGTACTATAGTCAAGCATGCCAAATTTTTTTGAAACTGGTTTAGAACTAGATATAGCTCCCACATATATAATTCGCTCCATATGCACTTATATTGCCCCAGAAACCAGAGTTTTACCCTAATTTGGTTGAAATTTTGCACAAGAGAACAATTAGTAGGCTTGCCAGATGGCCGGGATTCGCCTGGATTGTCCCGGAATTTCATCTCCAGGAAGTATCCCGAATCATTCAAAAATCCCGGAACTTCAATTACTTAAAGCATAGGATTTTATGTTTTTTCCTTTTCTTAGAAAAGAAAGCGATGTGAAATTAAATCGCTTTCAAAAATATTTTGGGTTTTGGATTTTCATACTTTTTAAATGTACATTTGTCTGTCAGATTTTGTACCATTTCATTCAATCTCATCACTATGAGAAAGAAATCACATTACTGTCTTTTTCTGTGAAATGAATTTTTACAAATATAAGTCAAGTCTATATTCCCTGCCAATATTTCAAAGTTCGATTTTATCCCTATCACTACCATAGACTCTATAGTGACACTATAACAATTGCCAACTCTGATGCGAAACCATGTCCATGGCGATATCCAAATTCCCAGTATCTAAAGGCACTACAAAAGAAGCAGCATTTGTCATCTCAGACCTTAAGTTTGTTTACCAAAACCGAAAATAATATGCCTGTAAATATGACTTTAGGTTTCCTTAAAAAAAAATCCCAAAAATATTTACGTTTGATATAAAATCATGGGAGAAAGTTTCAGAGCCTCCAACATATTTAGGAATTTCAAAGTCTGCAGACATTAACGACTGTACCATGGCATTTATGCAAATTTATCAAGTGATTAAATATGGGCAAGTATTTTCGAAAAATGTGACTATTTTTGCTTGTTCCGATAAATCCCGGAATGTACGGCGCAATGTTCCGCATTTCGGCAACCATCAACCAACATTTCAAAGATCGATTTTATCCCTATCACTACCATAGACTCTTTAGTGCAACTATAACAATTGCCAACTCTGATGCGAAATATACCCAAACCATGTCCATGGCGATATCCAAATGCCCAGTATCTAAAGGCACTACAAAAGAAGCAGCGTTTGTCATCTCAGACCTTAAGTTTGTTTGCCAAAACCGAAAGTAATATGCCTGTAAATATAACTTTAAGTTTCCTTTTTTAAAAAAACAAATTTTCCCAAAAATATTTACGTTTGATATAAAATCATGGGAGAAAGTTTCAGAGCCTCCAACATATTTAGGAATTTCAAAGTCTGCAGACATTAACGACTACACGATGGCGTTTATGCAAATTTATCAAGTGATTAAATATGGGCAACTATTTTCGAAAAATGTGACTATTTTTGCTTGTTCCGGAATGTACGGCGCAATGTCTCGGATTTCGGCAACCATCATCTGGCAACCCTAACTATAGTCAAGTGTAATAAATTTGATTGAAATCGGTTCAGATTTAGATATAGCTCCCAAAGTTGTACTCTGATTTACGTGAAATCAACATAGTTTTTATGCATATCACATTTGGTTGAAATCGGTTGAGATTTAGATATAGCTTCCATATATATGTTATTCCGTTTTGGCCAAAATACCCAAATTTTCCATTACTATGTCGAAAACTTGTAAAAATGACTCCAATTTTCCTATACTACTAATACATATCTATGGACCGATAAATCATAAATACAATTTTGCGCAAAGAAAGAATATGATTACCCCAAACATGTTACAAGAGCAAAATGTTATTTTGATATTAAAAATAACTGTGGTAAAAAATAACATCTGGTAAATATGGATGATTATAATTTATGTTTATTAAACAATTATACTTAATGTCAATCTGATAAAAATACCAAAGTAACTTACCGCAGTTATCGACAAGCAAGCAACAGCAAATCCAAATCGAAGTGCTACCGAATCTTGCTGATGTTTATTTCGAGGATCCCAAACGCTACAGCACACAAACACCAGGGCCATGGTAATGCATATCTCAATGCCCAAGCCTTGCCAAACATCAATTTCGGCATTAACTCCGGTTACACATAGGCCACTACTACCGCCCGGTACTTGAATAACATTGGCTGGCAGAAAAACTATCAACAGACCATAGCCGCAGTAGGCCCCCAGTATTTGTGCACTTACATAGGCCAGGGTCATGGGTAGCGATAAGATATCGTAAATGTAGGCGGCCAATGAAACTGCCGGATTAAAATGTGCTCCCGAACAGCAAGCGAAACATTGAACAATCACCAGAACAACCAATCCAAAGTTGAGGGATCGTGTGAGATTATTACTGGGAAATATTTCCGTATCCATGCAACCCATACAGCCAAATAGCATCAGCATACTAGTGCCTATAAATTCGGCCAGGAACCAGCTTAATCTATCCCACATACCGTGATTCGATTTGGAACTACCGTGAAAAGAAAAGAAATTTGTAAATACATTGATAATTAACGTTGAGTTCAGCTAATTGTTAGCATGTGCAATTGTTAGCATGCCCGCCTTGATTACAAAGAGTTGTGGACCCAACTTCTGTATCCACTAAACTCCACAAAGCTTTTCACTTTCCCCCTAATTTGACATTTCTGTGTGTACACATGGACGGACGAATGGACACCAAGACCTAGATCAACTCAGAGGGTGATTCTGAGCGGATTGTTATATATTTTATGGGGTCTAAAATCAATATTTGTGGTAGGAAAATTTAAGATCAAAATTATTATACCCTGACCACTATGTGGTTTAGAGCATAAGTATATATGAATATCAATCTTTTATTGGTCCAAAATAGTGTTAAAGTACGTAGATCATGTATTTTTTGATTAGAGTCAAGTTAAATATTTTATGTAGATAATTTCAGTGTTTTTAGAGAAGCAAATCTGATCCGATATCATTAAAATTTGATGCATGGTGTTAGTATATTGATCTCTACCAACTATGCGACAATTGGTCCATAAAGGGTGATACGGTCAAAATTTGGTCAAGGGAAAACGCGGTGAAATCGTTTATTTAAAAAATCAAATTATTTCTTTTTCAAGTTCAATTAGAATAAAATTCAGGAAAAATATTCAGTTAGGCTTTCGCTTTTCCAAATCCGAATTGCCGGGCCTCACGCTTGACACCTGCCATTAGATTTTGTACAGCCACCTTGTCCACCTTCTTCGCCGCAGAAAGCCAGTTTGCCTTGAACTGCTGCTCGTCCTTAGCAGTTTTTTTGTCTTCTTTAGGTTCCGCTTGACAATAGCCCAGTATTTCTCAATTGGGCGGAGCTCTGGCGTGTTGGGAGAGTTCTTGTCCTTGGGAACCACCTGCACGTTGTTGGCGGCGTACCACTCCATGGCCTTTTTACCGTAATGGCAAGATGCCAAATCCGGCCAAAACAGTACGGAACAACCGTGTTTCTTCAGGAAAGGCAGCAGACGTTTATTCAAATACTCTTTCACGTAAATTTCTTAGTTGACAGTCCCGGAAGCTATGAAAATGCTGCTTTTCAAGCCACAGGTACAGATGGCTTGCCAAACCAGATATTTCTTTGCGAACTTTGACAGTTTTATGTGCTTGAAAATATCTGCTACCTTTCCCCTTCCTTTTGCCGTATAAAACTCCTGTCCCGGAAGTTGCTTGTAGTCGGCTTTGACGTAGGTTTCGTCGTCCATTACCACGCAGTCAAACTTCGTCAGCATCGTCGTGTACAGCCTCCGGGATCGCGCTTTGGCCGTCGTATTTTTTTATCATCTTGATTTGGAGTCACTACCTTCTTGTAAGTCGATAGTCCGGCTCGTTTTTTGGCTCGATGCACGGCTGTAGACGATACACCCAGCTTATTTGCGGCATCTCGGAGAGAGAGGTTAGGGTTTCGCTTGAAACTACCGGCAATTCCCTTTGTCGTCTCAGCGGCTTCCGGTTTTCGATTTCCCCCCGATCCAGACTTCCTGGCTGTCGACAAACGTTCCCCAAACACTTTAATTACATTTGTAACGATTGATTTGGTAACTTTTAGCTATTTTGCCAGCTTTGGTGTTCAGGGGTGTTCAGGTTTTTTAAATGGAAAATTGAAAGAAATACGTCAAGTTTATATTGACCAAATGTTGACCGTATCACCCTTTACATAAGATTCGGCTTGGCCGAACTTTCGACAATTTATATTTGTTAAAAATTTTAACATATTTAGATTTTTCTAAATTTCGAAAAAACCAAAATTAGGTATATCCCCGAATAATATTTGATGTACAATGAATCGCACGCATTCCAAATACCTTCTTTCACATGCTTTGCTGCATAATGAATTGCATAGTTGACAAGCACTTAAGTATTTTGATTAACATAATTTTTAATCTTTTAACTTTCGAGGAATTCTATTTTATTTACAATCGAACGATAAGATTCTGTTTTGATTCAATGTTTGGCTCACCTTTTGGAACAGAAAGCGAACTTCATGTTGTTGACGTTTTTAAATGTGAACGATTTTTAGTTTAGTCAATTTCAATTGAGCTCTTTTACAATAGGCAATTTTTTGTTGTTATTTTTATTTAACAGGTCATGCAAAAACTCTGAGACCAATACGAAATTCAATCACAAACTGAGCTAAATTATCACTGGCATGCGTTGTTTAAATGACCATTGAATGTGAATTTAATTAAAACTAAAAGCGCGAGTTTGCAAATTCCGATTCTTTTATCGACATTTAAACTCCGACAATGGTAGATGGGGTCTGATCGGTTTTATTTTTGCAGTAGCGGTTTTTTTTGCCTTTTGCTCTCCTGCGTTTCGCATTCACTGGATAATTGAACATCAACAACAATGGAGAGTTGCTTTTGTAGACATCGCAGTTATTGTCAACATTTTGTGTCTGTGCAATTGCTAAAGAAATTTTTATTCTCAATTCATGTTGGCTTTGTTTAAACACCACAAGTTTTCTTGAGGTGAAATAGGCTCGAAAGCAAACCTTCAATGTACTATAGTTACTCGTAGTTTTTTTATTTTCTTTTAATTGACGCGATGTCCCGACAATACCGACAAATCGATTCGCAGCTAATGTGACACTGATATCGCATTTATTCAGGTGTACACTTCACAGTCCCCCAGTTGGAATTGTGCTTTTGTTTTTTTCCTGTGGTTGTATTGTGAGCAGAATCATAAACTTACCTCTGCCAGAGTGCTATCATACTTTATACCCCACCAAATGCAGCAGGGAGTGATAGGGTACCGGTAGATAGGCCAGCAGCAGGTTATGGATGATTAGAGTAACACTCTTGTTTGTGGCCCAGAGTATTTTGGTACTCGCATTATTGGGTTCACAGCAAGCACAGCTAAGGTACATAATCACTGTGTTACTAATAATGTGAGCTTTTGTTTTATTGGTGTTAATATCCATGAATTGCCGCATTAATATGACCAGTAATGCAATATAAGAATATGTAGCGGTTTCGTCGGGGCCTTCGTTGGGGAATGAATTATTGTTAATACCTAAACCCTAATTCCATGCACCAAGACAGGAAATAAGATGTCCTCAAACATGTTTTAAGAGAAAAATGTTAGTTTTTCACGGTGAATATGTAACATGTTTGTCATAATTATGTTATATTCTCGAAAATTATATATGTGATTTCGGCAACCATGTACAGAGCTGTTCGAAACATTTGCAACTAGCCCTACCATGAACTTAATCTAGGTATATCTCCCATAATAATAATGTTATTGTTTAGCTTCCACTTAAAAATAATCTTTATGGAGTGGTATTTTCAAATTCTTAATTGGTAAATGAATGGGTTGTTATAAAATATTGATATTTCCCGAAAGGTAAAGAATCGTATGATTCGATATGTTCAAAACATTTGCAACTACTTAGCACTCTGAAATCTTTTCTTCTTTAGGTGCATTATTTTGTGTATTTATACCCTTCACCACTACTGTGGTACAGGGTATAATAAGTTTGTGCATTTGTATGTAACGCCAAGAAGGAGTAATCATAGACCAACCTTTTAGTATACGGATCGGCTTAGAATTAAATTCTGAGTCGATTTAGCGATGTCCGTCTGTCTGTCTGTGCGTCTGTCTGTCTGTCTGTCTGTCTGTCTGTCTGTTGATGTATTGTTGTGTGCAAAGTACAGCTTGCAGTTTTAGTCCGATTGTCCTAAAATTTGGTATAGGGTCCTGTTTCGGCTCAAAGACGATCCTTATTGATTTTGGAAAAAATCGGTTCAGATTTAGATATAGCTGCCATATATATTTTTCACCGATCTGTTCATAATTGGCGTGTATATCAACCGATCTTCCTCAAATTCCGTACATCCGAATATTTTATGAGTCTCGAAAAACTTGCAAAATATCAGCAAAATCGGTTCAGATTTAGATATAGCTCCCATATATAGCTTTCGCCCGATTTACACTCATTTGCCCACAGAGGCAAATTTTTTGCTCCGATTTAGTTGAAATTTTGCATAGGGAGTAGAATTAGCGTTGTAACTATGCGTGCCAAATTTGCTTGAAATCGGTTCAGATTTGGATATATCTCCCATATAAAGCTTTCGCCCGATTTACACTCATATGACCACAGAGGCCAATTTTTAACTCCGATTTAGTTGAAATTTTGCACAGGGAGTAGAATTAGCATTGTAGCTATGCGTGCCAAATTTGGTTGAAATCGGTTCAGATTTAGATATAGCTCCCATATATATGTTTTTCTGATTTCGACAAAAATGGTCAAAATACCAACATTTTCCTTGTAAAATCGCCACTGCTTAGTCGAAAAGTTGTAAAAATGACTCTAATTTTCCTAAACTTCTAATACATATATATCGAGTGATAAATCATAAATAAACTTTTTCGAAGTTTCCTTAAAATTGCTTCAGATTTAAACGTTTCCCATATTTATACCCTTCACCACTACTGTGGTACAGGGTATAATAAGTTTGTGCATTTGTATGTAACGCCAAGAAGGAGTAATCATAGACCAACCTTTTAGTATACTGATCGGCTTAGAATTAAATTCTGAGTCGATTTAGCGATGTCCGTCTGTCTGTCTGTCCGTCTGTCTGTCCGTCTGTCTGTCTGTCTGTCTGTCTGTCTGTTGATGTATTTTTGTGTGCAAAGTACAGCTCGCAGTTTTAGTCCGATTGTCCTAAAATTTGGTATAGGGTCCTGCTTCGGCTCAAAGACGATCCCTATTGATTTTGGAAAAAATCGGTTCAGATTTAGATATAGCTGCCATATATATTTTTCGCCGATCTGGTCATAATTGGCGTGTATATCAACCGATCTTCCTCAAATTCCGTACATCCGAATATTGTATGGGTCTCGAAAAACTTGCAAAATACCAGCCAAATTGGTTCAGATTTAGATATAGCTCTCATATATAGCTTTCGCCCGATTTACACTCATTTGCCCAAAGAGGCCAATTTTTAACTCCGATTGAGTTGAAATTTTGCACAGGAAGTAGAATTAGCATTGAAACTATGCGTGCCAAATTTGGTTGAAATCGGTTCAGATTTGGATATATCTCCCATATATAGCTTTCGCCCGATTTACACTCATATGACCACAGAGGCCAATTTTTAACTCCGATTTAGTTGAAATTTTGCACAGAGAGTAGAATTAGCATTGTTGCTATGCGTGCCAAATTTGGTTGAAATCGGTTCAGATTTAGATATATCTCCCATATATAGCTTTCGCCCGATTTACACTCATATGACCACAGAGGCCAATTTTTAACTCCGATTTAGTTGAAATTTTGCACAGCGAGTAGAATTAGCATTGCGTGCCAAATTTGGTTGAAATCTGTTCAGATTTAGATATAGCTCCATATATATGTTTTTCTGATTTCGACAAAGACGGTCAAAAAACCAACATTTTCCTTGTAAAATCGCCACTGCTTAGTCGAAAAGTTGTAAAAATGACTCTAATTTTCCCAAACTTCTAATACATATATATCGAGCGATAAATCATAAATAAACTTTTGCAAAGTTTCCTTAAAATTGCTTCAGATTTAAATGTTTCCCATATTTTTTTTTTACTAACATTGTGTTACACCCTAGTGCATTAGCCGACTTAAATTTTGAGTCTATAGATTTTGTAGAAGTCTATCTAATTCGGTCCAGATCGAGTGATATTTAAATGTATGTATTTGGGACTAACCTTTATATAAAGCCCCCAACACATTTGACGGATGTGATATGGTATCGAAAATTTAGATCTACAAAGTGGTGCAGGGTATAATATAGTCGGCCCCGCCTGACTTTAGACTTTCCTTACTGGTTTTTTACTAACATTGTGTTCCACCCTAGTGCATTAGCCGACTTAAATTTTGAGTCTATAGATTTTATAGAAGTCTATCAAATTCTTCCAGATCGAGTGATATTTAAATTTATGTATTTGGGACAAACCTTTATATATAGCCCCCAACACATTTGACGGATGTGATATGGTATCGAAAATTTAGATCTACAATGTGGTGCAGGGTATAATACCCCGCCCGACTTTAGACTTTCCTTACTGGTTTTTACCTGAAACTGTTATAAGGACCTATAAGAGGATAGTTTAAACGTACCAAAAGTTCATTGCATAATTTGGTCATAAACTAATCGCCATGGGGCTTTATGCTCTATTTGTAGAATAGTTCGAAAAAAAAAAAACAAAATATTGATGATTTTAAAGTTGGGTTATCACAAAAATTAACATCGGAAGATTACATTGTTCACAAATCAATTGCGTCTCGAGTTATAAACGGAGGATGCACCAAAACTTGCAATGAGGTAGAAGAAAACCTAAGACTACGCTAGAAAAAAATCATATAATCCAATGTAAAGGGTGATTCTTTTGAGGTTAGGATTTTCATGCATTAGTATTTGACAGATCACGTGGGATTTCAGACATGGTGTCAAAGAGAAAGATGCTCAGTATGCTTTGACATTTCATCATGAATAGACGTACGATCTGCCACAACGTCGAATTTTCAGTGAATGGGCCCTAGAAAAGTTGGCAGAAAATCCGCTTTTTTATCGACAAATTTTGTTCAGCGATGAGGCTCATTTCTGGTTGAATGGCTACGTAAATAAGCAAAATTGCCGCATTTGGAGTGAAGAGCAACCAGAAGCCGTTCAAGAACTGCCCATGCATCCCGAAAAATGCACTGTTTGGTGTGGTTTGTACGCTGGTGGAATCATTGGACCGTATTTTTTCAAAGATGCTGTTGGACGCAACGTTACGGTGAATGGCGATCGCTATCGTTCGATGCTAACAAACTTTTTGTTGCCAAAAATGGAAGAACTGAACTTGGTTGACATGTGGTTTCAACAAGATGGCGCTACATGCCACACAGCTCGCGATTCTATGGCCATTTTGAGGGAAAACTTCGGAGAACAATTCATCTCAAGAAATGGACCGGTAAGTTGGCCACCAAGATCATGCGATTTGACGCCTTTAGACTATTTTTTGTGGGGCTACGTCAAGTCTAAAGTCTACAGAAATAAGCCAGCAACTATTCCAGCTTTGGAAGACAACATTTCCGAAGAAATTCGGGCTATTCCGGCCGAAATGCTCGAAAAAGTTGCCCAAAATTGGACTTTCCGAATGGACCACCTAAGACGCAGCCGCGGTCAACATTTAAATGAAATTATCTTCAAAAAGTAAATGTCATGGACCAATCTAACGTTTCAAATAAAGAACCGATGAGATTTTGCAAATTTTATGCGTTTTTTTTAAAAAAAAAGTTATCAAGCTCTTAACAAATCACCCTTTAGTATGCAACAATTCACTCAAATATCATCTATAGAAGTCAAAAACTAAATTCAACTGGATATATGTTATAAACCATAGCGATTGGATGTACCACTTTAAAAGTTGGAGTGCGATTATACAAAACTGTCAAAATAGGTTAGCGCGCCTTCAATTTTCACGAAAATACCTTAAATGACCTGAGGAGCATTGGAAATGTGTTATATTTTCCTACGAATCAAAGTTTAATTTGCATGGTTCGCATGGTAGACGCTTAGGGCGAATGCCCAATAGCAAGCCTTAATCCAAGGAATACAAAAAGCTCCGTCAATCATGGTGGGGGCAATATTATGGTCTGGGCGTGTTTTTCTGGACAAGTTATTGGCCCGATTTATAGAGTCGAGGGTATTATGCTATCAGAAGTCTACAAAAACATTTTGTCCCATATGATATTGTCATAAGCGTTCCGGGAAATGCCGTCTGCATGGATTATTCAGCGCGAGCTATACGAAAGCTGAGGTGGTTTCCTCTATGTTTTGGTCCATAGTTGGTCCACGGGCCAACCTGTAGGTGTTGAAAGTTGGCCTTCTCGGGGGTATGAAATTTTGTTTTAGCTCTCAACTCCGCTATTGAAACGAATTCGATGATTTTTTCTTTGCTCGATAGAACTTGTAAAACTCTACAAAAAAGTTCGCGTGCGTGTGCGATTGTCTTTTACCGTTCGCAAGATATGGACACCACAATTTATTTTTTACAAAATTTAGACAAAGTGGGTTAAGTATTTTGAACCTAGAAGTTCCGTTATTGAGTGGTCAAAACACGATACTGAGCACCATTTAAGAACGATAGTTCCATTGCGGACACCGCTCGATTGCCCTAGAATTTCACCCTGATAGAAAAAGGAATCGCCTATTATAAAAAAGAATGACCAACCCCTTTATCAATGTGTAGTTTATACTTTATAAACAAGTAAGGAAAGTTTAAAGTCGGTACGGTCCGACTATATTATACCCAGCACTTTGTAGATCTAAATTTTCGATATCATATCACATCCGTCAAATGTGTTGGGGGCTATATATAAAGGTTTGTCCCAAATACATACATTTAAATACCACTCGATTTGGATAGAATTTGAAAGACTTCTACAAAATCTATAGACTCAACATTTAAGTCGGCTAATGCACTAGGGTGGAACACAATGTTAGTAAAAACAAGTATATACGGCCGTAAGTTCGGCCAGGCCGAATCGTATGTACCCTCCACCGAATCTTTTGTACCCTCCACCTGAAACTTCTACGAAAGACTGTCATCCAAAATCGAATTACTTGAGTTGTGGTATCTTAAAACTTCTTAACATCGTTTTCTAAATTGTGAGTTATTCCATACGTGGTATATATTAGACAAAAAAGTTATGTATAGGTAAGTCTACAAATAATTACGAATCGACATGGACTTTTGCACGGTACGTAGAGAGCCAGAATTGAAATATGGGGGTCGCTTATATCGGGGCTATGTAGAATTATGAACTTGATATGGACCAATTTTTGTGTTATTGGGGATCGATTTATCTGAGGGCTATATATAACTATAGACCGATATGGACCTAGTTAGGCATGGTTGTTAACGGCCATATACTAGCACAATGTACCAAATTTCAACTGACTCGGATGAAATTTGCTCCTCCAAGAGGCTCCAAAACCAAATCTCGGGATCGGTTTATATGGGGGCTATATATGATTATGGACTGATATGGACCACTTTTGGCATGGTTGTCAAATAGCATATACTGCCACCACGTACCAAATTTCAAGCAGATCGGAAGAATTTTGCTTCTCCAAAAGGCACCGGAGGTCAAATCTGGGGATTGGTTTATATAGGTGCTGTATGTAATTATGGACTGATATGAACCAATTCCTGGATACCATATTCTAACATCACCTACCAAATTTCAACTGACTCGGATGAAATTTGATCTTCCAAGAGGCTCCAAAACCAAATCTGGGGATCGGTTTATATGGGGCCTATATATAATTACACTAGGTCACAAATAACAAACTTTTCTCTGTTATTTGTTTCTAGCATACTTTTTCCCATTGATTTTGACCTACTAAACACGAAAATGAGTTTTAAAAAATTTTCTGTCGATTGGTTTTCGAGATACAAATTTTTGAACTTATTTTTTTAATTTTTGGAGGTACATTTACAATTTTGAGCATATCTTTCGTCTTCTTTGACCTATTTGATCCTACACTGAAAGAAGAGTTGGATATATCAACCATAGCGATCGGATGTACAACTTTAAAAGTTGGAATGCGATTATACAAAAATGTCAAAATAGGTTAGCGCGCCTTCAATTTTCACGAAAATACCTTAAATGACCTGAGGAGCATTGGAAATGTGTTATATTTTCCTACGAATCAAAGTTTAATTTGCATGGTTCGCATGGTAGACGCTTAGGGCGAATGCCCAATAGCAAGCCTTAATCCAAGGAATACAAAAAGCTCCGTCAATCATGGTGGGGGCAATATTATGGTCTGGGCGTGTTTTTCTGGACAAGTTATTGGCCCGATTTATAGAGTCGAGGGTATTATGCTATCAGAAGTCTACAAAAACATTTTGTCCCATATGACATTGTCATTCTTTCCGGAGGAAAGTATTTTTTCTTTGGGTGTAGTGCTACTCAAATTAAAGAAAATTGAGCCGTCTACAACTCATTTTCAGAAAATTTTAAAATCGGATAAGTAGTTTGGATGTTGGCGGCTTAAAAAAGTTAAAAAAACTGCGTTTTTTTAGTAAAAATGTGGCAGAAAAAACCATATAAAAATTCATATAAAATATAAAACACGATGCTAACAGCAAAGAAAATTACAAAGAAAATAAGCCCTTACTTAACAAAATCTAACTAACAAATAGCGGACTTATAATTTTTTTGGTAAAAGACCGAAAAGACCAAAGCAACGCCCAAAAAAAATGAGTAGAAACAAAGATATAACTGTACATTTTATGCCATGTGGAAAACAGCGTTGATGCGTTGATTTGGTCTTTTCGGTCTTTTACCAAAAAAATTATAAGTCCGCTATTTGTTAGTTAGATTTTGTTAAGTAAGGGCTTATTTTCATGTTTTATATTTTATATGAATTTTTATATGTTTTTTTCTGCCACATTTTTACTAAAAAACGCCGTTTTTTTACTTTTTTAAGCCGCCAACATCCAAACTACTTACCCGATTTGAAAAAAACTGAGAATAAGTTGTAGACGGCTCAATTTTCTTTAATTTGAGTAGTAGCAGGATCAAATAGGTCAAAGAAGACGAAAGATATGCTCAAAATTGTAAGTGTACCTCCAAAAATAAAAACAAAAGTTCAAAAATTTGTATCTCGAAAACCAATCGACAGAAAATTTTTTAAAACTCATTTTCGTGTTTAGTAGGTCAAAATCAATGAGAAAAATTATGCTAGAACCAATTCACAAAACGACTGTTGGCTAGTGTTATTGACCGATTTCGACCAATTTTAGCATATCTTAACATATATTAACACCACGTACCAAATTTCAACTGAATCAGATGAATTTTGGCCTTCCAAGAGGCCAAAATCTGGTGATCGGTTTATATGGGGGCTATATATAATTATGGACCGATGTGGACCAATTTGTGCATGGTCATTAGAGACCAAATACTAACACCATGTACCAAATTTCAGCCGGATCGGATGAAAATTGCTTCTCTTAGAGCAATCACAAGCCAAATTTGGGGGAGTGTTTGTATAGGGGCTACCCGTAAAAGTGGATCGATATGGCCCATTTGCAATACCATCCGACCTACATCAATAAAAACTACTTGTGCCAAGTTTCAAGTCGATAGCTTGTTTCGTTCGGAAGTTAGCGTAATTTCAACAGACGGACGGACGGACATGCTCAGATCGACTCAGAATTTCACCACGACCCAGAATATATATACTTTATGGGGTCTTAGATCAATATTTCGATGTGTTACAAACGGAATACCCCCCACCCATCCTATGGTGGGGGGTATAAAAATATGGGAAACATTTAAATCTGAAGCAATTTTAAGGAAACTTCGCAAAAGTTTATTTATGATTTATCGCTCGATATATATGTATTAGAAGTTTAGGAAAATTAGAGTCATTTTTAAAAATTTTCGACTAAGCAGTGGCGATTTTACAAAAAAAAATCAGAAAAACATATATATGGGAGCTATATCTAAATCTAAACCGATTTCAATAAAATTTGGCACACTTGACTATAGTACTAATTGTTCTTCTTGTGGAATATTTTAAGCAAATTAGGGTAAAACTCTGGCTTCTGGGGCCATATAAGTCCATATCGGGCGAAATATATATATGGGAGCTATATCTAAATCTGAACCGATTTCTTCCAAAACCAATAGGGTTCTATTCTGAGCCAAAACACATACTTGTGCCAAATTTGAAGTCGATTGGACTAAAACTGCGACCTAGACTTTGATTACAAAAATGTGTTCACGGACAGACGGACATGGCTATATCGACTCAGGAGCCCACCCTGAGCAGTTTTGCCAAAGGCACAATGTGTCTATCTCGTCTCCTTCTGGGTGTTGCAAACATATGCACTAACTTATAATACCCTGTTCCACAGTGTGGCGCAGGGTATAAAAACAAGTGAGTAAAGTTGAAAGTCGGGCGGGGCCGACTATATCATACCCTAAACCACCATTACTGAATTAGTAATCATAAGCATTGGTGGGGTAACATTGATATAGGTCTGGGAGATAAACCGCAGTGGCATACACGCACAGAAAAACCATGTTTGGACATGGGTGCCGCATCCATTTAATGCTTATCTAGAGCATGTAATTGCCGCGAAAACCATGTATTTTGTCTTTGTAAAAATAACAGATTGGCTGATAAGTCTCCGGTCTGACACATAGATGGCGTCGCTAGTATTAAATGTATATTATTTTGTATATAGTACCAACCTTCAAATGATTCGTTTCAAAATTTGACGTCTGCAAGTCAATTAGTTTGTGAGATAGAGCGTCCTTTGTGGAGCAACTTTTGTTATTGTGAAAAAAATGGAAAAAAGGAATTTCGTGTTTTGATAAAATACTGTTTTCTGAAGGGAAAAAATACGGTGGAAGCAAAAACTTGGCTTGATAATGAGTTTCCGGACTCTGCCCCAGGGAAATCAACAATAATTGATTGATATGCAAAATTCAAGCGTGGTGAAATGAGCACGGAGGACAGTGAACGCAGTGGACGCCCGAAAGAGGTGGTTACCGACGAAAACATCAAAAAAATCCACAAAATGATTTTGAATGACCGTAAAATGAAGTTGATCGAGATAGCAGAGACCTTAAAGATAACAAGGGAACGTGTTGGTCATATCATTCATCAATATTTGGATATGCGGAAGCTCTGTGCAAAATGGGTGCCGCGCGAGCTCACAAACACACCAACAAAAACACCAACGTGTTGATGATTCTGAGCGGTGTTTGCAGCTGTTAACTCGTAATACACCCGAGTTTTTCCATCGATATGTGACAATGGATGAAACATGGATCCTTCACAACACTCCTGAGTCCAATCGACAGTCGGCTGAGTGGACAGCGACCGGTGAACCGTCACCGAAGCGTGGAAAGACTCAAAAGTCCGCTGGCAAAGTAATGGCCTCTGTTTTTTTGGGATGCGTATGGAATAATTTTTATCGATTATCTTGAGAAGGGAAAAACCATGACTATTATATGGCGTTATTGGAGCGTTTGAAGGTCGAAATCGCGGCAAAACGGCCCCATATGAAGAAGAAAAAAGTGTTGTTCCACCAAGACAACGCACTGTGCCACAAGTCATGGCAAAAATTCATGAATTGGGCTTCGAATTGCTTCCACACCCACCGTATTCTCCAGATCTGGCCCCCAGCGACTTTTTCTTGTTCTCAGACCTCAAAAGGATGCTCGCAGGGAAAAAATTTGGCTGCAATGAAGAGGTGATCGCCGAAACTGAGGCCTATTTTGAGGCAAAACAAGGCAAAAAAGCACTACCAAAATGGTATCAAAAATGGGAAGGTTGTTATAATCGTTGTATCGCTCTTGAAGGGAATTATGTTGAATAATAAAAAGGAATTTTGACAAAAAATGTGTTTTTCTTTGTAAGACCGGGGACTTATCAGCCAACCTGTTAGTTTTCGAGCGGAGAAAAATGTATGGTGGCAATAAGCATTTTCTCAAATACCGCAAACATGTTCTATCATTTTAATGATAGAACTTGAGACCATTAAATGGTCGGGTAAATCATATACCTGACCATTAAATTTTTTTACTTTTTTACAGGGAAAAAAGTATTTTTATAGATTGAGTATAGACATGTCTAGAACCATTACATGGCCATAAAGACCATTTAAATTTTTTTCGTGACCATTTAATTTTTTAACTTGTTTGCAGCGAAAAGAATTTTATAAAAACATTGAGCAGGTACACACGATTTTCATTTTGCGCGTCAGTCGTGTGTTGATTGTTTCTTGAAATGGACGGAGAATTAATTTATTTATTCAGAAGTGGCACATGGTTTTATGTGAACACAAAAAAGGAAAGTGTAATTGAAAAAAATGTACCAGTTTTTGGTCTGCATTTTGATATATGGTATCATTTATTTTTATTTGCAGTTACATGATGTCTGCGTTGGAACATTTGATGGACACGAAGTAAATATGGAATGATTTCTTATTATTCACATTGAACCAAAATAGAGTGTGTAAAAATATATGATGTTTGCTTGCACGACATTACAAATACAAATAAACAATGATTCAATTTATAAAAAAAAAACAAGTAAGGAAAGTCTAAAGTCGGGCGGGGCCGACTATATTATACCCTGCACCACTTTGTAGATCTAAATTTTCGATACCATATCACATCCGTCAAATGTGTTGGGTGCTATATATAAAGGTTTGTCCCAAATACATACATTTAAATATCACTCGATCTGGACAGAATTTGATAGACTTTTACAAAATCTATAGACTCTAAATTTAAGTCGGCTAATGGACTAGGGTGGAACACAATGTTAGTAAAAACCAGTAAGGAAAGTCTAAAGTCAGGCGGGGCCGACTATATTATACCCTGCACCACTTTGTAGATCTAAATTTTCGATACCATATCACATCCGTCAAATGTGTTGGGGGCTTTATATAAAGGTTAGTCCCAAATACATACATTTAAATATCACTCGATCTGGACCGAATTAGATAGACTTCTACAAAATCTATAGACTCAAAATTTAAGTCGGCTAATGCACTAGGGTGTAACACAATGTTAGTAAAAAAAAAATATGGGAAACATTTAAATCTGAAGCAATTTTAAGGAAACTTTGCAAAAGTTTATTTATGATTTATCGCTCGATATATATGTATTAGAAGTTTGGGAAAATTAGAGTCATTTTTACAACTTTTCGACTAAGCAGTGGCGATTTTACAAGGAAAATGTTGGTTTTTTGACCGTCTTTGTCGAAATCAGAAAAACATATATATGGAGCTATATCTAAATCTGAACAGATTTCAACCAAATTTGGCACGCAATGCTAATTCTACTCGCTGTGCAAAATTTCAACTAAATCGGAGTTAAAAATTGGCCTCTGTGGTCATATGAGTGTAAATCGGGCGAAAGCTATATATGGGAGATATATCTAAATCTGAACCGATTTCAACCAAATTTGGCACGCATAGCAACAATGCTAATTCTACTCTCTGTGCAAAATTTCAACTAAATCGGAGTTAAAAATTGGCCTCTGTGGTCATATGAGTGTAAATCGGGCGAAAGCTATATATGGGAGATATATCCAAATCTGAACCGATTTCAACCAAATTTGGCACGCATAGTTTCAATGCTAATTCTACTTCCTGTGCAAAATTTCAACTCAATCGGAGTTAAAAATTGGCCTCTTTGGGCAAATGAGTGTAAATCGGGCGAAAGCTATATATGAGAGCTATATCTAAATCTGAACCAATTTGGCTGGTATTTTGCAAGTTTTTCGAGACCCATAAAATATTCGGATGTACGGAATTTGAGGAAGATCGGTTGATATACACGCCAATTATGACCAGATCGGCGAAAAATATATATGGCAGCTATATCTAAATCTGAACCGATTTTTTCCAAAATCAATAGGGATCGTCTTTGAGCCGAAGCAGGACCCTATACCAAATTTTAGGACAATCGGACTAAAACTGCGAGCTGTACTTTGCACACAAAAATACATCAACAGACAGACAGACAGACAGACAGACAGACAGACGGACAGACAGACGGACAGACAGACAGACGGACATCGCTAAATCGACTCAGAATTTAATTCTAAGCCGATCAGTATACTAAAAGGTTGGTCTATGATTACTCCTTCTTGGCGTTACATACAAATGCACAAACTTATTATACCCTGTACCACAGTAGTGGTGAAGGGTATAAATATGGGAAACATTTAAATCTGAAGCAATCTTAAGGAAACTTCGCAAAAGTTTATTTATGATTTATCGCTCGATATATATGTATTAGCAGTTTAAGAAAATTAGAGTAATTTTTTCAACTATTGAACTAAGCAGTAGCGATTTTACAAGGAAAATGCTGGTATTTTGACCATTTTTGTCGAAATTAGAAAAACATTTATATGGGAGCTATATCTAAATCTGAACCGATTTCAACCAAATTTGGCACGCATAGCAACAATGCTAATTCTACTCCCTGTGCAAAATTTCAATTAAATCGGAGTAAAAGATTGGCCTCTGTGGTCATATGAGTGTAAATCGGGCGAAAGCTATATATGGGAGCTATATCTAAATCTGAACCGATTTCCACCAAATTTGACACGCATAGCTATAATGCTAATTCTACTCCCTGTGCAAAATTTCAACTAAATCGGAGCAAAAAATTGGCCTCTGTGGACAAAGGAGTGTAAATCGGGCGAAAGCTATATATGGGAGCTATATCTAAATCTGAACCGATTTGGATGATATTTTGCAAGTTTTTCGAGACTCATAAAATATTGAGATGTACGGAATTTGAGGAAGATCGGTTGATATACACGCCAATTATGACCAGATCGGTGAAAAATATATATGGCAGCTATATCTAAATCTGAACCGATTTTTTCCAAAATCAATAGGGATTGTCTTTGAGCCGAAACAGGACCCCATACCAAATTTTAGGACAATCGGACTAAAACTGCGAGCTGTACTTTGCACACAAAAATACATCAACAGACAGACGGACATCGCTAAATCGACTCAGAATTTAATTCTAAGCCGATCCGTATACTAAAAGGTTGGTCTATGATTACTCCTTCTTGGCGTTACATACAAATGCACAAACTTATTATACCCTGTACCACAGTAGTGGTGAAGGGTATAATAAAAACCAATCAATAAAGTTAATTTTGTGTTTTCTTTTGTCTAGTTGCGTCCATTTTCGACGACGAAAAAGTATTTTCATAAAGATTAAAGATTTCCTAAACATTTTAGGTTGTGACCATGTTCTTTTAACTGGAAGAAAACCATTTTTGACGAATACCATAACATTTTAGATCGTGACCATTGTGTTTTGATTCAAACAAAATTCTTTTTATCAATATAATAACATTTTAGATGAGGACAATTATATTTTTCTTAGAACCATGTTCACTGAGCCAACATGGTTGCAGGTGAAAATGTTACATGGTCGCAGCAAAAATAGCTCCTATCATATTATTTTGCTCTTCAAATACGATAGTGACAATCATGTTTCTTCTCTGCGTGTATGTGGTTTAGGGTATAAAAAAAAACTAACTCCTCCATTTTGAGTACGCATGTACGTGCATCGCCCAAATGTATAAAATAATATACGTCTCATCCATACGAATGTTGTTTTCGACACTTGATGGAAGTTGATTTTTTTTTTGCACTCAACGCTTCTACGACTTTTATTTCGACGTTCATTGAAATATCGTGGCTGTTGACAAATGTGTGCCAATACTTGACGCCACAAATGAGATTTTTTAATTGTATGCAGATTGAGTTTATTGAGAACTATACAGTGTTCAACAACCCCCTCGGTAAGGGTTAAATCAAAGAAGAATCATTCAAAATAGCAGATAAGGATTGTGATATAACGCAATTACATTGTTATGCTTGAAGTACAGGAGAGGCAAATACTTTTGGTGCCTTTTAATCTATATAATGAGCTGTCAATAAAATAAATATCATTTCGATGACAGTTTTAGTTTGGTTCAAAATGATACAAATGCTACATGCTTGTCTTGCAAATATTCCCAAACATATAGAAAGGGTGATTTCTTAAGAGCTATACGAAAATTTTTCAAAAAAACAAAAAAAAAAACAATTATATACGGCCATAAGTTCGGCCAGACCGAAGCTTATGTACCCTCCACCATGGATTGCGTAGAAACTTCTTCTAAACACTGCCATCCGCAATCGAATTACTTGGGTTGCGGTAACGCTTGCTGATGGCAAGGTATCTTAAAACTTCCTAACACCGTGTTCTAAATTGTAAGTAAGTCCATACGTGGTATATATTAAATTAACCAACATTTTCTATAGAAATTTTGACAAAATTTTCTATAGAAATAAAATTTAGACAAAATTTTCTATAGAAATGAAATTTTAACAAAATTTTCTATTGGAAAAAAATGTTAACAAAATTTTCTATAGAAATAAAATGTTGACAAAATTTTCTATAGAAATAAAATGTTGGTAGATTATTTTTGGCTAGAGTGGCAACCATGATTATGAACCGATACGGACCAATTTTTGTGTGATTGGGGATAGACTATATATAACTATAGACCGATATGGACCAATTTTGGTATGGTTGTTAGCGGCCATATACTAACACCACGTTCCACATTTGAACCGGATCGGATGAATTTTGCTTCTCTAAGAGGCTCCGGAGGTCAAATCTGGAGAACGGTTTATATGGGGGCTATATATAATTATGGACCGATATGGACCAATTCCGGCACGGTTGTTAGAGACCATATATTAACACCATGTTCCAAATTTCAACCGGATCGGATGAAATTTGCTTCTCTTAGAGTCTCCGCAAGCCAAATCTGGGGATCGGTTTTATGGGGGCTATATATAATTATGGACCGATGTGAACTAATTTTAACACGGTTGTTAGAGACCATATATCAGCACCATGTACCAAATTTCAGCCGGATCGGATGAAATTTGCTTCTCTGTGAGGCTCCGCAAACCAAATCTGGGGATCGGTTTATACGGGGGCTATATATAATTATGGACCGATGTGGACCACTTTTTGCACGGTTGTTAGAGACTATATACGCACCCTATGTACCAAATTTCAGCCGGATCGGATGAAATATTCTTCTCTTAGAGGCTCCGAAATCTGAGGGTATATATATAATTATGGACCGATGTGGACCAATTTTACCATGATTGTTAGAGACCATATATCAACACCATGTACCAAATTTCAGCCGGATCGGATGAAATTTGCTTCTCTTTGAGGCTCCGCAAGCCAAATCTGAGAATCGGTTTATACGGGGGCTATATATAATTATGGACCGATGTGGGCCAATTTTTGCATGGTTGTTAGAGACCATATACCAAACCCATGTAGCAAATTTCAGCCGGATTGGTTGAAATTTGCTTCTCTTTGTGGCTCCGCAAACCAAATCTGGGGATCGGTTTAAATGGGGGCTATATCTAATTATGGACCGATGTGGACCACCTTTTGCATGGTTGTTAGAGACTATATACCCACACCATGTACCAAATTTCAGCCGGATCAGATGAAATATGCTTCTCTTTGTGGCTCCGCAAGCCAAATCTGGGGATCGGTTTATACGGGGGCTATATATAATTATGGACCGATGTGGACCACTTTTTGCATGGTTTTTAGAGACCATATACCCACATCATGTACCAAATTTCAGCCGGATCAGATGAAATATGCTTCTATTAGAGGCTCTGCAAGCAAAATCTGAGGGTCCGTGTATATGGGGGCTATACGTAAAAGTGAAACGATAAGGCCCATGTGCAACACCATCCGACCTAAATCAATAACAACTACTTGTGCCAAGTTTCAAGTCGATAGCTTGTTTCGTTCTGAAGTTAGCGTGATTTCAACAGACGGACGGACGGACATGCTTAGATCGACTCAGAATTTCACCACGACCCAGAATATATTACTTTATGGGGACTTAGAGCAATATTTCGATGTGTTACAAACGGAATGACAAAGTTAATATACCCTCCATCCTATGGTGGAGGGTATAAAAACAAAACATAAAATTCAGAGAATTATTATTAGTTTATTTAAAATCATAATAGATTATGAAGATAAATACCAAAAAATAAAGGTACTAACAACTAAGGTTTTCGACCTAAATTCATAGAAATGCTTGAAATATTTACTTGGATCGATAGTACGGTCCATATTATTATTAAAGAATATTTGATGTAAATGTTGACTGCCTCAAATGGTCCAAGCTCTTAGTCCAATTTTGGCATACTCTTAGCAATACAAAGAAATGCTCCGATATGTCAATTGAAACGGGCTTGTCTGTATAGACATGAGCTTTAACAGCCCTACAAAAAATTGTTTAAAGGCGTTAAATCGCACGATCTAGGCGGCCAAATGCGTTTTGGCTTTGTAGTCAAGATACAAATCTAAAGACGATTTGGTTAATTTTGCAGAATTTTTCAAGCCAAGTTGACCTTAGTCAAAGAAATGTATCTTTCATGTGAAGGCACCCATTCTTAAGTCGGATCACATAAGTACAAGGCCAAAATGACTTCGACTTTTGGACAAGGAAAAAACGTTATATCAGAGAAATGCGTCTTTTATGCAAAGCAAAATGTGTATGTTATTCGTACTTTGAGGACAATAAATCTTTAGCCTCACGACAATATTTTTTCAGTGTACGCATGCCGTGTGGCATCTTCTTATTGAAACGACTTAGAGGAAGTACGGTCTAGCCCATTAACCGTACCAAACTGTGAATTTGTCTGGATATATTGGTAGCTCTTGGAATGAATCTGGCTGATCTTTACTCCAAAATTTTAATCCCTTAAAAACCAGCCTTTACTTCCCCATTAAAAGTGAGCTTCCAAACATGTAGTTTGGATACGGTCTCTAACAACCGTGCAAAAATTGGTTCATATCGGTCCATAATTCTATTCAGCTCACATATAAACCGATACTCAGAGTGGCGGATCTTCTTGGAGGTGCAAATTTCATCCGATCCGGTTGAATAACAATTAGCGGGATAATCATCATCAAATCAATTCTTCATTATTAATATTATTGGCATTTAATACAATTGTACTTAAAAGCTCATATTTATGCTTATTGGATTGAATGGGCTCACTGACCATATAACATTGAACTTGTGTCTAGTGATGAACGTGTCCAGATTTGTAGTAATTATTTTTAATTGTTTCTTGATATCAATCATTGTTATGCAAATGTATAATTATATGGTATACAATGGTGTGATTTAGAATATTAAATTGTCATGTCAGTATAACCAATGCAAAAGGTAAATTTACTATTATTTATTTGTATCATTATATTAGTTTAGAATATCACATGGAGAAAAACCTAAGTTATTATTATTATATTAAAATTATGCAGATCAAAATATTTTCAATTCCATGTTTAATATAAGAAAAGAGAATACCTGAAAGGGTGTGTGACGTGCGTCCAGAAATCAAGCGTAGCCAAAAAGCAATGAAAATTGTATTTTTGGATCCGGGGGTGGTGCAAAATTGGGTCAGAAGCAATGAATTTTACACGAACTTGCTATAGTACGGAAGTAGTCTTTTTAATCATCCGCTGCATTGATTTCGCATTATTTCTTCAGATGTAATCTCAGTATTTTCGGTTTCATTTTAGAAAAAAAAAAGGAAAAACTCAAAAAATTAAAATGTTCTTAACTGCCGAGAAATGGATCGGTATACTTTTCAAATATTTTTTGCGAAATTTCAATTCTTTTATTTTTGTCCTTACTAGGTTTTATACACAGTAAAATTCAGAAAATTAAAATGTTGAATACTGCGTAAAAATAGGGTTTTTATATATCCTCTCAAGAAAACCTTCCATGGAAGAGAAAATTAAGTCCATCTCTGTGCCAAGTTTCAAGTCGATAGCTTGTTTCGTTCGGAAGTTAGCGAGATTTCAACAGACGAACGGACGGACATGCTTAGATCGACTCAGAATTTCACCACGACCTAAAATTTCGACGATTATTATTTTATTCATATTCATATTATTTAGTATTCCTAATTTTTCTTTCATACTGCGATACCGGCATTTTGATTAGTATTTGGATTATTCCCATTGTTTCTGTAATCAACCAAGTTCCCTCAATAAAGGAAATCTATAAGCCCAATTAATGGGGCGCAGCCTGTGACGATGATAATATTTAATCAAATTTCATTTTAGGGGTGTGTCCCAATGAATGTGATGACGGTCGGCATTCTTTTGATTGCTCTTGCAATTTAATTAAATGATATCATTTTAATAAACAGAAAATTCTTCATGTGATTTAAATTTTAAACTTCGAAGGTGGTGCGATAAATACTTGGCCTGTGAAAAAGAATAAACATTTTGGATGGGTAATTATTAAAGATTACGCAAACTACATTTAAGGCAAGGTAGCTTAAAACTTCCTAACATCGTCTTCTAAATTGTAAGTAACATATGTCCATACGTGGTATATATTAAATTAACAACATTTTCTATAGAAATAAAATTTTAACAAAATTTCCCATAGAAATAAAATTTTGACAAAATTTTCTATAGAAATTAAAAATTTTGACAAACTTTTCTTTAGAAATAAAATTTTGGTAGACTATTTTTGGTTCGAGTGGCAACCATGATTATGAACCAATATATGGACCAATTTTTGTGTGATTGGGGATTGGCTATATATAACTATAGACCGATATGGACCAATTTTGGTATGGTTGTTAGCGGCCATATACTAACACCACGTTCCACATTTGAACCGGATCGGATGAATTTTGCTCCTCCAAGAGGCTCCGGAGGTCATATGGGGGCTATATATAATTATGACCCGATGTGGGCCAATTTTTGCACGGGTGTTAGAGACCATATACCAACATCATGTACCAAATTTCAGCCGGATCGGATGAAATTTGTTTCTCTTTGAGCCTCCGCAAGCCAAATCTGGGGATCGGTTTATATAGGGGCTATATATAATTATGGACCGATGTGGACCAATTTAAGCATGGTTGTTAGAGACCATATACCAACACCATGTACAAATTTTAGCCGGATCGGATGAAATTTGCTTCTCTTTGAGGCTCCGCAAGCCGAATCTGGGGACGGTTTATATAGGGGCTATATATAATTATGGACCGATGTGGACCAATTTGTGTATGGTTGTTAAAAACCATATACCAAAACTATGTACCAAATTTCAGCCGGATCGGATGAAATTTGCTTCTCTTTGAGGCTCTGCAAGCCAAATCTGGGGATCGGTTTATATGGGGGCTATATATAATTATGGATCGATATGGACCAATTTTTGTATGGTTTTTATAGACTATAAACCAACACCATGTACCAAATTTCATCCGGATCGGATGAAATATGCTTCTCTTAGAGGCTCCGCAAGCCAAATCTGAGGGTCCGTTTATATGGGGGCTATACGTAAAAGTGGACCGATATATCCCATTTGCAATACAATCCGACCTACATCAATAACAACTACTTGTGCCAAGTTTCAAGTCGATAGCTTGTTTCGTTCGGAAGTTAGCGTGATTTCAACAGAAGGACGGACGGACTTGCTTAGATTCAGAATTTCACCGCGACCCAGAATATATATACTTTATGGGGTCTTAGAGCAATATTTCGATGTGTTCCAAACGGAATGACAAAGTTAATATACCCCCCATCCTATGGTGGAGGGTATAAAAACAATCTTTTCTGCCTAATTGCATTTTCCCTCACATCTTTCTCACTTCCACGAGGTATTTTAGTTCTTTTTCTATAATACAAACAATGTAGAAGAAATTAATCGATTTTACACATTTTTAAAATTTTACCTTTCGCCTGGACGGCCAAGCATAGTTGGGGTGTCCACGAGCCGATTAAACAAATTTTGTTTAACAGAAACATACATTTAATTGAATCAATTTAATTTAATTTGACACCGTGGAGCAGTGGTTGTTACGCCTTACATACCAAGGGTCCTGGGTTCGATCCCTACTTCGACCGAACACCAAAAAAAAATTGTGTTTTTTTTTACATATATTCCAAATATGTTCGGAAGATTCCGAAAAGATGTTCAACATTACAAAAAATTTGTTTTACATATATTCCAAATATGTTCGGAAAATTCCGAAAAGGTGTTCAACATTACATACTACTATATTAAATGTTTACTATGAAACTGTAAAATGTATCTTATTAAAGACTTAAAGTCAGAAAAAAACAGTGCTTCATATAAACGAAAGGGACTGTGTTGTTGGTTGAAGAAAAATTTTTTTATTAAAAAAAATAAAAATTTTCTAACAAACGATTTTTTGTTAAAAGTTTAAATGTTTTTTTAAAGTTTAAAATTTTCAAAAAACTCTAATAAAAGAAAAACGTTTTGGGTACACGTATTTCAAACGTTTCTTTTTTTCTTTGCGTGTATATGTACTTGTGCCACTGTAACTTTAACATACGACTGCCCTTCACATGTATATGGCGATCATTACAAATGTAACATATTATGGTAATAAATTACATAGTCTCTGCGATCATATTATGATTTAAATACAAATTGAATAATGGCTAGGACCATAGACCTAACATAAGAACTTTTTATACCCTGCGCCACACTGTGGAACAGGGTATTATAAGTTAGTGCATATGTTTGTAACACCCAGAAGGAGACGATATAGATACATGGTGTCTTTGGCAATAATGCTCAGGGTGGGTCCCTGAGTCGATATAACCATGTCCGTCTGTCCGTCCGTCCGTCTGTCTGTGAACACATTTTTGTGATCAAAGTCTAGGTCGCAATTTAAGTCCAGTCGCCTTCAAATTTAGCACATGTTCCGAATTTGGGTCAGAATAGAACCCTATTGATTTTGGAAGAAATCGGTTCAGATTTAGATATAACTCCCATATATAGCTTTCGCCCGATATGCACTAATACTGACCCAGCAGCCAGAGTTTTATACCGATTTGCTTGAAATTTTGTACAAACATAACACTTAGTCGTATAGTCAAGTGCGCAAAATTTAATTGAAATCGGTTCAGATTTAGATATAGCTCCCATATAAATCTTTCGCCCGATATGGACTTATATTGCGCCAGAAGCCAGATTTTTGGCCGAATTTGGTTGAAATTTTGCACTAGGAGTACAATTAGTAGTATAGTCAAGTGTGCCAAATTTGATTGAAATCGGTTCAGATTTAGATAAAGCTCCCATATATATCTTTCGACCGATATGGACTAATATTGTCCTAAAATTCAGAGTTTTGGCCCAATTTGGTTGAAATTTTTCACAGGGAGTAGATTTAGCATTGTAGCTATGCGTGCCAAATTTGGTTGAAATCGATTCAGATTTAGATATAGCTCCCATATATATCTTTCGCCCGATATGCACTTATATGGACCCAGAAGCCAGAGTTTTATCCCGATTAGCTTGAAATTTTGCACAAGGAGTACAATTAGTAGTATAGTCATGAGTGCCAAATTTGATTGAAATCGGTTCAGATTTAGATATAGGTTCCATATATATTTTTCGCCCGATATGGACTTATATGGCTCCAGAAGCAAGAGTTTTGGCCCAATTTGGTTGAAATTTTGCACTAGGAGTACAATTAGTAGTACAGTTAAGTGTGCAAAATTTGATTGAAATCGGTTCAAATTTAGATATAGCTCCCATATATATTTTTCGCCCGATATGGACTAATATGGTTCTAATAGCCAGAGTTTTCGCCCAATTTGATTGTAATTTTGCACAGGGTGTAGATTTAGCATTGTAGCTATGCGTGCCAAATTTGATTGAAATCGGTTCAGATTTAGATATAGCTCCGATATATAGCTTTCGGCCGATTTACACTCATATGACCACAGAGGCCAATTTTGTCCTCCGATTTAGTTGAAATTTTGCATAGGGAGTAGAATTAGCATTGTAGCTATCCGTGCCAAATTTGGTTGAAATCGGTTCAGATTTAGATATAACTCCCATATATATGTTTTTCTGATTTCGACAAAAATGGTCAAAATACCAACATTTTCCTTGTAAAATCGCCACTGCTGAGTCGAAAAGTTGTAAAAATGACTCTAATTTTCATAAACTTGTAATACATGTATATCGAGCGATAAATCATAAATAAACGTTTGCGAAGTTTCCTTAAAATTGCTTCAGATTTAAATGTTTCCCATATTTATACCCTGCACCACACTGTGGAACAGGGTATAATAAGTTTGTGCATTTGTATGTAACGCCAAGAAGGAAAAGTCAGAGACCCATGGTTTAGTATACCGATCGTCTTAGAATTAAATTCTGAGCCGATTTAGCGATGTCCGTCTGTCTGTCTGTCTGTCCGTCCGTCTGTCTGCCTGTCTGTTCATGTATTTTTGTGCGCAAAGTACAGGTCGCAGTTTAAGTCCGATCGTCCTCAAATTTGGCATAGGGCCTTTTTTTGGAACAGAGACAATCGCTATTGATTTTGGAAAAAATCGGTTCATATGTAGACATAACTGCCATATATATTTACAGTCGACTCCGCTTTACTGAAACGTTAAAAATGCAGCCATTTAATTTCAGTTATCCGAAGTTTTTGCTAAAGCGGACTACGGATAACTGAAAAAAACTTCCAGTAATGCGAACTTCGGATAACTGAAAAAGTTTCAGTAAAGCGGACTCCGTATAACTGGAAAAAAATCCACTCAATTTCAGTTAACCGAACTTATGACCAATGCTATGTACATAAAATAATAAAAACAAGGTGTTTGATTCCGTGTGTGTGCCATCTACAATTTTACCTTTCAGTTGATTTTATTTACAGAGTGATTTAAACTGTTTTGAAAGTGCCATCTTCACTTGAAATAAAGCGTTCTCAATACGGAGAAGAAAATGTACTCTCTCTCAATAGCGAGAATGTGGCATTTTCAGTAAAGCGAAGTCATACTAATGTGACGAAACTCATTTGAACACAAAAAACTTTTCAGTAATCCGATTTTTTCAGTTAAGCGGAGTTTCACTAAAGCGGAGTAATTTAAATGAAATGGACAGAAAAAACAACTGGGGAATGCGATCGATTTCAGTTATCCGAGGTTTTTCAGTAAAGCGCATTGCGCTAAAGCGGAGTCGACTGTATCCCCGATCTGGTCATAATTGGCGTGTTTATCAACCGATGTTCTTCAAATTCAGTACATCAGAATATTTTATGAGTCTCGCAAAACTTGTAAAATATCAGCTAAATCGGTTCAGATTTAGATATAGCTCCCATATATATCTTTCGTCCGATTTAGACTCATATGACCACAGAGGCCAAAGTTTACTACCGATTTTCGTCAAATTTTGCATAAAGAGTAGAATTGACATTCTACCAATGTTTGGTAAATTTGATTGAAATCGGTTCAGATTAAGATATAGCTCCCATATATAGCTTTCGCCCGATTTACACTCATATGACCACAGAGGCCAATTTTTAACTCCGACTTAGTTGAAATTTTCTCCCATATATATCTTTCGCCCGATATGGACTTATATGGCCCCAGAAGCCAGACTATTGGCCGAATTTGGTTGAAATTATGCACTAGGAGTACATTTAGTAGTATAGTCAAGTTTGCAAAATTTGATTGAAATCGGTTCAGATTTAGATTTAGCTCTCATATATATCTTTCGCCCGATATGGAGTAATATGGTCCTAAAAGCCAGAGTTTTGGCTCAATTTGGTTGAAATTTTGCACAGGGAGTAGATTTAGCATTGTAGCTATGCGTACCAAATTTGGTTGAAATCGATTCCGATTTAGATATAGCTCCCATATATATCTTTCGCCCGATATGCACTTATATGGACCGAGAAGCCAGAGTTTTGGCCCAATTTGGTTGAAATTTTGCACTAGGAGTAGAATGAGCATTATAGTCATGTGTGCTAAATTTGATTGAAATCGGTTCAGATTTAGATATAGCTCCCATATATATGTTTTTCTGATTTCGACAAAAATGGTAAAAACACCAACATTTTCCTTGTTAAATTGCCACTGTTTAGTCGAAAAGTTGTAAAAATGACTCTAATTTTCCTAAACTTTTAATACATATATATCGAGCGATAAATCATAAATAAACTTTTGCGAAGTTTTCTTAAAATTGCTCCAGATTTAAATGTTTCCCATATTTTTTTTACTAACATTGTGTTCCCGACTTAAATTTTGAGTCTATAGATTTTGTAGAAGTCTATCAAATCCTGTCCAGATCGAGTGATATTCAAATGTATGTATTTGGGACAAACCTGTATATATAGGTTAGGTTAGGTTATGTGGCAGCCCGATGTATCAGGCTCACTTAGACTATTCAGTCCATTGTGATACCACAGTGGTGAACTTCTCTCTTATCACTGAGTGCTGCCCGATTCCATGTTAAACTCAATGACAAGGGACCTCCTTTTTATAGCCGAGTCCGAACGGCGTTCCACATTCTAGTGAAACCACTTAGAGAAGCTTTGAAACCCTCAGAAATGTCACCAGCATTACTGAGGTGGGATAATCCACCGCTGAAAAACTTTTTGGTGTTCGGTCGAAGCAGGAATCGAACCCACGACCTTGTGTATGCAAGGCGGGCATGCTAACCATTGCACCACGGTGGCTCCCTCCCTGTATATATAGCCCCAACACATTTGACGGATGTGATATGGTATCGAAAATTTAGATCTACAAAGTGGTGCAGGGTATAATATAGTCGGCCCCGCCCGACTTTAGACTTTCCTTACTTGTTTTTTTTTTTTTTTTTTTTTTTTTAATGTTGCACTTTAAATAATTGACTAAACAATGCCAATGATATGTGTCATTATACCCTTCACCACTACTGTGGTACGGGGTATAATAAGTTTGTGCATTTGTATGTAACGCCAAGAAGGAAAAGTCTGAGGCCCATTTAGTATACCGATCATCTTAGAATTAAATTCTGAGTCGATTTAGCGATGTCCGTCTGTCTGTCTGTATATGTAATTTTGTGCACAAAGTACAGTTCGCAGTTTAAGTCCGATCGTTCTCAAATTTGGCACAGAGTTCTAAATACAGTTTTGCGAAGTTGCCTCAAAATTGGTTCAGATTTAAATATTTCTAATGTGTTTTTAATAACATTGTGCTTCATCCCAGGGCATTAGCCGATTTAAATTTTAATTCTAAAGATTTTGTAGAAGTACAAAAAATTATCTCCAAATCGGTTAAGACATAAATATTTGTATATGGGAATACAAACATTCATGAAGAAGTTAAGATGGTAACACAAATTGTGGTCTACCAAGTGGTGAAGGGTATAATATAGACGGCCCCGCCCGACTTTAGACTTTACTTACTTGTTTTAAAATAATTTTGTTACTTCCTCATAACGCTGACAATGACTATAAACAATATTTGTTTATAAAAAAATATAAACAAATTGTATATCATAAAAATCTAACACAATCTTGGTCAATTTGTGGCTTACTTATAGAAGTTCTAATCACTACCGTTTGTTGTTTGACGGTTTATCACGCAATAATCGGCTCTAAAGCATTGAGTTCGATATATAGCCCCTGCGATCGTTTCACTCGGTAGCAGCAGCCTATAGTACATCACACACGCAAAGAAGGAATATGATCGCCTCAAACATGTTTCAAGAGCAAAATGTTATTTTTGTATGGTGACCCTGTAACATGTTTGCCACTAAAATGTTATTTTCTTGTCAAATATAACATGCTTGCCGAAATCAGATACATGATTTCCGAGAAAATAACATGGTTGCGAAAACCATGTTACATGGTCACCACCCAAAAATAACATTTTGCTCTTAAAACATGTTTGAGGTGATAATATTCATTCTCTGGATGCACCCAGTTGCTCACACCAAATACACTGCAAAAGCTTCTTTCCTTAGATATTGTTGTTGTAAAAGTTGTTACACCCTCCACCATAGGATGGGGGTTAGAGTATATACCCTTCAAGTAGTTATTATTCACGTAGGTCGGATGGTATTGCAAATGGACCATAGCGGACCACTTTTACGTATAGCCCCCATATAAACCGAACCCCAGGTTAGGCCTGCGGAGCCTCTGCGGGGATCAAATTTCATCTGATTGTTAGGTGGTGTAAGTATATGGTATCTAACTACCATGCAAAAATTGCTTCATATCGGTCCATAATTATATATAGGCCCCATATAAATCGATCCCCAGATTTGACCTTCGGAGCCTCTTGGAGGATTTAATTTCATCCGATTCGGTTGGAATTTGGTAAGTTGTACTACGATATGGCCGCTAACAATCATGCCAAAATTGTTCCAAATCGGTCTATAGTTGTTCCAAATCGGTCTATAGTTATCACATAATTGGTCATCAGTTCATAATTATAGGTTAGGTTAGGTGGCAGCCCGATGTATCAGGCTCACTTATACTATTCAGTCCATTGTGATACCACATTGGTGAACTTCTCTCTTATCACTGAGTGCTGCCCGATTCCGTATTAAGCTCAATGACAAGGGACCTCCTTTTTATAGCCGAGTCCAAACGGCGTCCCACATTGCAGTGAAACCACTTAGAGAAGCTTTGAAACCCTCAGAAATGTCACCAGCATTACTGAGGAGGCATAATCCACCGCTGAGAAACTTTTTGGTGTTCGGTCGAAGCAGGAATCGAACCCACGACCTTGTGTAGGCAAGGCGGGCATGCTAACCATTGCACCACGGTGGCATAATTGTAAATAGCCCCCATATAAAGCGACCCACATATTTCACTTTTGGCTCTCTCATTACTACGCAACAGTTCGATTCGTAATTATTCATAGACTCCACATTATACACCGATCAAGAACTGAATTATACACATACGAGTATTTAATCGGTCTTTTTTGTCTAATATATACCCCGTATGGACCAACTTACAAATTGGAACACGTTGTGAAGAAGCTTTAAGATACCTACCTACTATCATAGACCAATTAATTCGTTTGTAGATTTCAGTCATTAGTAGAAGTTTCTACGCAATCCATGGATTCAGCCTGGGCGAACTTACAGCCGTGTATACTTGTTTTATGTGAATTCATTCAATTTTTGCGACAAGGATTGGATGTGTCCAGAGTTATCTGGTGGTTCGTCTTGAGGGTTTGTAGGTCTGCCGTGGGAGGTCACTTTCATCCGGTGCAATGAGCGGTGGTCGAGCTCCGATCAGAGCATTAGACTATTCAGTCTAATGCTCTGATCAAAGCTCCGATCAGAGCATTAGACTATTCTTTTAGCTTCTCACTGTTTCATCTACATTATCCATGGATATTTGGCTTTGTCGTCTATTAGCTTCTCTAGACTCTTAAGAAGGATTCATTTTCATTTGAATGGGGCGGTATTGCTTTTCACGGATAAAAACAATATTTGTTTATGTCCTTTTTCCTGCGATATAGGATAAGGGGACATAGCCAACAACCACGGAATAGTTCGGTCAAGAAAGCTTGCATTTCCGCCGTTATAATACCATAGGTTGCCAAGCTACTTAAAGCAATATATGATGATGATTTTACACTCCTTGGTACATAGCCGGAATTCCAACATTTTTGCTCCTCATTTAATACATTTCCGTATGGAATAGAATTGATAACCTGTTAAAAATTTTCGAGATATTGTTTTATTGTATGGATCAGTATCTAGTACATTCGACTACCAACAATCTACAGGAAATTGCCCATCATTGTCACTTAAGTTATATAAATATTGACCATATACGTATTCCAGAAATTTCTTGATATCAATCAGAGATCAACAGAATTCAACAATACTGCTACGTAACATAATTAATTATTTCTGAAGTGTAAACAATATCACAGTGTCCACTAACATTATGTGTCAATATAATTATGATTTAACAGATAACATAACTTATACACCACTTATAAACATTCTGACATAGATAATGATAGCGTCCAGAAAGCTATCAACATTTCTCGAAACTGTGAAAGCAAAAGCAGACTATGCCATTTTTAGTATACACCTGTGATCATAATAAGACATAAGATATATTTACTCTCAATATTATCAAGATCCTTATGTAAATATGCTCTGATAACTTAGCGATAAATCAGTTTATGTTTAAACAAGACAATTATTTACACACTTCACTTTATAAGACAATCGTGTAAAGTGCGCGTTTTAAAAAGTGAATTGCATACCAATTGTCTGTAGATAGTGGCCAAATCAATAGACATTCAGACATAATTTGATTAATTTGTTCAAATGTCCTATTAACATACTTACATTTTTACTTGACAACAATTTTGAATAAATGAAATGAATTTGCGCGCTTATAATTGCAATAGACAGGGTCATGGGAGGACTCGAAATAAAGAGTGAGATTGGAGAAAAATATTGTTTTTAATTATAAAAGTTCTTGTTGCATCAGCGAATGATCAATAAGTCAAAAGTGACGTTTTTGTGGAAAGTTAATTATGAGCGTGTACAGATCGTCGCGTTTACTATACCATCAAGTAGGACATGGTAATTATACCCTTCACCACTACTGTGGTACAGGGTATAATAAGTTTGTGCATTGGTATGTAACGCCAAGAAGGAAAAGTCTGAGACCCATCGTTTAGTATACCGATCGTCTTAGAATTAAATTCTGAGTCGATTTAGCGATGTCCGTCTGTCTGTCCGTCTGTCTGTCTGTCTGTCTGTTGATGTATTTTTGTGTGCAAAGTACAGCTCGCAGTTTTAGTCCGATTGTCCTAAAATTTGGTATACGGTCCTGTTTCGGCTCTAAGACGATCCCTATTGATTTTGAAAAAAATCGGTTCAGATTTAGATATAGCTGCCATATATATTTTTCACCGATCTGGTCATAATTGGCGTGTATATCAACCGATCTTCCTCAAATTCCGTACATCCGAATATTTTATGAGTCTCGAAAAACTTGCAAAATATCATCCAAATCGGTTCAGATTTAGATGTAGCTCCCATATATAGCTTTGGCCCGATTTACACTAATTTGCCCACAGAGGCCAATTTTTTGCTCCGATTTAGTTGAAATTTTGCACAGGGAGTAGAATTAGCATTGTAGCTATGCGTGCCAAATTTGGTTGAAATCGGTTCAGATTTAGATATATCTCCCATATATAGCTTTCGCCCGATTTGCACTCAAATGACCACAGAGGCCAATTTTTTGCTCCGATTTAGTTGAAATTTTGTACAGTGAGTAGAATTACCATTGTAGCTATGTGTGCCAAATTTGGTTGAAATCGGTTTAGATTTAGATATAGCTCCCATATATAGCTTTCGCCCGATTTACACTCATATGACCACAGAGGCCAATCTTTTTCTCCGATTTAATTGAAATTTTGCACAGGGAGTAGAATTAGCATTGTAGCTATGCGTTCCAAATTTGGTTGAAATCGGTTCAGATTTAGATATATCTCCCATATATAGCTTTCCCCCGATTTACACTCATATGACCACAGAGGCCAATTTTTTGCTCCGATTTAGTTGAAATTTTGCACAGGGAGTAGAACTAGCATTGTTGCTATGCGTGCCAAATTAGGTTGAAATCGGTTCAGATTTAGATATAACTCCCATATATATGTTTTTCTGATTTGGACAAAAATTGTCAAAATACCAACATTTTCCTTATAAAATCGCCACTGCTTAGTCGAAAAGTTATAAAAATGACTCTAATTTTCCTAAACTTCTAATACATATATATCGAGCAATAAACCATAAATAAACTTTTGCGAAGTTTCCCTAAAATTGCTTCAGATTTCAATGTTTCCCATATTTGTTTGTACTAACATAGTGTTCCACCCTAGTCCATTAGCCGACTTAAATTTTGAATCTATAGATTTTGTAGAAGTCTGTCAAATTCTGTCCAAATCGAGTGATATTTAAATTTATGTATTTGGGACAAACCTTTATACATAGCACCCAAAACATTTGACGGATGTGATATGGTATCGAAAATTTAGATCTACAAAGTGGTGCAGGGTATAATATAGTCGGCCCCGCCCGACTTTAGACCTTCCTTACTTGTTTTTTACTAACATTGTGTTCCACCCTAGTGCATTAGCCGACTTACATTTTGAGTCTATAGATTTTGTGGAAGTCTATCAAATTTTGTCCAGACCGAGTGATATTAAAATTTATGTATTTGGGACAAACCTTTATATATAGTCCCCAACACATTTGACGGATGTGATATGGTATCGAAAATTTAGATCTATAAAGTGGTGCAGGGTATAATATAGTCGGCCCGCCCGACTTTAGACTTTCCTTACTTGTTTTGGTCTTCTTTATGTTCCGCTTGACAATAGCCCAGTATTTCTCAATTGGGCGGAGCTCTGGCGTGTTGGGAGGGTTCTTGTCCTTGGGAACCACCTGCACGTTGTTGGCGGCGTACCACTCCATGGCCTTTTTACCGTAATGGCAAGATGCCAAATCCGGCCAAAACAGTACGGAACAACCGTGTTTCTTCAGGAAAGGCAGCAGACGTTTATTCAAACACTCTTTAACGTAAATTTCTTGGTTGACAGTCCCGGAAGCTATGAAAATGCTGCACAGGTACAGATGGCTTGCTAAACCAGATATTTCTTTGCGAACTTTGACAGTCTTATGTGCTTGAAAATATCTGCTACCTTTCCCCTTACTTTTGCCGTATAAAACTCCTGTCCCGGAAGCTGCTTGTAGTCGGCTTTGACGTAGGTTTCGTCGTCCATTACCACGCAGTCAAACTTCGTCAGCATCGTCGTGTACAGCCTCCGGGATCGCGCTTTGGCCGTCGTATTTTGTTTATCATCGCGATTTGGAGTCACTACCTTCTTGTAAGTCGATAGTCCGGCTCGTTTTTTGGCTCGATGCACGGTTGTAGACGATACACCCAGCTTATTTGCGGCATCTCGGAGAGAGAGGTTAGGGTTTCGCTTGAAACTACCGGCAACTCTCTTTGTCGTCTCAGCTGCTTCCGGTTTTCGATTTCCCCCCGATCCAGACTTCCTGCACGCTCACAAAAAATCGCTTCTGTAACATATACTCCCAAACATATTTTGCTTCAAGCATATACATTTTTGGCTATTGCCCAAACATTTATATGTTTGATCTCTTCCAATATATAATATGTTTGAAAGCATATAACAATATATGTTTGGGTAGTCAATTTCCAAACATTTTGTATTTTTGCATCCAAATTCAATAATGTTGTCTTCCAAAAAACAATATGTTATTATGTAAACATATAATATGTTTGGAAGCATTTTGCACCCAAAAATATTATATGCTTAAAAAAATCCTCCCAAATAATATTGTGCTCAAAATTTTATTTATATATTTACAATCATAATGAATTACGAAAATAAACAGGTAATATAGGTGCTAACAACATAGGTTTTCGACCTGAATGCTCAAAATTTTGTTTCTGCCTAATTGTATATTCCCCCACATCTTTCTCACTTCCACGAGATTTTTTAGTTCTTAGCACTTTTTTCTGTGATACCAACATTGTAGGAGAAATTATTCAATTTTATGATTTTTTTTATTTTAATTTTACCTTTTGCCGGACGGGGATTCGAACAGCGGACCACACAGTTTGTAAGGATCAAAGAAGTAGTAGATCAGTTGCCCAAGGAAAAATAAAATGTTAATTTTGTAATAACAAGCAACAACCACCAACTTAATTCAATATCGCTCCCTGTTAAACAGCGCTCCAAGCTACTAAACACATATATGTTTATAGGCTATTTCTAAATTAATATATGTTTGCATCCAAGCATATTATATTTAAAAACATTTTATGTCCCAAACATAATATGTTCTAACATGTTAACATATATGTCCCAAACATGTTATGCTAGTTTATGAACATTATATGCTTGCACTCAAAAATATTGTGTTTAAAAATTTGTTTTCCAAACATATAATGTTTATAGCCAAACATATGAAAAACAGTCTTTTTCATCCGTGTGGCTGTCGACAAACGTTCCCCAAATACTTTAATTACATTTGTAACGGTTGATTTGGCAACTTTGAACGATTTTGCCAGCTTTGCGTGCGAGTAGCTCGGATTTTCGCGATGCGCGAGCAAAATTTTGATACGCTGCTCTTCTTGCTTGGACGGCATTTTGACAACTGAAGAGTGAATTCCAAAATAAAAATAGGAGCAACATTCAACACACACACACCTTCAAAATGAGGGGTGTTCAGCTTTTTTAAATGCAAAATTGAAAGAAATACGTCAAGTTTATATTGACGAAATTTTTACCGTATCACCCTTTACCCTTTTGCCCATTCAATTTGGAGACATCGGTGTAGAAATCTATACAATGTTTATTTACGCCCTCTAAAAACCGTGCAAAATTGGTCTAAATCTGTCCAAACTTATAAAGGGTGATTTGTTAAGAGCTTGATAACTTTTTTTTAAAAAAAAACGCATAAAATTTGCAAAATCTCATCGGTTCTTTATTTGAAACGTTAGATTGGTCCATGACATTTACTTTTTGAAGATAATTTCATTTAAATGTTGACCGCGGCTGCGTCTTAGGTGGTCCATTCGGAAAGTCCAATTTTGGGCAACTTTTTCGAGCATTTCGGCCGGAATAGCCCGAATTTCTTCGGAAATGTTGTCTTCCAAAGCTGGAATAGTTGCTGGCTTATTTCTGTAGACTTTAGACTTGACGTAGCCCCACAAAAAATAGTCTAAAGGCGTCAAATCGCATGATCTTGGTGGCCAACTTACCGGTCCATTTCTTGAGATGAATTGTTCTCCGAAGTTTTCCCTCAAAATGGCCATAGAATCGCGAGCTGTGTGGCATGTAGCGCCATCTTGTTGAAACCACATGTCAACCAAGTTCAGTTCTTCCAGTTTTGGCAACAAAAAGTTTGTTAGCATCGAACGATAGCGATCGCCATTCACCGTAACGTTGCGTCCAACAGCATCTTTGAAAAAATACGGTCCAATGATTCCACCAGCGTACAAACCACACCAAACAGTGCATTTTTCGGGATGCATGGGCAGTTCTTGAACGGCTTCTGGTTGCTCTTCACTCCAAATGCGGCAATTTTGCTTATTTACGTAGCCATTCAACCAGAAATGAGCCTCATCGCTGAACAAAATTTGTCGATAAAAAAGCGGATTTTCTGCCACTGATTTTGGTAATAAAATTCAATGATTTGCAAGCGTTGCTCGTTAGTAAGTCTATTCATGATGAAATGTCAAAGCATACTGAGCATCTTTCTCTTTGACACCATGTCTGAAATCCCACGTGATCTGTCAAATACTAATGCATGAAAATCCTAACCTCAAAAGAATCACCCTTTATTTAGCACCCTCCCCCCCCCCAATATACACCGATCCCCATTTTTGAAATCCGAAACATCGTGGATGAGTAAATTCCATCCGATCCTAATTAACAGATCTTAGGATTAAATATATTTCGTTATGCCAGATCTTCGATGGCAGAAGGTGCGGCCAAAATGCGACGAGGTTTATTTTAGGATTTCGTCCATATCATAGCCCATTTTAAATAAAACCAATTTTTTCACATTTCGTTTCAGGGGATTACTTTATTACAATATAAAGATGATTCTATTTTAAATTCTACATTTATACAAATGCAAATTGAATGATCATAACATTAAAAAATAATAATGATAAAATTCGTAAAAAAAAGAACTTAAAATCTTAGAGATACAATTACTGGGGTGTGATTACATTCGAAAATTAGTTTAACCTAAAAATTACCATATGTAGACCATAACCGAGGCATGGTACGTTGCGACATAAACTGACGGAAGGGATTAATTCGAACGTTCTTAATAATGCAATTTGGTGATAAATCAATCTGGAATAGAACATGGAAATAAATGAAGGTAAAGACTGAAGACGGGAAGCACAATTTTAGCCAAGCAGAAAAGCTAATGGTTTAATGATCTTCGGAATGCGCATATTTCGGGGCGTTTTTTATATTTTTTTGAGCTAGGCTCTTGCATTTGCTTGTGATGCATAGATGCGTATAAGCCATTCAGGCCAAAAGTAACTTACAGCTTGAGCACTAGTAATCTTCATGGGCTGCTTGCCAGGACATACAATGAACGATTCATGGCCGGCCAATAGGGGAGCATTAACAACGCTAGGTCTAGGCAATGGAGGTGGACTCAAAATGGGAGTATTGAAAATGGGTCCAGGACGATAGGAGGGAACTTTAGGATGTACTGGTATATGATTGCCGTTGTCGATATTGTTTGATATAACTGAAGGATTCAGAGAGGATGATGAGGCCCCAGAGGCTGTAAATGGAAAAGAGAAATTGTTGTTTTTCGTTCATCACTGATAGACCAATATTTAAAGATGAGGTGAACTTACCCTTGACATAAATTTGAAATTCACATTTGGCCGAAAGACCATCTTCATTAGTGGCTTCATAATACACGGAATGGGCACCCAATCCAAAAAGTTCTCCAGGCAGCTAAAAGTAAAGTCAATTCAATTTACTATGCTTTGTCCTATCTCTCGCCCAGCTTACCCTTGACTTATAGACCTTCTTTAAGGGTCCATATTTACTGGTGAATCGTGGCTCCTCCCATACAACGGACCTATACATTTGATGCTCTCCCATGGTCACCTCAAATGAGGGTGTACAAAAATCTACTGTTAGACCATTGGCATGACGTACATTTATCACTGTCTTACAACGAGCCTTGCGACCTGTTATGGGATCATGACCACGGAATACCACAACATAAGTTCCTTCACCTAAATGGGCTTGCAAATCCTTTGTCCAGGCTGGTGATGACTCAATGTAACGATAATCCAAATTCGTTATGGGCTTTTGCAAGATGATGTGAGTTGTACGCTCGTTGGGAGCAAGGAATACTGTGGTATTTCGAGGGCATTTGATAAAAGGCCTTTGGACACCAACACGAATGCCACCAACACCACCAGCATATGGTGTTACTTGGAAACCGAAATCAGGACGAGCATTGAAGGTTGTCGGCACTGTATTACTATTTGGCATTGCAGCTGGGTAGGTGGGCATACTTGGCAATGCCATAGGTGTGAAACCATTTGATACACCCAGACGCGGATCAACAACACCGGGCGCCGCAGCCGCTGTTGCCATTGGCATGCAATCAAATGTTCCATTATACGACCATTGCTTATGGGATGTGCAGACAGCTACTGCTGCTCCAGCTGGCACATGGCCAGCATTACATTTAAGATGGCATTGTTCACCCACACTGATTTTACCAAATGTACAGGATGCCGGTGAAATGATACCATGTTGGGGCAAAGGCATTTGGGGACACGTCATTGCTGCAAACAGAAAAAAAGAACAAAACGATAGCAAAAACACCTCAATCTCAATGAAATCACAAAGAAGAGCAGGCCTTTCAAGTCCTCTTTACTTACGCAAACACACACTCTCATGGAGGTCCCATTGCCCAGAGGCATTGCAATGGCGATGAGAGGGACCTTGAAGTTCGAAACCAGGATTACACCAAACCTTGCAGCGGGTATTGTAGAAACGTTTCTTCTTATGGCGATATTTGGTACAATGGATGGCCCCATTGGCAGGAGCTTCCAAGGGTTGACAGTGGTCACGCATTTCTTGAACAATTTGGCAAGTTCTACGATCAGCCCCCAAACGTTGGCCCAAGGGACAGCGACATTCAAAACCTCCATTGTGATTGAAACATTCACCGCCCACACAACCTCCATTATTGTCCAGGCATTCATCTATGTCAGCACAATCGCGCCCATTCTCCAAACGATAGCCCTTGGGACACAAACACTCATAGGAGCCATTGGTATTGCGGCATTGATATTGGCAAACTCCCGGAAGGGAACATTCATCAATATCTTCACATTGGCTGGGATCATTACGTCCGAAAGTGTAACCCGCTGGACATGTAATGGGACATGGATCTCCTGGGTTCTGGGGTTTGGAGCCATCAGGACACGTACATTCGTAGGAGCCAGGAAGATTGCGACATTTAAATGAGCAACCACCATTGTTCACCAAACATTCATCGACATCCACACAAGTCTTACCATCCTTATCCAAAATCATACCTGTGGGGCAAGAACAGCCTTGGCTGGGATCACACATGTGGGAGCAGCCCCCATTATTCTCTGAACACTTAGAGTTAAGGCAGGTTTTCTCATCCTGGCCGAGAGTGAAACCCTCAGGACAAGCACACAAATAGGAACCCATGGTATTGTAACAATCATGACTGCATCCATGGTCAGATGCATCACACTCATTAAGATCCACACATGCCGTTTGGGTCTCACCCAAATAATAGCCACTGGGACATGAGCATTTATATCCGCCGTCGACATTCACACAACCATGGGAGCAATCATGTTTGCCCTTAGCACATTCATCGATATCCAAGCAAGTCTTCTCATCGCCGGCCAACTCGAAACCTGCCTCACAAGCACAGGCATAAGACCCTAAAAGATTTACACAGATGAAGCTACAATTTGCATAGCCCTCAATGAGACACTCATCGATGTCCAAGCAAGCATGACCATTGGATGATAGAATGAAGCCTTCGTGACATGAACATGAATAACTGCCTATGGTGTTCAAGCATTGGTGATCGCAACCGCCATTTGAAATTAAACACTCATCATTGTCCAAACACAATTGGCCATTTGCTGAATCCAAATGATAACCCCTTGGACAAGAACACTCCACTTGACCATTGGCTGAATGACAGGCATGAGAACAGCCACCATTATCCTTTAGGCAGAGATCCACCAGTATGCAGGTTTTATTATCAGCATCTGATAGCAAATGGCCCGGAGGACAGGAGCACTCATACGATCCCGGGAGATTCATACAAAAATGAGTACAACCACCATTCTCTATGGAACATTCATCGATGTCTAAGCATGATTGTGAAGATGACTGAGATTCGGGTGATAGGAATGACGATGATGATGATGACGCATATGATAATGGACTGACCGAATACGAGGTATTATACAAATGGTAATGATGGGAATTTTCCTCTAGCCGTTGATCGAATGGTAATGGAATGATATTTAGGGCTAAACCCAAAGCATAGCCTTTGGGACATAGACATGTGAAGGACCCATTAAGATTTTCACAAGTCATCTCCGGTTGGCAATTGTGCAAGCTAAGAGCACACTCATCGATATCAAAGCAATAATCCTTGAGAGGACCATTGAGGAATTCAAAACCTGGATGACATGAACATGTAAACCCACCTGCTACATTGGTACACAATTGGTGGCAACCACCATTATTGATCTGACACTCATCAATGTCCAAGCAAGATTTGCCATTGACATCCAAGATGAAGCCCTCTTCACAGGAGCATTCGCCATTTCCGTGGCAAATGTGATCACAGCCATTCTTATTGACCGCACACAAATCCGATTCCACACAATTCAACTGCGAGTCATCCAATACCAAATTGCCAGGACATTCACAACGGAAACTATCACCCTGAGGTAGACACTCATGAGAGCAACGATTTTCGCTACAAGGATCGTTAACGTTACCCAATGACTCACAAATACCCTCGGCATTTGGTTCCGAGCCATCTTCACATACACAATTGAAGAGTCCCGGTAAATTCACACACTTCAGAAGGCCACAGAGATCTGGTTGCACCTGGCATTCATTAATATCCACACATTGGTGGTCATTACCCTCAGGAAGGAAATAACCTTCGGGACATTGGCATTGATAACCTCCTTGGGAATTTAAACATTGATGGGAGCACAAATGGCCTCCCTCCATGCATTCATCGATGTCTACACAGCGATTGCTCTCCTCACGATAACCCGCAGGACAAAGGCACATAAAACCGAATTCATTTTGGGCTTCATTGCAGCTACCTGGAGCACATAAAGCTGCACCATTTTCACGCTCACAAGCAGTTTGACTCTCAACGCAGGTATAGCCATTGACCAATGCATATCCTGGCGGACATGTACACTCAAAGCCTCCTGTTGGTAAATCTTCACATTGATAGGAGCAACGAGTTCTATTCAAAATAGGATTCTCCAAATCGGCACATGTATCCGTGGTGCATGTGCGACCATCCTCACTCAAATGCATCATAGATGGGCAATAGCATCGGAATGAGCCCTGGGTATTTTCACAATAATGGGAACATATTTTATAGGCCGCCCCATATTCCTCCTCCTCGGCCACAATGGAACACTCATCAATGTCTACACAAGTTCGCTCGTCCTCGGCCAAATCATAGCCGGCTGGGCATGTACACTCGAAGCTGCCTTCAGTATTGACACACATCTGACAACCGCTTGTACCCTCGGCACATTCATCCACATCCACACACTGACCGTTGAGGGCTTTGAATCCAGGTTCGCATTCTTGGGTAGCGGGCACTGAGCCGGGTTCAGAACTTTCTTCGTGTTCATCATGGGTATCTGAATGCTCTTCACCAATCACCTCAGTTTCATTGGTACCTTCATTATTGTTAGGTGAGTTAACACAGCGATAAGAGCCTGGAGTGTTTTCACAGCCATTCGAACATTCCTCAATGACTTCCGGCAATTCACATTCATTGATATCTAAAATGAGGAATGGAATGGAAAATTATTTCAGCAACACCATTTAAAAAGTTTTTCTATTTGTGGGACTTCTAATTGGATTTAATGGATAATTTTACACTCAAAAAAAAGTGAACCCTATATTTCACTAAAGCTGATTTAATTCTCTTTTAGTTCATGGAATTATTACGTTTTAAGAAAGTTTCCATGCCATTAACAATTTTTTGCGTACGTAAGTTAACTTAACTAAAGCAGAAGAAAAAATTATACACAATTGAAGTATAAAGTTGAACTAAATTCGTGTCTCCCACAAAATAGTTCAGAATTCCTTAATATTTGTAAATTTTACCAATAATGCGTCCATCATGAACTTCGTATGGCACTAAAGACATTTTTGCAATTTTGAACTCCAATTTTTTCGTTCAAACTACGAAATTTTCTTTAATAAGTGAAAAATAATAATTTTGTCTGATAAATCTTCTCAAATTTGTCGAAAATTTTTTACTTGTTTTTGCGAAATCGGAGCGACATCTGCGTTTATAATACTGTTTAGTTAAAATTTTCTACAATTAATCAAATTTTTCAACAATTAACTAAAATTTTCTTTCCTGGTGGGTTCACTGTTTTTTCAGTGTAGGATCAGGTGCAGACCCATAAAGAGCATAAACCTATTTCGTATATCAATTTTCAATTGAATGGGTAGGTAGCAAATAGGTATCTGAGACAAGTTCGATCTCGATATGAGTTTAAAAGAAATGATCCGAAATGTGAAGATCAAACTCCATGCCGCAATGGTAGAAAACTTGCCCGTGAGATGATCATATCGCTAGAACTGATATATCTTTGATATATTGAAAAATGAGCTTGATTTAAATCCATTGAAGTTCGAAAAAGTGTTACAGTTAAGCGATGCACAAAAAGAGTTCGCTTGCACAAAAGTGGTAAGTTATCGAGTTTGTTTTCCTCTTATTATTTATTATTGAGGAGTTTGTGAACAAACAAAATGATCGGGCTTACTTGCCAAAGAGGTCAGCTGAAAATTTACACCTTCGATTGGCAACTAGAACTCAAGAAAGAAAGAAACAAAAAACAGTTATGAGAATTACACAGAAAAAAGAAAACAATTTTATAGCAAGCAAGAATGAACTACGTCGTGTGAAAATTGAACTAAATTATACTTCACATTTTGAGATTTCCACAAAAACCGTTTTTAAAACGAGGAACATTTAATGCCTTGGTGTACTTTTTAACTACAACTCACGAAATTTTACCCTCTCAAAGGAGAATAAGTGAACGAAAAATAAAGAAGAAAATCATTGGCGCCAAATCATGACTACTTTAACCATACTGTAGTTCATTCTTACTGGTTTTTGGTCATGGTTTGGTCATACGGTCATTGAACTTCATATTCACATTTAGTTCATAAAATGTTTTAGACATACTTAAAAAATGGAAAATTGATTGGGCTGTGCAAAATTTCGACAAAAACAATAAAATTTTACTACAAACAAATATTTTTGATACCCTCCATCATAGGATGGGGGTATATTAACTTTGTCATTCCGTTTGTAACACATCGAAATATTGCTCTAAGACCCCATAAAGTATATATATTATGGGTCGTGGTGAAATTCTGAGTCGATCTAAGCATGTCCGTCCGTCCGTCAATCTGTTGAAATCACGCTAACTTCCGAACGAAACAAGCTATCGACTTGAAACTTGGCACAAGTAGTTGTTATCGATGTAGGTCGAATGGTATTGGGCCATATCGGTCCACTTTTACGTATAGCCCCCATATAAAGGGACCCACAGATTTAGCTTGTGGAGCCTCTAACGGAAGCATATTTCATCCGATCCGGCTGAAATTTGTCCACATCGGTCCATAATTATATATAGCCCCCATATAAACCGATCCCCAGATTTGGCTTGCGGAGCCTAAAAGAGAAGCAAATTTCATCCGATCCGCCTGAAATTTGGTACATGATGTTGGTATATGGTCTCTAACAACCATGCAAAAATTGCTCCACATCGGTTCATAATTATATATAGCCCTCATATAAACAGATCCCCAGATTTGGCTTGCGAAGTCTCCAAGAGAAGCAAATTTCATCCAATCCGGTTGTAATTAGGAACATGGTGTTAGTATATGATCTTTAACAACCGTGTCAGAATTGGTCCATATCGGAACGTGGAACGTGGTGTTAGTATATGGTCGCTAACAACCATACCAAAATTGGTCCAATCACACAAAAATTTTTCCATATCGGTTCATAATCATGGTTGCCACTAGAGCCAAAAATAATCTTCCAAATTTTATTTCTATAGAAATTTTTGTCAAAATTTTATTTCTATAGAAAATTTTGTCAAAATTTTCTTTGTAGAGAAAATTTTGTTAAAATTTTATTCGGTTCATAATAAAATTTTCATCATAGTCAAAATTTTATTTCTATAGAAAATTTTGTCAAAATTTTATTTCTATAGAAAATTTTGTTCAAATTTTATTCGGTTCATAATCATGGTTGCCACTCGAGCCAAAAATAATCTACCAAGATTTTATTTCTACAGAAAATTTTGTCAAAAGTTTATTTCTATAGAAAATTTTGTTAAAATTTTATTTCTGTAGAAATTTTTGTCAAAATTTTCTTTCTATAGAAAATTTTGTCAAAATTTTTATTTCTATAGAAAATGTTGTGAAAATTTTATTTCTATAGAAAATTTTGTTAAAATTTTATTTCTGTAGAAAATTTTGTCAAAATTTTATGTCTACTTTGTCAAACTGAATTATATACGTAATGGATCGATCTTTTTTGATTTAATATATACCACGTATGGACTTACATACAATTTAGAAGATGGTGTTAGGAGGTTTTAAGATACCTTCCCATCGGCAAGCGTTACCGCAACATAAGTAATTCGATTGTGGATGGCAGTGTTTAGAAGAAGTTTCTACGCAATCCATGATGGAGGGTACATAAGCTTCAGCCTGGCCGAACTTACGGCCTTATATACTTGTTTAGGTTTGCGACTGTCGCAAAATTGTAAACGTCGTAAGTAACAAACGTCGCAAATTGAAAATACTTCAGTCGCGTCGCCTGGGCACCGAATTCGATGATATCCAAGATGATGGTATGTTCGAAAAAGTTTTAGTTCTCCGGAATGTTCATAAAATTATAAACAGATTTAAAAAAAGTAGAAGCCAGTAGCCTCATTTCAGAAGAAGACTTCAAGCCAAAATTACTATGTCCTACTCGATAGTGCAGTAAACGTGACAATCTGTACACGCTCATGCTCATATTAGCCTTCCACAAATTTCTGCAGAAACTGACAGCGAAGAAAAACCACTACTTAAATAAGAGTGAATTTTAAAAATTCACTTTTTTAATTATTAGAACCAACTTCCATACTAATTAAAAATTGTCAAAACTATTTATATAGTCACTGATGCAACGAAAGCTTGCATGAACATTATAAACGATGCAAAATGCCAATAGTTTGAAGTTGAGAATGCGAGATTTATATCTACTTAAGTTTTCAATAAATATAATGTAACATCATAATTTGTACATCCCTTTTATCGGGGAGCCATACTAAATTAAATTAAAACAAGTATATATGTTACGGCCGTAAGTTCGGCCAGGTAGAATCTTATGTACCCTCCACCATGGATTGAGTAGAAACTTCTACAAAAGACTGTCACCCACAATCGAATTATTTGGGTTGTGGTATCTTAAAACTTCTTAACATCGCTTTCTAAATTGTGAGTTAGTCCATACGTGGTATATATTAGACAAAAGAGATATGTATAGGTAAGTCTACAAATAATTACGAATCGATATGGACTTTTGCACGGTACGTAGAGAGCCAGAATTGAAATATGGGGGTCGCTTATATGGGGGCTATATAACATACAATTATGAACTTGATATGGACCAATTTTTGTGTGATTGGGGATCGACTTATCTGAGGGCTATATATAATTATAGACCGATATGGACGTAGCTAGGCATGGTTGTTAACGGCCATATACCAGCACAATGTATCAAATTTCAACTGACTCGGATGAAATTTGCTCCTCTAAGAGGCTCCAAAACCAAATCTCGGGATTGGTTTATATGGGGCCTATATATAATTATGGACCAATTTTGGCATGGTTGTTAGAGACAATATACTACCACCACGTACCAAATTTCAACCAGATCGGATGAATTTTGCTTCTCCAAAAGGCACCGGAGGTCAAATCTGGGGATGAGTTTATATGGGGGCTATATACAATTATGAACTTGATATGGACCAATTTTTGTGTGATTGGGGATCGATTTATCTGAGGGCTATATATAACTATAGACCGATATGGACCTAGCTAGACATGGTGTGGACTGATATGGACCCCTTTTGGCATGGTTGTTAAATATCATATACTACCACCACGTACCAAATTTCAACCAGATCGGATGAATTTTGCTTCTCCAAAAAGCACCGTAGGTCAAATCTGGTGATCGGTTTATAATCCGATACATTGAATCTTTTGATTTAAAATAAAAATGCTTCAAACCTAAGCCAAGATTTATTTTAAGATTTTTGCATTTTTGGTTTAAAATTTTTTGGAAGTAAGAGAATATTTTTTACTTTGTAGTATCTCTTATAATCTGGATTTTTAACTGGCATTTATTTGTACGTGAATAGCTTTATTAGAATATCGCCAAAAAGAGACTGAAAAATCGATAAATTAAATTTGTATCCCAATTTTATTGATCTTAGATTTAAAGCTAAATGGGTTCCTGTATTTATTTTAAAGAAGCCGCATCTTTGACTCGGAATCAATACAAAAATCTTTAGGAGAAGGTCAACATATTTGCTTCCAAATAAACTTTTATTGTATATGGATTTTTACACCCTCCACCGTTGGATGGGGGTATATTAACTTTGTCATTCCGTTTGTATCACATCGAAATATTGCTCTAAGACCCCATAAAGTATATATATTCTGGGTCGTGGTGAAATTCTGAGTCGATCTGAGCATGTCCGTCCGTCCGTCTGTTGAAATAACGCTAACTTCCGAACGAAACAAGCTATCGACTTGAAACTTGGCACAAGTAGTTGTTTTTTATGTAGGTCGGATGGTATTGCAAATGGGCCATATATGCCCACTTTTACGTATAGCCCCCATATAAACGTACCCTCAGATTTGGCTTGCGAAGCCTTTAAAGGGTGATACGGTCAAAATTTGGTCAATATAAACTTGACGTATTTCTTTCAATTTTGCATTTAAAAAACCTGAACATCCCTAATTTTGAAGGTGTGCGTGCGTAGAATGTTGCTCCTATTTTGATTTTGGAATTCACTCTTCAGTTGTCAAAATGCCGTCCAAGCAAGAAGAGCAGCGTATCAAAATTTTGCTCGCGCATCGTGAAAATCCGAGCTACTCGCACGCAAAGCTGGCAAAATCGCTAAAAGTTGCCAAATCAACCGTTACAAATGTAATTAAAGTGTTTGGGGAACATTTGTCGACAGCCAGGAAGTCTGGATCGGGGGGAAATCGAAAACCGGAAGCCGCTGAGACAACAAAGAGAGTTGCCGGTAGTTTCAAGTGAAACCCTAACATCTCTCTCTCCGAGATGCCGCAAATAAGCTGGGTGTATCGTCTACAACCGTGCATCGAGCCAAAAAACGAGCCGGACTATCGACTTACAAGAAGGTAGTGACTCCAAATCGCGATGATAAACAAAATACGACGGCCAAAGCGCGATCCCGGAGGCTGTACACGACGATGCTGACGAAGTTTGACTGCGTGGTAATGGACGACGAAACCTACGTCAAAGCCGACTACAAGCAGCTTCCGGGACAGGAGTTTTATACGGCAAAAGGAAGGGGAAAAGTAGCAGATATTTTCAAGCACATAAAACTGTCAAAGTTCGCAAAGAAATATCTGGTTTGGCAAGCCATCTGTACCTGTGGCTTGAAAAGCAGCATTTTCATAGCTTCCGGGACTGTCAACTAAGAAATTTACGTGAAAGAGTATTTGAATAAACATCTGCTGCCTTTCCTGAAGAAACACGGTTGTTCCGTACTGTTTTGGCCGGATTTGGCATCTTGCCATTACGGTAAAAAGGCCATGGAGTGGTACGCCGCCAACAACGTGCAGGTGGTTCCCAAGGACAAGAACTCTCCCAACACGCCAGAGCTCCGCCCAATTGAGAAATACTGGGCTATTGTCAAGCGGAACCTAAAGAAGACCAAAAAAAACTGCTAAGAACGAACAGCAGTTCAAGGCAAACTGGCTTTCTGCGGCGAAGAAGGTGGACAAGGTGGCTGTACAAAATCTGATGGCAGGTGTCAAGCGTGAGGCCCGGCAATTCGGATTTGGAAAAGCGAAAGCCTAACTGAATATTTTTCCTGAATTTTATACTAATTGAACTTGAAAAAGAAATAATTTGATTTTTTAAATAAACGATTTCACCGCGTTTTCCCTTGACCAAATTTTGACCGTATCACCCTTTAAGAGAAGCATATTTCATCCGATCCGGCTGAAATTTGGTACTTAGTGTTGGTATATGGTATCTAAAAACCACGCAAAAATTGGTCCACATCGGTTCATAATTATATATATCCCCCATATACACCTATTCCCAGATTTGGCTTGTGGAGCCTCAAACAGAAGCAAATTTCGTCCGATCCTGCTAACCTTTTGTACATTGTGTTCGTATATGGTCTCTAACAGCCATGCAAAAATTGGTCCACATCGGTCCATAATGTAGCCCCCATATAAACCGATTCCCAGATTTGGCTTGCGGAGCCTCAAAGAGAATCGAATTTAATCCGATCCGGCTTAAATTTGGTACATGGTAATAGCCATGCAAAAATTGGTCCACATCGGTCCATAAATATATATAGCCCCCATATAACCCGATCCCCAGATTTGGCTTGCGGAGGGTCAAAGAGAAACAAATCTCAGCCGATCCGGCTGAAATTTGGCCCATGATGTTGGTATATGGTCTCTAACAACCATGCAAAAATTGATCCACATCGGTTCATAATTATATATAGCCCCCTTATAAACCGATCCCCAGATTTGGCTTGCGGAGCCTCTAAGAGAAGCCAATTTAATCCGACCCGGTTGAAATTTGGAACATGGTGTTAGTATATGGTCTCTAACAACCGTGCCAGAATTGGTCCATATCGGTCCATAATTATATATAGCCCCCATATAAACCGATCCCCAGATTTGGCTTGCGGAGCCTCTAAGAGAAGCCAATTTGATCCGATTCGGTTCAAATTTGGTACATTGCGATAGTATATGACCGCTAACAACCATGCCAAAATTGGTCCATATCGGTCCATAGTTATATATAGCCGATCCCCAATCACACAAAAATTTGTCCTTATCGGTTCATAATCATGGTTGCCACTCGAGCCAAAAATAATCTACAAAAATTTTATTTCTATAGAAAATTTTGTCAAAATTTTATTTCTATTGAAAATTTTGTCAAAATTTTATTTCTATAGAAAATTTTATAAAAAATTTATTTCTATAGAAAATTTTGTTAAAATTTTATCTTAATAGAAAATTTTATAAAAAATTTATTTCTATTGAAAATTTTGTTAAAATTTTATTTTAATAGAAAATTTTATTAAAAAATTTATTTCTATAGAAAATTTTGTTAAAATTTTATTTTAATAGAAAATTTTGTTAAAATTTCATTTCTATAGAAAATTTTGTCAAAACTATATTTCTATAGAAAATGTCAAAATTTTATTTCTATAGAAAATTTTATAAAAAAATTATTTCTATAGAAAATTTTGTTAAAATTTTATTTTAATAGAAAATTTTATAAAAAATGTATTTCTATAGAAAATTTTGTTAAAATTTTATTTTAATAGAAAATTTTATAAAAAATTTATTTCTATAGAAAATTTTGTTAAAATTTTATTTTAATAGAAAATTTTGTTAAAATTTCATTTCTATAGAAAATTTTGTCAAAACTTTATTTCTATAGAAAATGTTGTCAATATTTTATTTCTGTAGAAAATTTTGTCAAAATTTTATTTCTATAGAACATTTTATCAATTTTTTTTTTCTATAGAAAATTTTGTTAAAATTTTATTTCTATAGAAAATTTTGTCAAACTTAATTATATACAAAGCAACACTTTATTATATACAAAGCAAAACACTTAATTATATACAAAACAAAACTAACGGTGTTAGAAGATTTTAAGATACGTTGCCATTGGCAAGCGTTACCGCAACCCAAGTAATTCGATTGTGGGTGGCAGTATTTAGAAGAAGTTACTACGCAATCCACGGTGGAGGGTACATAAGCTTCGGCCTGGCCGAACTGACGGTCGTATATACTTGTTTATTCTATTTTTTTATTATTCTCATTTCCTTGCGATCCTCCCGAAACCATCAAAATATTAACCAACTCTACACAGATTTTGGTAATTGTATAACCGTTACCTTACAAATCCTCTTAATAACTGGCACCAAATTTTTGTTTTTGTTCGACAACCGTTTTCCTCTTTCATAGCAAAACTTTACCAACCTTCACAAGTTTTATCATTTCCGGTCATACGATATCCGCTTGGACATAGACAAAATATCCGGCCTAACGAAGACAAGCAAATGTGCGAACAACCGCCGTTATTAAGCGAACATTCGCCGGCATCTAGGCATGTATGATTGTCCATTGATAAGTGGGTGCCGGGCAAATTGTCACAGCTACAACGATAACCAGCCCAAAGATTATGGCAAGTATCCTGGCACGGACCATGGCCATTACGCAAAAGGCATTCGTCAATGTCTAATTGCCAACGAAGGACGAAGACGATGTGAAATGGCCAACATGGTTAAATAAATTGTGAACAATTAACAGCACAGTGATGTCGACAACATTGATGGTAATGGTGATAATGATTGGTGGTGGCGAATGTATACGTATGCATGGGTGTGTGTATGTGCATGTGTGAGATAGAAAAATATATAAAAGAAAATAAGAAATTTTCATATGCCCACATGAGAAGAAAAATTGAACTTCAGAAAATTTTCGAAACCTACCAATGCAAGTATTGCCCGTTAGCGTATTGATCTGAAGACCACTTTGGCAGGAGCATTTAAAAGAACCTGGCAAATTTTGACAAAATTGTTCACAACCACCGTTATTTATTTTGCATTCGTTAATATCTGCAGAGGAAAATTAAAAAGAAATTGGCATATTAATTACACTGAATGGAATATTGTCGTGAGACCAAAAATTTTAAGTCCTTAAAATATGAATGCGAGTTTGGCTTAGAATAGAAGACGAATTTCTCTGTAATAAGTTTTTTTCTCTTTGTACAAAACCCGATAAACTTTTCAATGAAGTCGTTTTGTCCTTATAGTTTATTGATTCGACTTAAAATTGGGTATCTTAACATGAAAGAAAATTTTGTTTAACTAAGGTCGACTTGGCTTTAATAATTCTTATTTTTTTTTTTCAAAATTTATGAACTCGACTCAAAATTTCTTGACTTTTTTATCTTCACTACAAAACAACACTTTATTTTGAAGACTTTTTTACTTGAAACAACGCATAATTTCTACTTTTAATCGAGTCTAAATTTGTTAAACAATCTACCAAAAAATGGTAGATTGTTTACTGTTATTGTGATTGGTAGAATTTTTCATGTTTTGGTAGATTTAGCGAAACATTCCTCTAAGAAAACAAAATTGGAAAAATGTTGACCAAATTTTCTATAGAAATAAAATGTTGAGAAAATGTTCTATAAAAATTAAATTTTGACAAAATTTTCTATAAAAATAAAATTTTGACAAAATTGTCTACAAAAAAAAAAAAAAAAAAAAAAATTCAATAAAAATAAAATTTTGACAAAATTTTCTATAACAATAAAATATTGAGAAAATTTCTATAAAAATAAAATGTTGACAAAATATTCTATAAAAATAAAATTTTCTATAAAAACAAGTAAGTAAAGTCTAAAGTCAGGCGGGGCCGACTATATTATACCCTTCACCACTACGAATATGTACACCAAAATTTGTGTTACAAACTCAACTCCTTCAAATTTGTTTGGAGTTATTATGAAGGTTTATATTTCCATATTCAAATATCTATATCTTAACCGATTTGAAGATATGTGGTCTATTGTGGGTTATGATATATTATTTGGCCAAGTTGATTTGTACCATTTTATGAATTCTTACTCAGTTTTTAACCTATTTGAAACAAAACAAGTTAAAAATACCCATTAAAAGTATGGAAATAAACATGTTATAAAAAATTGAATGAAAAGAACTTCCTGGGTAGTTAAAATAAAGAACATCATTGGGAGTGCCTCCTCTGGAAGCGCTTTTAAAGTTGTGCCTTTGGAAGAACTTCAAAATTTTTTTGCTATTTCAAACGGATCGTATCTTTCACGGAACTCTAGAAATCAAATCTGGAGATAATTTAGATAGGGTCTATGTAAATTAACATGTGGTCTGATATGGTCATGGTTATCATAGGGCAACATATTGACGTAGAACACAAAATTTCGTGAGGCCAAATAAGTCAAATCTGATAATCGTTGTATGGACCCATATAAACCAACATGTGTATGATTATAAGTGGACATAGAGATAAAAGTTGAACAATTCATTTAAATTTTTGTCTGACACATAGATGGCGTCGCTAGTATTAAATGCATATTATTTTTATATAGTACCAACCTTCAAATGATTCGTGTCAAAATTTGACATCTGTAAGTCATTTAGTTTGTGAGATAGAGCGTCTTTTGTGAAGCAACTTTTGTTATTGTGAAAAAATTGGAAAAAAGGGATTTCGTGTTTTGATAAAATACTGTTTTTTTGAAGGGAAACAAGTATATACGGCCAGGCCGATGGTGGAGGGTACCACCATGGATTGCGTAGAAACTTCTACTGAAGCCGATGGCAAGGCATCTTAAAACTTCCTAACACCGTAATATATACCACATAGTCCATACGTGGTATATATTAAACTAAAAAAGACCGATTAAATACATATATAATTAAGTTTAAAGTTTCTATAGAAACAAAATTTTGTCAAAATAAAATTTTGACAACATTTTCTATAAAAGTAAAATTTTGACAAAATTTTCTATTTCTATAGAAATAAAATAATAAAAATATTTCTATAGAAATAACATTTTGACAAAATTTTCTATAGAAAAAAAATTTTGTCAAAATATTCTATAGAAATAAAATTTTGACAAAATTTTCTGTAGAAACAAAATTTTGACAAAATTTTCTATAGAAATAACATTTTGACAATGTTTTCTATAAAAATAAAATTTTGGTAGATTATTTTTGGCTCGAGTGGCAACCATGATTATGAACCGATATGGACCAATTTTTGTGTGATTGGGGATCGGCTATATATAACTATAGACCGATATGGACCAATTTTGATATGGTTATTAGCGGCCTTATACAAACACCACGTTGCAAATTTCTACCGGATCGGATGAATTTTGCTCCTCAAGAGGCTCCGGAGATCAAATCTGGGGAACGGTTTATATGGGGGGCTATATATAATTATGGACCGATATGGACCAATTCTTGCGTGTTTGTTAGAGACCACATTCTAACACCATGTTCCAAATTTCAACCGGATCGGATGAATTTTGCTCCTCTAAGAGGCTCCGCAAGCCAAATCAGGGGATCGGTTTATATGGAGGCTATATATAATAATGGAGCGATGTGGACCAATTTTTGCATGGTTGTTAGAGACCATATAATAACACCATGTACCAAATTTCAGCCGGATCGGATGAAATTTGCTTCTCTTAGAGCAATCTCAAGCCAAATTTGGGGGTCCGTTTATATGGGGGCTATACGTAATACAATTTGCAATACCATCCGACCTACATCAATAGCAACTACTTGTGCCATGTTTCAAGTCGATAGCTTGTTTCGTTCGGAAGTTAGCGTGATTTCAACAGACGGACGGACGGACGGACAGGCTCAGATCGACTCAGAATTTCACCACGACCCAGAATATATATACTTTATGGGGTCTTAGATCAATATTTCGATGTGTTACAAACGGAATGACAAAGTTAATATACCCCCATCCTATGGTGGAGGGTATACAAATACGGTGGAAGCAAAAACTTGGCTTGATAATGAGTTTCCGGACTCTACCCCAGGGAAATCAACAATAATTGATTGGTATGCAAAATTCAAGCGTGGTGGAATGAGCACGGAGGACGGTGAACGCAGTGGACGCCCGAAAGAGGTGGTTACCGACGAAAACATCAAAAAAATCCACAAAATAATTTTGAATGACCGTAAAATGAAGTTGATCGAGATAGCAGAGGCCTTAAAGATATCAAAGGAACGTGTTGGTCATATCATTCATCAATATTTGGATATGCGGAAGCTCTGTGCAAAATGGGTGTCGCGCGAGCTCACATTTGACCAAAAACAACAACGTGTTGATGATTCTGAGCGGTGTTTGCAGCTGTTAACTCGTAATACACCCGAGCTTTTTCGTCGATATGTGACAATGGATGAAACATGGCTCCATCACTAAACTCCTGAGTCCAATCGATAGTCGGCTGAGTGGACAGCGACCGGCGAACTGTCTCCGAAGCGTGGAAAGACTCAAAAGTCCGCTGGCAAAGTAATGGCCTCTGTTTTTTGGGATGCGCATGGAATAATTTTTATCGATTAACTTGAGAAGGGAAAAACCATCAACAGTGACTATTATATGGCATTATTGGAGCGTTTGAAGGTCGAAATCGCGGCAAAACGGCCCCATATGAAGAAGAAACAAGTAAGGGGCCGACCATATTATACCCTGTACCACTTTGTAGATCTAAATTTTCGATAAATTGGGGTAAAACTCTGAATTCTGGGACCGTATTAATCCATATCGGGCCAAAGATATATATCCAAATCCTATATCCAAATATGGACCGATTTCAACCCTGTGCAAAATTTCAACCAAATTGGGGTAAAACTCTAGCTTTTGGGACCGTATTAGTACATATCGGGCGAAAGATATATATGGGAGCTATATATAAATCTGAACCGATTTAAATAAAATTTGGCACACTTGACTATAGTACTAATTGTTTTTATTGTGCAAAATTTTAAGCAAATTAGGGTAAAACTCTGGCTTCTGGGGCCATATAAGTCCATATCGGGCGAAATATATATATGGGAGCTATATCTAAATCTGAACCGATTTCTTCCAAAATAAATAGGGTTCTATTCTGAGCCCCGAAAGAGGTGGCGCAGGGTATAAAAAGTGTTGTTCCACCAAGCCAACGCACCGTGCCACAATTTATTGAGAACGATGGCAAAAATTCATGAATTGGGCTTCGAATTGCTTCCCCACCCACCGTATTCTCCAGATCTGGCCCCAGCGACTTTTACTTGTTCTCAGACCTCAAAAGGATGCTCGTAGGGAAAAAATTTGGCTGCAATGAAGAGGTGATCGCCGAAACTGAGGCCAAAACCGGGGGAGTACTACCAAAATGGTATCAAAAAATTGGAAGGTCGTTATAATCGTTGTATCGCTCTTGAAGGGAACTATGTTGAATAATAAAAACGAATTTTGACAAAAAAAATGTGTTTTTCTTTGTTAGACCGGGGATTTATCAGCCAACCTATTATTCCGGAAAGATAACATTTTCATTGTGACATGAACAAATATTTTACATGGTTGTGGGCATATACTGACATCATGTACCAAATTTCAACCGGATGGGATGAAATTCACTCCTCCATAAAGGGTCCGATATTGTTCATTTGCAATACCATTCGACCTACATCAATAATAACCACTAGTGTAAAGTTTCAAGGCGATAGCTAGCTTCGTTCATAAGTTAGCGTGATATCAACCGACGGATGTTAACACAGGTTAACCTACTGCAAAGAGAATGTTTATAGATTTTCTTGCATACTTTTAGGCGACTTTATAAACACTAATATGTAAGTTAAGCTACTCTTGTTGTTTCCACAACATATGCTCTTAAACTGCAATAGAAATAGTAACGAAATGGCAAATAAATATAGAACACCGACAAAATAAATAATTGACCATAGGGTCAGATTAGGTTGAAAAGACGATTCAGGTTGTACTGTTTCATATGGGCTGATATGCCCTGACTGTTGTCCTGCTTTTCAGGAATAAATGAGAAGAAATGGTATTCTAAAGCAGTTCCTGAGACACATCAGTCGTAATGTGACCACCTCCTTCCATATACTCAACAAATGTGGTGTTTATATCTTTTATTCTTTTTTATTGCCTATACATTTTATCACAAATATTTCACACAATTTATGTCAAATATCATAAAAAAACTTAAAGAAGAAAGAGAAAGACAGGCAGATAAAAAAACACTGCATTTTTCCGATATAGACATAGAGTTGGCCACACTAATTCTATTTGAGAATATTAATTTGTCTCTTCTTTTCCTGAAATATTACCAAATTTCCTTCGTTTTGATGATTGATCATGTACCTTGCTGGTGTTCCATATTAAAATATATATTTTTATACCCTCCACCATAGGATGGGGGTATATTAACTTTGTCATTCCGTTTGTAACACATCGAAATATTGCTCTAAGACCGCATAAAGTATATATATTCAGGGTCGTGGTGAAATTCTGAGTCGATCTGAGCATGTCCGTCCGTCAGTCCGTCTGTTGAAATCAAGCTAACTTCCGAACGAAACAAGCTATCGACTTGAAACTTGGCACAAGTAGTTGTTATTTATGTAGGTCGGATGGTATTACAAATGGGCCATATCGGTCCACTTTTAGCCCCCATATAAACGGACCGCCAATTTTGGCTTGCAATTGCTCTAAGAGAAGCAAATTTTATCCGATCCGGTTGAAATTTGGTGCATGGTGTTAGTATATGGTCTCTAACAACCATTGCAAAAATTGGTCCATATCGGTCCACTTTTACGTATAGCCCCCATAAAAACTGACCCCCAAATTTGGCTTGCGATTGCTCTAAGAGAAGCGAATTTCATCTGAGCCGGCTGAAATTTGGTACATGATGTAAATATATGGTCTTATGGTTTTATTTCTGTAGAAAATTTTGTCAAAATGTTATTTCTATAGAAAATTTATGAAGCATTTCATAATTGGAGAGGACTATTTTGCAAAATCTTCCAAAATATCAGGAATTCTACCAATCTCCCAAACAGTAAAAAATCTGTCATTTTTGGTAGTTCATAATTGTATAGTAAAGGGTGATACGGTCAAAATTTGGTCAATATAAACTTGACGTATTTCTTTCAATTTTGCATTTAAAAAACCCCTCATTTTGAAGGTGTGTGTGTGTAGAATGTTGCTCCTATTGTGATTTTGGAATTCACTCTTCAGTTGTCAAAATGCCGTCCAAGCAAGAAGAGCAGCGTATCAAAATTTTGCTCGCACATTACAAATGTAATTAAAGTGTTTGGGGAACGTTTGTCGACAGCCTGGAAGTCTGGACCGGGGAGAAATCGAAAACCGGAAGCCGCTGGGACGACAAAGAGAGTTGCCGGTAGTTTCAAGCGAAACCCTAACCTCCCTCTCCGAGATGCCGCAAATAAGCAGGGTGTATCGTCTACAACCGTGCATCGAGCCAAAAAACGAGCCGGACTATCGACTTACAAGAAGGTAGTGACTCCAAATCGCGATGATAAACAAAATACGACGGCCAAAGCGCGATCCCGGAGGCTGTACACGACGATGCTGACGAAGTTTGACTGCGTGGTGATGGACGACGAAACCTACGTCAAAGCCGACTACAAGCAGCTTCCGGGACAGGAGTTTTATACGGCAAAGGAAGGGGAAAGGTAGCAGATATTTTCAAGCACATAAAACTGTCAAAGTTCAAAAAGAAATATCTGGTTTGGCAAGCCATCTGTACCTGTGGCTTGAAAAGCAGCATTTTCATAGCTTCCGGGACTTTCAACCAAGAAATGTACGTGAAAGAGTGTTTGAATAAACGTCTGCTGCCTTTCCTGAAGAAACACGGTTGTTCCGTACTGTTTTGGCCGGATTTGGCATCTTGCCATTACGGTAAAAAGGCCATGGAGTGGTACGCCGCCAACAACGTGCAGGTGGTTCCCAAGGACAGCGTATCAAAATTTGCTCGCGCATTACAAATGTAATTAAAGTGTTTGGGGAACGTTTGTCGACAGCCAGGAAGTCTGGACCGGGGGGAAATCGAAAACCGGAAGCCGCTGGGACGACAAAGAGAGTTGCCGGTAGTTTCAAGCGAAAACCTAACCTCTTCTACAACCGTGCATCAAGCCAAAAAACGAGCCGAACTATCGACTTACAAGAAGGTAGTGACTCCAAATCGCGATGATAAACAAAATACGACGGCCAAAGCGCGATCCCGGAGGCTGTACACGACGATGCTGACGAAGTTTGACTGCGTGGTAATGGACGACGAAACCTACGTCAAAGCCGACTACAAGCAGCTTCCGGGACAGGAGTTTTATACGGCAAAAGGAAGGGGAAAGGTAGCAGATATTTTCAAGCACATAAAACTGTCAAAGTTCGCAAAGAAATATCTGGTTTGGCAAGCCATCTGTACCTGTGGCTTGAAAAGCAGCATTTTCATAGCTTCCGGGACTGTCAACCAAGAAATTTACGTGAAAGAGTGTTTGAATAAATGTCTGCTGGCTTTCCTGAAGAAACACGGCTGTTCCGTACTGTTGTGGCCGTATTTGGCATCTTGCCATTACGGTAAAAAGGCCATGGAGTGGTACGCCGCCAACAACGTGCAGGTGGTTCCCAAGGACAAGAACCCTCCCAACACGCCAGAGCTCCGCCCAATTGAGAAATACTGGGCTATTGTCAAGCGGAACCTAAAGAAGACCAAAAAAACTGCTAAGGACGAGCAGCAGTTCAAGGCAAACTGGCTTTCTGCGGCGAAGAAGGTGGACAAGGTGGCTGTACAAAATCTGATGGCAAGCGTGAGGCCCGGCAATTCGGATTTGGAAAAGCGAAAGCCTAACTGAATATTTTTCCTGAATTTGATACTAATGGAACTAGAAAAAGAAATTTAATTTGATTTTTTAAATAAATGACTTCACCGATTTACACGCGTTTTCCCTTGACCAAATTTTGACCGTATCACCCTTTATAGCCCCCATATACAGCAATTCTGGCTCTACAATTACCGCACAAAAGTTCATATCGGTTCTTAATTATTTCTTCCCTATATATACCGGTCAAGAACTGAATATATATACGTATTTAATCGACCTTTCTTTTGTCTACTATATATAGCGCATGGACTAACTTACAACTTAGAAGGTGATGTTAAGAAGTTTTAAGATGTCTTGCCATCGGCCGCAACCCAAGTAATTTAATTGTGGATAACGTCTTTAGTACAAGTTTCTACGCAATCCATGGTGGAGGGTACATAAGATTCGGCCTGGCCGAACTTACGGCCGTATATACTTGTTTCAATGTATATTTTTTATTTTTTTTCTCGGTGAAGGCTATTTAATTTGAAAAAAAAAATCGAACTTTGCAAATATGTTTAGTCGTTTTTGAGTTATAGAATTTGAAATAAGTCAGAAATATTCAAAATTGCTAAAGTTTTCAATTTTGAAATTGCAACAAAAATCTCCAAGAGAATTTACTTTCATTATGCCACAATTTTATATGTGGACATATCGTCCAAAGTTCAAATCCTTGACCTACTAGTCACACTGCTCTTGGCTTGACCCTATAGGAAGACGTTTTTAGAAAGCATGATTGATCCATATGATATAGAAAATTTTCGATTTTTTCCACCTTCGGAACACGCTTTTTTTTAAGCCTTTGCTTTGGAGACCGATTTTCCGAAGTAATCTTCTATTAAAGAAACATAATTTGTTTGGAAGTCTCTCAATCAATATTGGCTCAAGCCAACTTACTGGCTAACACGCCTTACGAGTATAGTGGGATTATTTAGTATATCAAAGGAAAAACTCCTATACTTACCATGACACGTTGAGTAGTCATAAGGATCTAAACTGAACCCCTCACCACATGAGCATTGTATACGTGGCTGATTTTCTCCAGAGAAGACGACACGTTCGCATTTCTGATCACAACCACCATTATCACTGCCACAATTTGTATCCAAAACTCGTGGAGTATAGGGATCTTGAGGGGTTCCTGACTCAACAGCATTGCTTTCCACATTGGAGTTGGCCACCTTTGCCGCCTCATCAACCTCAACTTGACGGACCAATTCTTCATCATATCTTTGGGCTACAACTGGTTCGATTTCATTGCTCAGTTCTGGCAAATCTTCGGCATTAGTTACAGGTGGAGAGGGTGTGGGAGCTGGTGGTGGTGGGGGTGTGGGAGCAACATAATTGGTATGGCGATTGTCAACATCCTCTTCTTCTTCCTCTTCATCTACTTCTTCTCCACCACCAACATCTTCCTCATCTTCCTCTTCAACTTCTTCATATTCATAGTTTCCTGTAAGAGACAAATTTAGTTAGTCCTTATCTCGTGGACTTAAACTCTCTTACCTTCATCTTCCTCATCACTGTATTCACTAAGGGCCACACAACCTGGTAAATCTCCCACCCAAGCACGATTACTACAATAGAGGGTAGTAATATCAGCCTCCTCAAAATCATAGTTTTCATTACATGCATACATGGCCACTAGGAATATTTTATCTCCTTTGCGTCTCCTATCGTATTTGTGTACAAAGCCATGACGAATTTCGGGTGCCTTAACTTTGGCCTGAACACAACTCATGTCAAGAGTGCTGGCCAACGCTGGCGATACCATTCGGTCTTCTGGAATATTTTGTTTTTGTTGTTGTTTCTGTTTGGGCACTTGTGCTCCTGAGTCATCTACCACATTTGTTGTTGTTGTACTCTTAACACATTTTGGAGGTTCTGTATCCCATTCATCTGTATCCAGATCGCATATTAGTTCCGTTGCTCCTTGTAATTCATAGCCGCTTTGACATGTGTATATCGCCCGAATGACATCCTCTTCACTTTTAATTTGAATATTGGCAAATTTTGTTGTTGGTGGCACTTCACAATCCTCATGTACCGCTGCACAAGCTGTAACAGAAAATAGTAAGAACGATCTATTAGATATTGAGAAAGCTAAAAAAGTAGTACCGATTTTGAGCTGCAAATTTATATAAAAACAAAAAAAAAAAAAAAACAAAATAAATATATACAGACTTAAGTTCAGTCTGGCCGAATCTTAAATACCTACCACCATGAATCAATTAATATAAGTGTTTCCTTCGAAAACTCTTCATCGCGTTAGTTGAAAATGTGGTATATAGAATTTCAGGTGGTTTTGATGACAACCAAACATGTACAGTGAATCCTCTGAAAGATGGACACCCACGGTCGCGTAAATTTTGTCCACATTTGAGAGGTGTCCAGTTATGAGAGGTTAATTTTAATAACAAACATCCCTGATCAATAATGTATCAGAATCACCTCCTGAGTCGATCTAGCGCTTGCCCGTCCGTCCGTCCGTCTGTCCATGTATTTGTTGTTTGCAAGATTCCTTTCACAATTATTAACTGATTTTGATGAAATTTGGTACCGAGTGTTTTTTATACCCTCCACCATAGGATGGGGGGTATATTAACTTTGTCATTCCGTTTGTAACACATCGAAATAATGCTCTAAGACCCCATAAAGTATATATATTCTGGGTCGTGGTGAAATTCTGAGTCGATCTGAGCATGTCCGTTCGTCCTTCCGTCCGTCCGTCTGTTGAAATCACGCTAACTTCCGAACGAAACAAGCTATCGACTTGAAACTTGGCACAAGTAGTTGTTATTGATGTAGGTCGGACGGTACTGCAAATGGGCCATATCGGTCCACTTTTACGTATAGCCCCCATATAAACGGACCCCCAAATTTGGCTTGCGAGGCCTCTAAGAGAAGCAAATTTCATCCGATCCGGCTGAAATTTGGTACATGGTGTTAGTATATGGTCTCTAATAACCATGCAAAAATTGGTCCACATCGGTCCATAATTATATATAGCCCCCATATAAACCGATCCCCCGATTTGGCTTGCGAGGCCTCTAAGAGAAGCAAATTTCATCCGATACGGCTGAAATTTGGTACATGGTGTTAGTATATGGTCTCTAACAACCATGCAAAAATTGGTCCACATCGGTCCATAATTATATATAGCCCCCATATAAACCGATCCCCCAATTTGGCTTGCGAGGCCTCTAAGAGAAGCAAATTTCATCCGATCCGGCTGAAATTTGGTACATGGTGTTAGTATATGGTTTCTAACAACCATGCAAAAATTGGTCCACATCGGTCCATAATTATATATAGCCCCCATATAAACCGATCACCAGATTTGACCTCCGGAGCCCCTTGGAAGAACAAAATTCATCCGATTCGGTTGAAATTTGGTACGTGATGTTAGTATATGGTATCCAACAACCATGCAGGAATTGGTTCATATCAGTCCATAATTATATATAGCACCCATATAAACCGATCCCCAGATTTGATTTCCGGTGCCTTTTGGAGAAGCATAATTCATCCGATCTGGTTGAAATTTGGTACGTGGCGGTAGTATATGATATTTAACAACCATGTCAAAAGTGGTCCATAATCATATATAGCCCCCATATAAACCGATCACGAGATTTGGTTTTGGAGCCTCTTGGAGTAGCAAATTTCATCCGAGTCAGTTGAAATTTGGTACATTGTGCTAGTATATGGCCGTTAACAACCATGTCTAACTAGGTCCATATCGGTCTATAGTTATATATAGCCTTCAGATAAATCGATCCCCAATCACACAAAAATTGGTCGATAACAATAATTGTATATAGCCCCCATATAAGCGGCCCCGATATTTCAATTCTGGCTCCCTACGTACCGTGCAAAAGTCCATATCGATTCTTAATTATTTGTAGACTTACCTACACATATTTTTTATGTATACCACGTATGGACTAACTCACAATTTAGAAAACGATTTAAGATACCACAACCCAAGTAATTCGATTGTGGATGACAGTCTTTCGTAGAAGTTTCTACGCAATCCATGGTGGAGGGTACATAAGATTCGGCCTGGCCGAACTTACGGCCGTTTATACTTGTTTTTTTTTTTTTTTTTTTGGCACAAGGACGAACGCTATTGAATTATGAAGAAATCGGATCAACTTTAGGTATAGCTCCCATATATATGTATCGCCCGATTTCAACAAATGGGGTTACGTTGCGCTTTTTACAAACGGATCGTCATAAAATTCAGATTTCGACGCTTCTCCCATAAAGTTTTTACGATACCCTCATGTGGGAGCCACCGTGGTGCAATGGTTAGCATGCCCGCCTTGCATACACAAGGTCGTGGGTTCGATTCCTGCTTCGACCGAACACCAAAAAGTTTTTCAGCGGTGGATTATCCCACCTCATTTCTGAGGGTTTCAAAGCTTCTCTAAGTGGTTTCACTGCAATGTGGAACGTCGTTCGGACTCGGCTTTAAAAAGGAGGTCCCTTGTCATTGAGCTTAACATGGAATCGGGCAGCACTCAGTGATAAGAGAGAAGTTTACCAATGTGTGGTATCACATTGGACTGAATAGTCTAAGTGAGCCTGATGCATCGGGCTGCCACCTAACCTAACCTAACCTAGCCTTAAGGGTGATACGGTCAAAATTTGGTCAATATAAACTTGACGTATTTCTTTCAATTTTGCATTTAAAAAACCTGAACACCCCTTATTTTGAAGGTGTGTGTGTGTAGAATGTTGCTCCTATTTTGATTTTGGAATTCACTGTTCAGTTGTCAAAATGCCGTCCAAGAATGCAAGAAGAGCAGCGTATCAAAATTTTGCTCGCGCATCGCGAAAATCCGAGCTACTCGCACGCAAAGCTGGCAAAATCGCTAAAAGTTGCCAAATCAACCGTTACAAATGTAATTAAAGTGTTTGGGGAACGTTTGTCGACAGCCAGGAAGTCTGGATCGGGGGGAAATCGAAAACCGGAAGCCGCTGAGACGGAAGCCGGTATCGTCTACAACCGTGCATCGAGCCAAAAAACGAGCCGGACTATAGACTTACAAGAAGGCAGTGACTCCAAATCGCGATGATAAACAAAATACGACGGCCAAAACGCGATCCCGGAGGCTGTACACGACGATGCTGACGAAGTTTGACTGCGTGGTAATGGACGACGAAACCTACGTCAAAGCCGACTACAAGCAGCTTCCGGGACAGGAGTTTTATACGGCAAGAGGAAGGGGAAAGGTAGCAGATATTTTCAAGCACATAAAACTGTCAAAGTGCGCAAAAAAATATCTGGTTTGGCAAGCCATCTGTACCTGTGGCTTGAAAAGCAGCATTTTCTTAGCTTCCGGGACTGTCAACCAAGAAATTTATGTGAAAGAGTGTTTGAATAAACGTCTGCTGCCTTTCCTGAAGAAACACGGTTGTTCCGTACTGTTTTGGCCGGATTTGGCATCTTGCCATTACGATAAAAAGGCCATGGAGTGGTACGCCGCCAACAACGTGCAGGTGGTTCCCAAGGACAGAGACCAATTTTTTGCTCCGATTTAGTTGAAATTTTGCACAGGGAGTAGAATTAGCATTGTGGCTATGCGTGCCGAATTTGGTTGAAATCGGTTCAGATTTAGATATAGCTCCAATATATAGCTTTCGGCCGATTTACACTCACATGACCACAGAGGCCAATTTTTAACTCCGATTTAGTTGAAATTTTGCACAGGGAGTAGAATTAGCATTGTTGCTATGCGTCCCAAATTTGGTTGAAATCGGTTCAGATTTAGATATAGCTCCCATATATATATGTTTTTCTGATTTCGACAAAAATGGTAAAAATATCAACATTTTCCTTGTAAAATCGCCACTGCTTAGTCGAAAAGTTGTAAAAATGACTCTAATTTTCCTAAACTTCTAATACATATATATCGAGCGATAAATCATAAATAAACTTTTTCGAAGTTTCCTTAAAATTGCTTCAGATTTAAACGTTTCCCATATTTATACCCTTCACCACTACTGTGGTACAGGGTATAATAAGTTTGTGCATTTGTATGTAACGCCAAGAAGGAGTAATCATAGACCAACCTTTTAGTATACGGATCGTCTTAGAATTAAATTCTGAGTCGATTTAGCGATGTCCGTCTGTCTGCCTGTCCGTCTGTCTGTCCGTCTGTCTGTCTGTCTGTTGATGTATTTTTGTGTGCAAAGTACAGCTCGCAGTTTTAGTCCGATTGTCCTAAAATTTGGTATACGGTCCTGTTTCGGCTCAAAGACGATCCCTATTGATTTTGGAAAAAATCGGTTCAGATTTAGATATAGCTGCCATATATATTTTTCACCGATCTGGTCATAATTGGCGTGTATATCAACCGATCTTCCTCAAATTCCGTACATCCGAATATTTTATGAGTCTCGAAAAACTTGCAAAATATCAGCCAAATCGGTTCAGATTTAGATATAGCTCCCATATATAGCTTTCGCCCGATTTACACTCATTTGCCCACAGAGGCCAATTTTTTGCTCCGATTTAGTTGAAATTTTGCACAGGGAGTAGATTTAGCATTGTAGCTATGCGTGCCAAATTTGATTGAAATCGGTTCAGATTTAGATATAGCTTCCATATATATTTTTCGCCCGATATGGACTTATATGGCCCCAGAAGCCAGAAGCTAGGATTACAATTAGTAATATAGTCATGTGTGCCAAATTTGATTGAAATCGGTTCAGATTTAGATATAGCTCCCATATATATGTTTTTCTGATTTTGACAAAAATGGTCAAAATACCAACATTTTCCTTGTTAAATAGCCACTGCTTAGTCGAAAAGTTGTAAAAATGACTCTAATTTTCTTAAACTTCTAATACATATATATCGAGCGATAAATCATAAATAAACTTTTGCGAAGTTTCCTTAAAATTGCTTCAGATTTAAATGTTTCACATATTTATACCCTTCACCACTACTGTGGTACAGGGTATAATAAGTTTGTGCATTTGTATGTAACGCCAAGAATGAAAAGTCTGAGACCCATCGTTTAGTATACCGATCGTCTTAGAATTAAATTCTGAGTCGATTTAGCGATGTCCGTCTGTCTGTCTGTTGATGTATTTTTGTGTGCAAAGTAAAGCTCGCAGTTTTAGTCCGATTGTCCTAAACTTTGGTATGGGGTCCTGTTTCGGCTCAAGGACGATCCCTATTGATTTTGGAAAAAATCGGTTCAGTTTTAGATATAGCTGCCATATATATTTTTCACCGATCTGGTCATAATTGGCGTGTATATCAACCGATCTTCCTCAAATTCCGTACATCCCAATATTTTATGAGTCTCGAAAAACTTGCAAAATATCATCCAAATCGGTTCAGATTTAGATATAGCTCCCATATATAGCTTTCGCCCGATTTACACTCCTTTGTCCACAGATGCCAATCTTTTACTCCGATTTAATTGAAATTTTGCACAGGGAGTAGAATTAGCATTGTTGCTATGCGTGCCAAATTTGGTTGAAATCGGTTCAGATTTAGATATAGCTCCCATATATATGTTTTTCTAATTTCGACAAAAATGGTCAAAATACCAACATTTTCCTTGTAAAATCGCCACTGTTTAGTTGAATAGTTGAAAAAATGACTCTAATTTTCTTAAACTGCTAATACATATATATCGAGCGATAAATCATAAATAAACTTTTGCGAAGTTTCCTTAAGATTGCTTCAGATTTAAATGTTTCCCATATTTTTTACTAACATTGTGTTCCACCCTAGTCCATTAGCCGACTTTAATTTAGAGTCTATAGATTTTGTAAAAGTCTATCAAATTCTGTCCAGATCGAGTGATATTTAAATGTATGTATTTGGGACAAACCTTTATATATAGCACCCAACACATTTGACGGATGTGATATGGTATCGAAAATTTAGATCTACAAAGTGGTGCAGGGTATAATATAGTCGGCCCCGCCCGACTTTAGACTTTCCTTACTTGTTATACCCTTCACCACTACTGTGGTACAGGGTATAATAAGTTTGTGCATTTGTATGTAACGCCAAGAAGGAGTAATCATAGACCAACCTTTTAGTATACGGATCGGCTTAGAATTAAATTCTGAGTCGATTTAGCGATGTCCGTCTGTCTGTCTGTCTGTTGATGTATTTTTGTGTACAAAGTACAGCTCGCAGTTTTAGTCCGATTGTCCTAAAATTTGGTATAGGGTCCTGTTTCGGCTCAAAGACGATCCCTATTGATTTTGGAAAAAATCGGTTCAGATTTAGATATAGCTGCCATATATATTTTTCACCGATCTGGTCATAATTGGCGTGTATATCAACCGATCTTCCTCAAATTCCGTACATCCGAATATTTTATGAGTCTCGAAAAACTTGCAAAATATTAGCAAAATCGGTTCAGATTTAGATATAGCTCCCATATATAGCTTTCGCCCGATTTACACTCATTTGCCCACAGAGGCCAATTTTTTGCTCCGATTTAGTTGAAATTTTGCATAGGGAGTAGAATTAGCGTTGTAACTATGCGTGCCAAATTTGCTTGAAATCGGTTCAGATTTAGATATAGCTCCCATATATAGCTTTCGCCCGATTTACACTCATATGACCACAGAGGCCAATTTTTAACTCCGATTTAGTTGAAATTTTGCACAGGGAGTAGAATTAGCATTGTAGCTATGCGTGCCAAATTTGGTTGAAATCGGTTCAGATTTAGATATAGCTCCCATATATATGTTTTTCTGATTTCGACAAAAATGGTCAAAATACCAACATTTTCCTTGTAAAATCGCCACTGCTTAGTCGAAAAGTTGTAAAAATGACTCTAATTTTCCTAAACTTCTAATACATATATATCGAGCGATAAATCATAAATAAACTTTTTCGAAGTTTCCTTAAAATTGCTTCAGATTTAAACGTTTCCCATATTTTTTTTTACTAACATTGTGTTCCACCCTAGTGCATTAGCCGACTTAAATTTTGAGTCTATAGATTTTGTAGAAGTCTATCAAATTCTTCCAGATCGAGTGATATTTAAAAGTATGTATTTGGGACAAACCTTTATAAAGGGTGATTTGTTAAGAGCTTGATAACTTTTTTTAAAAAAAAAACGCATAAAATTTGCAAAATCTCATCGGTTCTTTATTTGAAACGTTAGATTGGTCCATGACATTTACTTTTTGAAGATAATTTCATTTAAATGTTGACCGCGGCTGCGTCTTAGGTGGTCCATTCGGAAAGTCCAATTTTGGGCAACTTTTTCGAGCATTTCGGCCGGAATAGCCCGAATTTCTTCGGAAATGTTGTCTTCCAAAGCTGGAATAGTTGCTGGCTTATTTCTGTAGACTTTAGACTTGACGTAGCCCCACAAAAAATAGTCTAAAGGCGTCAAATCGCATGATCTTGGTGGCCAACTTACCGGTCCATTTCTTGAGATGAATTGTTCTCCGAAGTTTTCCCTCAAAATGGCCATAGAATCGCGAGCTGTGTGGCATGTAGCGCCATCTTGTTGAAACCACATGTCAACCAAGTTCAGTTCTTCCATTTTTGGCAACAAAAAGTTTGTTAGCATCGAACGATAGCGATCGCCATTCACCGTAACGTTGCGTCCAACAGCATCTTTGAAAAAATACGGTCCAATGATTCCACCAGCGTACATACCACACCAAACAGTGCATTTTTCGGGATGCATGGGCAGTTCTTGAACGGCTTCTGGTTGCTCTTCACTCCAAATGCGGCAATTTTGCTTATTTACGTAGCCATTCAACCAGAAATGAGCCTCATCGCTGAACAAAATTTGTCGATAAAAAAGCGGATTTTCTGCCAACTTTTCTAGGGCCCATTCACTGAAAATTCGACGTTGTGGCTCGTTAGTAAGTCTATTCATGATGAAATGTCAAAGCATACTGAGCATCTTTCTCTTTGACACCATGTCTGAAATCCCACGTGATCTGTCAAATACTAATGCATGAAAATCCTAACCTCAAAAGAATCACCCTTTATATAGCCCCCAACACATTTGACGGATGTGATATGGTATCGAAAATTTAGATCTACAAAGTGGTGCAGGGTATAATATAGTCGGCCCCGCCCGACTTTAGACTTTCCTTACTGGTTTTTTACTAACATTGTGTTCCACCCTAGTGCATTAGCCGACTTAAATTTTGTGTCTATAGATTTTGTAGAAGTCTATCAAATTCTGTCCAGATCAAGTGATATTTAAATGTATGTATTTGGGACAAACCTTTACATATAGCCCCCAACACAGTTAATGGTATCGAAAATTTAGATCTACAAAGTGGTGCAGGGTATAATATAGTCGGCCCCGCCCGACTTTAGACTTTCCTTACTTGTTTTTTTTTTTAATTTAGCACAGAGTAACAATCTTGGATTTGAAAAACTCCAAAATTTAGATCAGGGTTGGCCGTCGCAAACTGTGACTTTTGCGACATACGTTTACGACGGTATAATAGGTAACCGATCTTACTCAAAAATGGCTAGATTCAGTCCTCTATAGTACTAACTATATGTGCACAATTTCATCGAAATCGGTTCAGATGTAGATATAGCTCCCATATATGTATCGCCCGATTTTGAAAAATTGGCCCCTAATAACCTTATGTTTGAGCATAGATGCCTCATTTCTTAACTTATCTTACTCAAACAAGGTAACCTTTTGTGGTATTAATCAAACCCGCAAAATGTTATGCAAATTGGTTCAGATTTACATATAGCTTCCATATATATGCATCGCTCGATTTTCCCAAATTTGGCCGTAATACTCTTATTTAAAATTTAAAATTTTGATTTATTTACTACCCGATCGTATTTATACGTACTTGTAGCTCTTACATAAGAATATTGCTCGATTTGTACAAATTTGGATTTATTACCCACACTTATTTAGCGATTTTCTCTTTTTTAATAATGGGCTCAATATTAGTGGCTAGAAGTATGAGAAATTCCCTATATGTAGTTTTTTTCTAATATTTAGCGCCTTGTAGGGACGTAGGGCCACAATGTAGGGACACTTTCACTTAACACAATTTGCAATAATTGTTACATTTTGGTGGCTCTAGAGGAGGAAATTAGAAGCCGGCAAGGCTTGATCTTTAACAATGTGTGGTAACAACAGTTACCACTCGTGCAAAAAAAAATCTAACAAAATTTGAAGATTACCACAAATCTACCAAACAAATATTTCGATAGAAATTTTTGTCAAAACTGTAGAAAATTTTGTCAACATTTTACTTTTATAGAAAATATTGTCAAAAATGTATTTCTATAGATTTTTTTTTTCAAAATATTATTTCTATAAAAAATTTTCTCAAAATTTTATTTCTATGGAATTTTTTCTCAAAATTTTATTTCTAAAGAATTTATTGTCAAAATTTTATTTCTATAGAAAAATTTCTCACAAAAATTTGTTTATAGAAACTTCTTCCAAAATTTTATTTTTATAGAGATTTAACAAAAAAAAAATACTATTTTGGGTAGAATTCGACCAACTGTGGCAACCGTGGTGGTAATGCAAATTTATATACGTTAAGTTATATACGTTGCATATTCATGTTTTAAGTAAGTAAAGTAGAAGTAAGTAAAGTGGAAATTCGGGCGGGGCCGACTATATCATACCCTAAACCACCATTACAGAATTAGTAATCATAAGCATTTGTGGGGTAGCATATTGGTCTGGGCGATAAACCGCAGTTGCATATTTAAGAAAATTAAGGGGTACATGTCTATGGGTGCTTTGTGTCAATCTGACTATAGCTCATAGTCAATATTGCCAGGGAAAATGTTCGGTTTACCCTACAAGGACAAAAAAAGTTCCCTACTTTCCCATAAATTCCCAAACAATTTTCCCTACTATATTTTTCGTTAAATTTAAAAAAATTTACAAAACAAAAATGGTTCTAAGTACTTTATTATCGTAAAACATGAATATGCAATGTATATAACTTAGAATATAAATTTGTATTACCACCACGGTTGCCACAGTTGGTAGAATTCTACCCAAATTAGTAATCTTTTTTGTTAAATCTCTACAAAAATAAAATTTTGGAAAAAGTTTCTATAAACAAATTTTTCTATAGAAATAAAATTTTGACAATAAATTCTATAGAAATAAAATTTTGAGAAAAAATTCCACAGAAATAAAATTTTGAGAAAAATTTTTATAGAAATAATATTTTGAAAAAAATGTCTATAGAAATACAATTTTGACAAAATGTTCTATAGAAATAAAATGTTGACAAAATTTTCTACAGGAATAAAGTTTACCACACATTGGTAAAGATCAAGCCTTGCCGGCTTCTAATTTCCTCCTCTAGAGGCACCAAAATGTAAAAATTATTACAAATTGTGTTGAGTGAAAATGTCCTACATTGTGGCCCTACGTCCCTACAAGACGCTAAATATTAGAAAAACCATACATATAGCGAATTTCCCCTACTTCTAGCAACACTGGCTGTGTTGATATTGCGCCTACGGAGCTAGTATGCCACTAATATTGAGCGAGACAATTATTAAAAAAGAGAAAATCGTTAAATTAGTGTGGGTAATAAATACAAATTTGTAAAAATCGAGCAATATTCTTATGTAAGAGAGTATAAGTACGATCGGCTAGTACATCAAAATTTGAAATTTGAGTAACATTGGTTAATAAATAAGAGTACTCTGGCCAAGTTTGGGAAAATCGAGCGATGCATATATATGGAAGCTATATATAAATCTGAACCAATTTGCATAAAATTTGTCAGGTTTGACTAATACCACAAAAGGTTACCTTGTGCAAGATTTGAGTAAGATCAGTTAGGAAATGAGGCCTGCATGGTCAAACATAAGGTTATAAGGGCGAATTTTTCAAAATCGGGCGATACATATATGGGAGCTATATCTAAATTTGAACCGATTTCGATGAAATTTTGCACATATAGTTAGTACTATAGAGGACTGGATCTAGCCAACTTTTAGTAAGATCGGTTAATAAATAAGGGTTCTATGGCCAAATTTGGTAAAATCGGGCTATACATATATATATGGGAGCTATATCTAAATCTGAACCGATTTCGATGATTTTTTGCACATATAGTTAGTGCTATAGAAGACTATATTTAGCCAAATTTGGGTAAGATCGGTTGATAAATAAGGGTTTTATGGCTAAATTTAGAAAAATCGGGCGGTACATATATATGGGAGCTATAGCTAAATCTGAACCGATTTCGATGATTTTTTGCGCATATAGTTAGTGCTATAGAAGATTATATTTAGCCAACTTTGAGTAAGATCGGTTGATAAATAAAGGTTTTGTGGCCAAATTTGTGAAAATCGGGCGATACATATATATGAGAGCTATATCTAAATCTGAACCGATTTGGATGAAATTTTGCAGACTTGAAGGGCGATGGAAAAGATTATCTTTTGCCAAATTTGGTGATGATCCGTTTGAAAAAACGCGCAACGTGACCCCATTTGTCCAAATCGGGCGATACATATATATGGGAGCTATATCTAAATTTGATCCGATTTCTTCCAAATTCCATAGCGTTCGTCCTTGTGCCCAAAAAACTCTCTGTACCAAATTTCATCAAAATCGGTTAATAATTGCGACCGGAATCCTGTGAACAACAAATACATGGACAGACGGACGGACGGACGGACACCAAGCGCTAGATCGACTCAGGAGGTGATTCTGAGTCGATCAGTATATATTTTATGGGGTCTAAAATCAATATTTCTGGTAGGCACATTTTTTGGCTGATCAAACTTATTATACCCTGACCACTATGTGGTTTAGGGTATAATAAAAATACAAGGAAAGTCTAAAGTCGGGCGGGCGGGCCGATTATAATATACTCTGCACAACTTTGTATTTAGATCTACATTTTGATAAAATCTCAAATCAGACTTCTACAAAATCTCGGGCAATATTTGGGAAATATTTATAATTGTTTAGACAATTTCGCAAAAATGTATTTATGATTAATTCATTGAAAATTTGAAAATTTGAGTCATTTCTACAAGTTTTCGACTTAGCAGTGAGTATCAGTGAGCATAAAATTTTGGAAAAATTTTTGTCTAGTAAATAAAATTTTGCAAAATTTTCTACAGAAACAAAATTATTTATTTATTTATTTATTGTTTATTTTAATCATACAGTAAATGTATGATAAAAAAGAAAAGGGAAAAGTAGCATTGGCTGCTAAGGCCACCAGCTATACAGTTGTATAAATTTAACAATAGTGTAATAGATCTATATCTTAATGTTTAACTGTGATATGAATTTGAATATTAAATTGATGTTTTCTTCGCAAGGGTTGCTGAGAAGGTCCATTCCTTTGTTATTAAGAATAGCTTTGTGGTAATGTGCGATAGAGTTGCAGGTTTCGATTATATGTATAACAGAGTAAATTAGGCCACATTTTGGGCACAAATGGTTAGCATTTTTATTTAGAAGATGTTGATGGGTTGCAATTGTGTGACCCATCCGAAGGCGTGAGAAAATCCGTATCTTGTGCTTTTCAATATTGGTTGGATAGAGAGGAGTGACATAAATGAATGAAATGAAATTTTCTATAGAATGAAATTTTTACAAAATTTTCTATAGAAATAAAATTTTGACAAAATGTTCTATAGAAATAAAATTTTGACAACATTTTTTTCCCAAAGTTTCAATAGAAATAACATTTTCTAAAGAAATAAAATTTTGACAAAATTTTCTATAGAAATAAAATTTTGTTGTTGTTTTTTATTTCAGCTTAAAACCATACCTTGACTAAACTACAAGAGTAGCTTAACCAACAGAGGAAAAGAATGTTTGTCAAATTTATTTGGGCAAAGCCCTATAGACTGCAAGATGGTTGGATGGACGCACGTTTCGGAATTACCACATTCCTCATCAGCATCCTCTACTTGCAGCAAAACTATCAACCAATTATCAGAATAAATTCAGGCAGTTTATTAAACCCAACAAAAACCACACTTGAACCCTCCGAAAAAAGGTTTTACATTGATAGCCGGCTTATGCCGAAATAAATTCGAAACAAACATATCTCTTTTCCTATGCCACTGTCAAATCATCGATTTGAATTCACATGGCTGGGTTTAAACTGCCTGAATTTATTCTGATAATTGGTTGATAGTTTTGCTGCAAGTAGAGGATGCTGATGAGGAATGTGGTAATTCCGAAACGTGCGTCCATCCAACCATCTTGCAGTCTATAGGGCTTTGCCCAAATAAATTTGACAAACATTATTTTCCTCTGTTGGTTAAGCTACTCTTGTAGTTTAGTCAATGTATGGTTTTAAGCTGAAATAAAAAACAACAACAATGCTTAAAGAACAAAACCAACAATAACAAAACAAAACAAATGAAAAAGAAGAGGAGGCACGCTCAAAATAAACCCAGCCATGTGAATTCAAATCGATGATTTGACAGTGGCATAGGAAAAGAGATATGTTTGTTTCGAATTTATTTCGGCATAAGCCGGCTATCAATGTAAAACCTTTTTTCGGAGGGTTCAAGTGTGGTTTTTGTTGGGTTTAATAAACTGCCTGAATTTATTCTGATAATTGGTTGATAGTTTTGCTGCAAGTAGAGGATGCTGATGAGGAATGTGGTAATTCCGAAACGTGCGTCCATCCAACCATCTTGCAGTCTATAGGGCTTTGCCCAAATAAATTTGACAAACATTCTTTTCCTCTGTTGGTTAAGCTACTCTTGTAGTTTAGTCAATGTATGGTTTTAAGCTGAAATAAAAAACAACAACAATGCTTAAAGAACAAAACCAACAATAACAAAACAAAACAAATGAAATAAAATTTTGACAAAATTTTCTATAGAAATAAAATTTGGACAACATTTTCTATAGAAATAAAATTTTGACAAAAATTTCTATAGATATAAAATTTTGACAACATTTTCTGTAGAAATAAAATTTTGACAAAATTTTCCGTAGAAATAAAATTTTCACAAAATTTTCTATAGAATGAAATTTTTACAAAATTTTCTATAGAAATAAAATTTTGACAAAATGTTCTATAGAAATAAAATTTTGACAACATTTTCTATAGAAATAAAATTTTGACAAAATTTTCTATAGAAATAAAATTTTGACAATATTTATAATTGATAATTAGTTGATAGTTAATTGAATTGGTAGTTGATAGTTTTGCTGCAAGTAGAGGATGCTGATGAGGAATGTGGTAATTCCGAAACAGCTGTACATCCAACCATCTTGCAGTCTACAGGGCTTTGCCCAAATAAATTTGACAAGCATACTTTTCCTCTGTTGGTTAAGCTACATTTGTAGTTTAGTCAATGCATGGCTTTAAGCTGAGATCAAAAAAACAACAAAAATTTTATTTCTATAGAAAATTTTGTCAAAATTTTATTTCTATTGAAAATTTTGTCAAAATTTTATTTCTATAGAAAAGTTTGTCAAAATTTTATTTAAATAGAAAATATTGTCAAAATTTTATTTCTATATAAAATTTTGTCAAAATTTTATTTCTATAGAAAATTTTGTCAAGATTTCATTTCTATAGAAAATTTTGTCAAAATTTTATTTCTATAGAAAATTTTGTCAAAATTTTATTTCTATAGAAAATTTTGTCGAAATTTTATTTCTATAGAAAATTTTGTCAAAATTTTATTTCTATAGAAAATGTTTCACAATTTTATTTCTATTGATAATGTTTTCAGAAAACGTATTTCTATAGAAAATTTTGTCAAAATTTTATTTCTATAGATATTTTGGTAAAAATTGTATTTCTATAGAAAATTTTCACAAAATTTTATTTCTGTAGCAAATTTTCTCAAAATTTTAAGTAAAGGGTGATTTGTTAAGAGCTTGATAACTTTTTTTTTAAAAAAAACGCATAAAATTTGCAAAATCTCATCGGTTCTTTATTTGAAACGTTAGATTTGTCCATGACATTTACTTTTTGAAGATAATTTCATTTAAATGTTGACCGCGGCTGCGTCTTAGGTGGTCCATTCGGAAAGTCCAATTTTGGGCAACTTTTTCGAGCATTTCGGCCGGAATAGCCCGAATTTCTTCGGAAATGTTGTCTTCCAAAGCTGGAATAGTTGCTGGCTTATTTCTGTAGACTTTAGACTTGACGTAGCCCCACAAAAAATAGTCTAAAGGCGTCAAATCGCATGATCTTGGTGGCCAACTTACCGGTCCATTTCTTGAGATGAATTGTTCTCCGAAGTTTTCCCTCAAAATGGCCATAGAATCGCGAGCTGTGTGGCATGTAGCGCCATCTTGTTGAAACCACATGTCAACCAAGTTCAGTTCTTCCATTTTTGGCAACAAAAAGTTTGTTAGCATCGAACGATAGCGATCGCCATTCACCGTAACGTTGCGTCCAACAGCATCTTTGAAAAAATACGGTCCAATGATTCCACCAGCGTACAAACCACACCAAACAGTGCATTTTTCGGGATGCATGGGCAGTTCTTGAACGGCTTCTGGTTGCTCTTCACTCCAAATGCGGCAATTTTGCTTATTTACGTAGCCATTCAACCAGAAATGAGCCTCATCGCTGAACAAAATTTGTCGATAAAAAAGCGGATTTTCTGCCACTGATTTTGGTAATAAAATTCAATGATTTGCAAGCGTTGCTCGTTAGTAAGTCTATTCATGATGAAATGTCAAAGCATACTGAGCATCTTTCTCTTTGACACCATGTCTGAAATCCCACGTGATCTGTCAAATACTAATGCATGAAAATCCTAACCTCAAAAGAATCACCCTTTATTTGAAATTTTATCTAAAATTTTTTTTGAAATTTTATCTAAATACAAAGTTGTGCAGAGTATATTATAGTCGTCCCCGCCGAAATTCAGACTTTCCTTATTTGTTTTTTACTAAAATTGTGTTTCGTCCCATAACATTAGATTTAAATTTTAAGTACATAGATTTTGTAGAAGTGTATAAAATTTTGTCTAAATCGGCTGAGATTCAAATTCATGCATATGGGAATATAAACCTTTATATATGTTGGCTCGAAACAAATTTAAAGGATTTGAGATGGTATCAATAATTTTGGTCCACAATGTGTTGAAGGGTATAATTCATTAAATCACCAATGTGGTATAGTCTAAGTGAGCCTGATACATCGGGCTGCCACCTAACCTAGCCTAACCTAACCTAAAGGGTGTAATACAATGAGCCCCGTCCGACATTGAACTTTCTTTACTTGTCTATAAATACATATACTGAAGACTGTTGGTATCTGCTCATATATTGATGGGTATTTATATCATTATTTTATTTATTAAACATAGAACCGACACTGCCCTAAATTTGAAATATAGAGTTCAATTGGCATCCAGTGTGAAATTAAGATCTTATTTGCACACATAAATAAATACGATAACTTATATCGAACCATTTACGGTACCTCCACAATAGAATTACAAAATAGTGGTATTAAAATGAGATATTTCCCGGAGTCGGAGTCGAGGCTGATGAAAAATGCTGGAGTCGGAGTCGAGCAAAACTGGCTCGACTGCATAGCCCTGCTGGCCCCATTGGCTAGAAATTCATATTGATTTGCTTCAAATTTTGCACAAAGAGTACAACTGATGGTATCGTCAAGTATGCCGAATTTGGTTGAAATCGGTTGAGAATTCTTGAATTTTATCAAACTCTGTGCAGATTTAGATATAGCTGCCGCACGCAGAGAAGGAATATGATCACCCCAACCATGTTCCAGGAGCAAAATGTTATTTTTTTCACGGAAAACATATAGCACGTGTGTCGAAACCACGTTCTTTTCTCGGAAATTGTGTATCTGACTTCGGAAGGCATGTTATGTATGACGAGAAAATAATATTCTTGAGACAAAAATGCTACATGGTCACTGTGAAAAAGTAACATGGTGCTCTTAAGACATGTTTGAGGTAATCATATTCCTTCTCTGGGAGCGTATTTATCTTTCACCTTAATTTCTTTCAAATTTTGCATTGCATTTTTGATATTGTTAAGCATGCCAAATAGGGTTGAAATCGGTTCAATTTTTATATAGATCCCATATATATCTTACGCCCCATATAAATTCATATGACAAGCGGAGCCCAAGTTTCATTCCGATTTACTTGAAATTTTGCACTGAGAGTAGAATTAAAATGTTTGCAATATGTGCCAAATTTGATTTAAATTGGTTAAGATTTATATATAACTCTAACATACATGTACGCCTGATTTGGGAAAATATGGTAGAATATTTCGATTCCTGCTTCGACCGAACACCAAAAAGTTTTTCAGCGGTGGATCATACCACCTCAGTAAAGCTGGTTACATTTCTGAGGGTTTCAAAGCCTCTCTAAGTGGTTTCACTGCAATGTGGAACCCCGTTCGGACTCGGCTATAAAAAGGAGGTCCCTTGTCATTGAGCTTAACATGGAATCGGGTAGCACTCAGTGATAAGAGAGAAGTTCACCAATGTGGTATCACAATGGACTGAATAGTCTAAGTGAGTCTGATACAACGGGCTGCCAGCGTTGCCAGAATTGTTTCACCAAAAAACCGCTAGATTTGCCCCCAAAAAATAGCTAAAAAATGCTAAAAAAGCTAAATTTTGTTGTATCAAAAGTCAAATGTTTGATTGAAATTTAACAAACTTAAAGGCTTTATTTAACTTAAAATGCATATTATTTTAATTGCATTCATTTTAATTCTACTTCTGTGAGACTATAACTACCCAGGAAGTTCATTTCATTCAATTTTTTATAACATGCTTTTATCATACTTTTAATGGGTAATTTAAACTTTTGATACCCTCCACCATAGGATGGGGGTATATTAACTTTGTCATTCCGTTTGTAACACATCGAAATATTGCTCTAATACCCCATAAAGTATATATATTCTGGGTCGTGGTGAAATTCTGAGTCGATCTGAGCATGTCCGTCCGTCCGTCCGTCCGCCTGTTGAAATCACGCAAACTTCCGAACGAAACAATCTATCGACTTGAAACTTGGCACAAGTATTTGTTATTGATGTAGGTCGGATGGTATTGCAAATGGGCCATATCGGTCCACTTTTACGTATAGCCCCCATATAAACGGACCCCCAAATTTGGTTTGTGATTGCTCTAAGACAAGCAAATTTCATCCGATCCGGCTGAAATTTGGTACATGGTGTTAGTATATGGTCTCTTACAACCATTCAAAAATTGCTCCATATCGGTCCATAATTATATATAGCCCCGATTCCCCGATTTGGTTTGGGGAGCCTCTAAGAGAACCAAATTTCATCCGATCCGGCTGATACATGGTGTTGGTATATGTTCTCTAATGACCATGCAAAAATTGGTCAACATCGACCCATAATTATATATAGCCCCCATATAAGCCGATCCCCAGATTTGACCTCCGGAGCCTCTTAGAGGAGCAAAATTCATCCGATCCGTTTGATATTTGGTACGTAGTGTTAGTATATGGTCTCTAACAACCATGCAAGAATTGGTCCATATCGGTCCACTTTTACGTATAGCCCCCATATAAACGGACCCCCAAATTTGGCTTGCGATTGCTCTAAAAGAAGCAAATTTCATCCGATCAGGCTGAAATTTTGTACATGGTGTTGGTATATGTTCTCTAATGACCATGCAAAAATTCATATCGGTCTATAGTTATATATTGCCGATCCCCAATCACAAAATTTTATTTCTATAGAAATTTTTTTTCCAAATTTTATTTCTATAGAAAATTTTAAAAATTTTACCTCTATAGAAATGTTGTCAAAATTTTATTTTGTCAAAATTTTATTTCTATAGAAACGTTAAACTTATTTATATTCGTATTTATAATTTCAAATAGGTTAAAAACAGAGTAAGAATTCATAAAATGGTACAAATCATTTAAATTTTGTTGAAAAAAAATTCTAATTCCAATATGAAAAAATTGTGAATTTTTTAAAATATTTGAGGTCAAACATTTCAGACAAGCGTTAGAATCCATTAAAAAAATATAAAAAATTATTTATTTGACAAAATATCACAGAATTTTTTAATTAACATCCAAAACATTGAATTCGGATCACACCTAAAGAAGTGATACCAATTCAGTACAACGGCTGTTGAAATGGAGGACTTCCGTCCTATGACTAGCCCAAACTTATTATACCCTGTGCCACAGTAGTGGTGAAGGGTATAAAAAGGCCGATTAAATACGTATATAATTAAGTTCAAAGTTTCTATAGAAATAAAATTTTGACAATAGCTGATGGCCTTAGCAGCCAATGCTACTTTTCCCCCTTTTTTTCATACATTTACTGTATGATTAAAATAAACAATAAATAAATAAATAAATAAATAAATTTTGACAAAATAAAATGTTGACAATATTTTCTATAGAAGTAAAATTTTGACAAAATTTTCTATAGAAATAAAATTTGGAAAAAATTTTCTATAGAAATAAAATTTTGATAAAATTTTCTATAGTAATAAAATTGTGACAAAATTTTCTATAGAAATAACATTTTGACAATGTTTTCTATAAAAATAAAATTTTGGTAGATTATTTTCGGCTCGAGTGGCAATTTTGGCATGGTTATTAGCGGCCGTATACTAACACCACGTTGCAAATTTCAACCGGATCGGATGAATTTTGCTCCTCCAAGAGGCTCCGTAGATCAAATCTGGGGAACGGTTTATATGGGGGCTATATATAATTATGGACCGATATGGACCAATTCTTGCGTGTTTGGTAGAGACCATATACTAACACCACGTACCAAATTTCAACCGAATCGGATGAATTTTGCTCCTCTAAGAGGCTCCGGAGGTCAAATCTGGGGATCGGCTTATATGGGGGCTATATATAATTATGGGTCGATGTGAACCAATTTTTGCATGGTCATTAAAGAACATATACCAATACCATGTACCAAATTTCAGCCTGATCGGATGAAATTAGCTTCTTTTAGAGCAATCGCAAGCCAAATTTGGGGGTCCGTTTATATGGGGGCTATATATAATTATGAACCGATATGGACCAACTTTTGTATGGTCATTAGAGACCATATACTTACACAATGTACCAAATTTCAGACGGATCGGATGAAATTTGCTTCTCTTAGAACAATCGTAAGCCAAATTTGGGGGTCCGTTTATATGGGGGCTATACGTAAAAGTGGACCGATATGGACCAATTTTTGCATGGTTGTTAGAGACCATGTACTAACACCATATACCAAATTTCAATCGGATCGGATGAAATTTGCTTCTCTTAGAGCAATCGCAAGCCAAATTTGGGGGTCCGTTTATATGGGGGCTATACGTAAAAGTGGACCGATATGTCCCATTTGCAATACCATCCGACCTACATCAATAACAACTACTTGTGCCAAGTTTCAAGTCGATAGCTTGTTTCGTTCGGAAGTTAGCGTGATTTCAACAGACGAACGGACGGACATGCTCAGATCGACTCAGAATTTCACCACCACCCAGAATATATATACTTTATGCGGTCTTAGAGCAATTTTTCGATGTGTTACAAACGGAATGACAAAGTTAATATACCCCCATCCTATGGTGGAGGGTATAAAAAATTAATCCTCTATTTCACTACAGCCAATTTAACTTTATTTTAGTTCATGGAATTATTATGTTTGGAGAAAGTTTCTTTTACTCTAATATTTTTTGCGGACATTAGTTAAATGAACTAAAACACTGAAAAAATATAAACAAATGAAGCATAAACATTTAATAAATTCGTATTTCTCACAAAATAGTTCATTATTTCTTTAAATTTGTAAATTTTACTACAAATGAGCCCATCTTGAACTTCGTATGACACTAAAGACATTCTTACAATTTTGAACTCCAATTTTCCCCTTCAAACTACAAAATTTTCTTTAACAAGTGAAAAAATTAATTATGTTTAGTAAATTTTCTTGAGTTTGTCGAAAAATATTTACTTATTTTTGTGATATCGGCGTTATGTCAGCGTTTTTAATGCTGTTTAGTTAAAACTTTCTAAAAATAATCTAAATTTTCTAAAATTAAATTTGGTATAAATTCCTGGTGGGTTCAGTGTATATGATGGTTGGCATTGCTAACAGTTCGTGTAAGCTACCCTTAGTGGAGCTCACTTCAATTTTAAAAACTTGTGCTGAAATATTTATTAATAAAAATCTCATCAAACTTAAGCACTTGGGGAAATGTATTCAAATTTTGTGTTTAATTTTCTTTTCCACTTTAATATATTTCTGTAATATTTGTAGTTTTTTCGTTTCTCACATATTTCTGGAAATAATCATCACTTAATACCAACCTCCAAATATAGCTGCAGCAACTAAATATAACAGGAATCGTGCCATATTAAAGGCAAATTATATCCAAATTTACAACAATTTTATGCTTCGAATATTTTTCCAATGCACAGAATTTAGAACATTTTTTCTATGGAATCGAAAAGAACAAAAAAAAAACACCATTAAAGACACATAAACATAATTTCATTCAAGATATTTTTTTATTCTGTTAAAAGGTTAAAAAGATTTAATTTATATTGATTTATATTTTTCTTTTTTTTCAGTTTCTTCACACAATCTTCACACAAGTTATTGCTCTCTTTATTCACAGTAAGTTAGTTTTATTTTAATTTTTCAAAACATTTTTCTTTCAATACTCTAGCATTAATCACAAAATTTTCACTTTATTCGTTATTTGGTATAATTTATATTTAGTTTTAGTGAAGACGATCTAATTTTAGAGTTGTCGTCATATATCCACAATTGTCACTTGCTTTCGCAGAGCACAATATTCCCGATAGCGAGATCACACATTAGAGTTTTCACAAAATGATTTCGGTTTTCTTAAAGGGAAAATACCTTTCGAATACAACCGCACGGTATGAGAGCTGACAATAGACTGAGGGACATCACAAATAAATCCCATGGAAAGAAGGATCCCTTTTCCGAAAAAAAGTGTGGGCCCATTCACTAACACAAATGCCATAGAAAATTATTCACACTTATGATTTGAGAAAAAATATCAACAGAAATCATTCATTGGTAGGAAAAACTGGACTAACATTTATGCTAAAATGTTCAGAAATTAAACCAGAGACAGATAAAGGGTCATATCATTTAGCAAGATTGTTATTCCATAAAGCATTGGGTTGAATAATTGTTATTGTAATATTGAGTTGGGTTTATCACCCTTATACACAAAGTTTGGACATTATTTCAAGTAAAATCAAATTTTTGTAATCTTCATATTCAAGTCGTGGAATTTTCTTTTAATAGAGGCACATGGAATATTCGTCCGGCCCATAATTATATATGGCGCCCATATAAACTGATCCCCAGATTTGGGTTGCGGAGCCTCAAAGAAAAACAAATTTCATCCGATCCGCCTGAAATTTGGTACATGATGTTGGTATATGGTCTCTAACAACCATGCAAAAATTGGTCCACATCGGTTCATAATTATATATAGCCCCCATATAAATCGGCCCCCAGATTTGGCTTGCGTATCCTCGTAGAGATCCGATCTGGTTGAAAATTGGTACTTGGTGTTAGTAGATGGTCTGTAACAACCACGTAAAAATTGGTCCATACCGGTCCATAATTATATATAGCCCCCATATAAACCGATCCCCCGATTTGGCTTGCGGAGCCTGTAAGAGAAGCAAATTTCATCCGATCCGGCTGAAATTTGGTACATGGTGTTAGTATATGGTCTCTAAATACCATGCAAAAATTGGTCCATATCGGTCCATAATTATATATAGCCCCCATATAAACCGATACCCAGATTTGGCTTGCGGAGCCTCTAAGAGAAGCAAATTTCATTCGATCCGGCTGAAATTTGGTACATTGTGTAAGTATGTGGTCTTTGACAACTACGCACAAATTGGTGCACAACGATCCATAATTATATTTAGCCCCCATATAAACCGATCCCCAGATTTGACCTCCGTAGCCTCATGGATGAGCAAAATTCATCCGATGCGGTTGAAATTTGGTACGTGGTGTTAGTTTATGGTCTCTAACAACCATGCAGGAATTGGTCCATATTGGTCCATAATTATGTGTAGCCACCATATGAACCGGTCCTCAGATTTGACCTCCGAAGCCCCTTGGAAGAGCAAAATTCACTCGATCCGGTTGAAATTTGGTACGTGGTGTTAGTATATGGTCTATAACAACCATTCAAAAATTGGTCCATACCGGTCTGAAATTTATATAACCCCCATTTAAACCGATCCCCAGATTTGACTTCCGTAGCTCTTGGAGGAGCCAAATTCATCCGATCCGATTGAAATTTGGTACGTGGTGTAAGTTTATGGTCTCTAACATCCATGCAGGAATTGGTCCATATCGGTCCATAATTATATGTAGGCCCCATATAAACCGGTCCTCAGATTTGACCTCCGAAGCCCCTTGGACGAGCAAAATTCACCCTATCCGGCTGAAATTTGGTACGTGGTGTTAGTATACGGTCTCTACTAACCATGCAAAAATTGATCCATATCGGTCCATAATTATATGTAGCCCCCATATAAACCGATCCCCAGATTTGACCTCCGGAGCATATTGGAGGAGCAAAGTTCATCCGATCCGGTTGAAATTTGATACGTGGTGAAATTTGGTACATTGCGCTAGTATATGGCCGCTAACAACCATGCCAAAATTGGTCCATATCGGTCTATAGTTATATAGAGGAGATAAAGGCAAAAATAATTTACAAAATTTTTATTTCGATAGAAAAATTTGTCAAAATTTTATTATATTATTAGTATACAAAATTTTCTCAAGATTTTATTTCTATAGAAAATTTTGTCAAACTGAATTATATACGTACTTAATCGGCCTTTTTTGAGAAGACGATGTTACGAAGTTTTAAGATACCTTGCCATCGGCAAGTGTTACCGCAACCCAAGTAATTCGATTGTGGATGACAGTCTGTAGTAGAAGTTTCTACGCAATCCATGGTGGAGGGTACATAGGCTCCAAGAAATAAGGCCCCAAACTGGAAATGAAATAATGCCCCAAAATTTGGGGATTTGTTTCATAAGGAAATAAAGCCTCATTTCGAATATGCAATAAAACACCACAACAATGAAATAAAGCCCCAAAATTGGGCCCCATAGGGATGTATTTAATTTTAAAAAGTAATATTTATTGCTGTTATTGAAAAAATAAATTTATTCATGAATTTAATAAATAATTAAATATAATATTATATTTTGTATAAACAAAAAAATTCTCTATGGAAAATCCAAATTAATAATTGTATGAGAGTAATAAGTTTCAAGTAAAAACTTCCATGGTATTTTCAACGGGTTGGCGGCAGCAAGGACACGTAATTGTTTAAAGCTTTTGATAATGCACCCGCCATTAACTTTAAATTGCACTCCAAACTAATTTTCATATGTCTACAAGGTAGCGTAACAATGTTTGAAGGTTTGTTGACGTAGATCACAAAATCGCTGTCATTTAAAGTGCTAAACTTTAAACGAGTTTTCACAATCGGAATACTCTTCTTCATCGAATATGTTTGACTCTGGTATCAATTTTACGCATATTTTTTAGGTTCATACACCATTTGGGAAAGAAAATCGTTAAGAGATATATCCCCGTTTTCCAAAAGCCTTATTGCTTTCTCAATTTTGGAAGACTTATCGGCATCCTGTCTCTTCTTCGGTTTGCATAACGAGCCACCGCTTTCAGAAAGCATTGAAAAATGACGGCTTTTGAAAAATTCCTCATTACGAATTATGGCAACAAACTTAAAAAATGTCCATTCTTATCTGCTAAACGTCCTAGTACTACATTATATGCTTCTACAGCTGATGTTGTTCGTGTTTTTTGTTTATAAACTGAGAAAGAATTACAACCAATCTAGAAAATATTTTACATTCATTAGATTCATGTCACATATGGCAGCTTAATTTCACATCGCAACTTACTTTTTGTATCCATTGTCTTTGGAAGTAGTTTTTCTGCTTCTCATGGTACGCCTAACAGCTTGGCAAAAATGGAACCTAAAGGAACAGTTTTGTTAGCACTCAAATAAATTATATTGTTTATTTTTACTACGTGTTAAAAATGTATTGCATTAGTTATTTTTTACTTTTTAAATTTAACCGAAAATGATAATACGAGCGCGAATTTTTGTGAAACCTTTACATTTGAACAAAATCATAACATTTTACGCAATTCCGTTCATGTGTTATCATTAATATATAGTTTTCGAATTTAAGACAATCGAAACTACACCCATAGAAAAATTATTACCACACGGGCTCAAATCGATACCATACGTTATTGATAGTTAGCCAACCCCGTATGGTACAATATCAATGGTACAGGCGGTACACAAAGCATGATAGTACCATACGTAAAAAAAGCGTCGCCAAAAAAGTAGTGAAAATGTTTTTTTTTTTTTTTTTTTGGATCCGGAAGTAGTGCCAAATTGACGCAGAAGCGATGAATTTAACATGGGCTTGTCATAAGACGGATGTCCACCATTTCAATTGCCGCTACACTGAAGTTGCATCACTTCTTAAGGTGTGAGGCGAATTCACAGCCTGTTTCTGTATGTCGAACGAGCTCTATCGATCGACTGAAATGCATAAAAACAGCTGAGTTTTGGTTATAAATTCAGCTGTTTGTTTCCATTTCAGTCGATCTATAGAGCTCGATCGACATACAGAAACAGGCTGTCAGTGTTTTGGATGTGAATTAAGAAATTTTGTGATATTTTGACAAATAAATAATTATTAAATTTTTTATGATTTTTAATGCATTATAACGCTTGTCTGGAACTTTTGTGATCAAACATTTTAAAAAATTCGAAATTTTCCTACAAAGGATTTAGCTTTTTATTCGGCTAAATGTAAATAATTTGTACCATTTTATTAATTCTTAATGTGTTTTTAACCTATTTGAAACACAAAAAAAAAAATACATTTCCCATTAAAATATGAAAAAGCGAGCTATAAAGAAATTGAAATTGATTTAGTAAAGATGTTAGTTTTAACAAAATGAAATAATGTCCCACAAATAAATCTTTGGGGATTTCCTTCATCAATGAATTACGGTGTTTTTTCATAATGAAACAACACCCAAAAAAACGAAACACCCCAAATTACGTTGTTTTTGTTTTCAATATAAAGGTTTGGGGCTTTGTCTCATTTCCGTTTTGGGGCCTTATTTCTTGGGGGCTTATTTCATGGAGCCACTCCCAGTAATGCTGATAACATTTTTGGGTGTTTCAAAGCGTCTTCTTCTTCTCGGTCTCCTCTGTGGGACCCTTGTCATTGAGTTAAACATAGAATTGGGCAGCGTTCATTGATAAGAGAGAAGTTCACCCCTTGTGTGACGTCGTAGTCTTTGGAATGACTGAAATACACCGAAAAAAGTAAACTGTTTTATAGAAAGAATAAACTAACTCGTACGAAAATTTATCTAAATCTACATTTTAAGATTTCCACAAAGCGTTGTTTAAAGCAGGAAAATTTAATGTGTTGTTGTAATTTTTAACTACACCGAAAGAATTTTCTTGGTAAAAAGAACGAAAATTTTCGTTAAAAGTACGAAATTTGTCATTGTTTTACAACCAAAGAAACTTTTCATTAAAAGTACGAAATATTTCGTACTTTTTACGAAGAAAAGTTCTTCCACAATTTTCGTAGTTTTTAAGAAAAAAATTCGTACTTTTTATGAAGAATCTTCGTACTTTTTATGAAAAATCTTCGTACTTTTTATGAAACAATTTCGTTCTTTTTATGAAAATGTTTCGTACTTTTTATGAAAAATTTTCGTAGTTTTTATGAAAAATTTTCGTACTTTTTAGAAAAACTTTCGTACTTTTTTTTTCAAAAATGTTCGAACTTTAAAAAAAAAGTTATAGTCAAAAGTGCATTTGGTTGTAGTTACAAGTGTGAAAAATGACATCACTACTTTACATTTTAAGTTTTTGAATAATTTTTAGTTTTATTGCTTCACTTTTATTCATAGCGCGCTAACACCCAAATGAGAAATAGCATAGACTTGCATAAAAAAATAGAATAAAGGAATACACTCAAGCACATTATAAAAGACAATTTAATGCCGCGAACGGAAATTTTACAACTTCAATGAAACTTCTTCGTTATTTCAAAGAAAATGTTTCGTACTTTTTATGAAGAAATTTTAGAGAATGAGAATGTTTCGTAAAATATTCGTAAAAACTTCTTCACAAAATTCATGAAATTTGAAGAAAGCTTCGTTAAAAGTACGAACTTTTTACGAAGAAAAGTTAATGTAGAATATTTCGTAAAAGTTTCGTATATTCGTAAAATGTTCTTCGTAAAATTTACGAAAATGAATGAAAATTTCGTTATTTTAATGAAGAATTCTTCGTAAAATTAACGAAGAGAATTCTTTCGGTGTACAGTTCACGAAATTACACCTCTCATAGAAGAAAAAATTGACTAGAGGTAAAGAAGAAAATCATTGGCAGCATATCATGAACATTTTAACCATAGAGTAGTTCATTCTTACTATTTTTGTATTTTTGTACGAAATGTTTGCTTTAGTTCAGATTGAACTTATGTGTACGGTCATTGAACTTTATACTCGTACCCACGTTTAGTTCATAAAATGTTTAAGACATACTTAAAAAAACGAAAATTTCATTGGGCTGTGGTATATTTTGCAAAAAATAATAAAATTTAACCACAAACAAATAATTTTTTTACTGATTTTTTTTTTCTGTGTGCCCATTAAATAATTTTCTTGTAACTTTAAAAAAGCGCATATGCTTGCCTTAATCTTCTACCACACCAAATATGCACACACTTTGCTAGCGAGATCATTAAACATCCAAATCAGTTTCCAACACAAAATTATTGTCCGATACATATATGTATAAAGGGGGAAAATGTCAGGCAGTTTTTCCTTTCATCGTACGCCTTAGGTTTTAGCACTGCAGGTCTTGATGTTTGTGCTTTGCCTCTGGCGGCATATTTTATGGCTCTATTCATATTTTCATGTTCGCGTATCTTAAAGATCGACGATTGTTGTATTAAAATATCCATGCGACAATATCTATTTTTAACACTATGTTTGACACAACTTATGCTAGCAACAACAACAACAACAATAAGAGGTTGAAGAAAATTTACAAAACAACAAAACTACCAAGAAAATCGAAACAAATAATACTCAAACACACACACACACACCGATGATAAATAGAAAAACAATGAGAAACATTGAAAATATCTATAGAATAAAGGAAGTATTTCATAGATACATTTTCGTATCGACAGTTTTCACTGCTGCAAACTTCCAACGCCTCCGCAAGTGTAAGATGGCTGATGAAAATATAAGTGTGGCATCATGTCGTGACAAAGTTTATGACAACTGCTTTTCTATAGAGATATTGACCCATTCTCTATTTTCATCGCAATAAATGTTTGTTGTTATTATCAATCCAATTGGGTGATAATTGAAGCTATAGTAAAAGGAAAAATGCAATTCAATGTATTACCATATACAATAGCAACAATTATCACCCATCTTGAGTGACATCTATCAGATAGACACATCGAAATATCAATTTCCGACCACACCTAGACCTCGGTTTGCGTTGTTTCAAAGTTGCGTTGCTGTTGAACTAGTACTAGTTTTCACTTTGCGTCGTTAGATTTTCAAAGTTGCGTTATTATCTATCTCCAATCTTTGCATAGTTTGCCATAGAAACTCATAGTTCACTTTGCGTCGTTTCAGTTTGCGTCGCGTTTTTTTGCAACGTATCTGCGTGGCAAAGCGAGATCTAGGTGTATATAAAATGTATATATTGCTGGGCTAGGGTGGAATTCTAAGACGACCTAATGATGAACGCCTGTCTATCTGCCTGTTATAATAACGCTACAACCTTTAGTAATGAAACTATCGTGGAATTTATCACAAGATCGTTTTTCATCTGCAGGCGGGTCAAGTTTTAAGATGGGATATAGCGGTCCAAGTTTCGATATTGCTCTCATATAAATCCATATTCCGATTGGGTTTATTGAGCATTTTGGCGCCGCTACACCCTCAAAAAAATCGCTTCTGTAACATATACCCCAAACACATTTTGCTTTAAGTATATATATTTTCAGGATTGGTGCAAACCAAATATTGTTTGTATTGCTCAAACATATTATGTTTCACATTTGGGAATACACTGGTAGTAAAAAATTTTTATGAAATTTTCTTTGTGTGGATATATTTTTAAGGCGTTAATGGGTTACTTGCATTATTTTACTTGCAGCATACTCTCTAGGTCTCTCTTTCTAAACACATATATGTTTATAGGCTATTTCCAAATTAATATATGTTTGCATCTAAGCATATTATATTTACAAACATTTTATATCCCAAACATAATATGTTCTAACATATTAACATATATGTCCCAAACATGTTATGCTAGTTTATGAACATTATATGCTTGAACTTAAAAATATTGTGTTAAAAATTTAAGTTCCAAACATAAAATTTTTACACCCAAACATATGAAAAACAGTCTTTTTCGTCCGTGTACTTTTATACGATTTGCGTGAAATTGGAAATCTTGAAGTAGGTTAAGTCCGTAAAGATATATGGATATTTATGTATGTAAAATCCAACCTATGCTTGCTTGTATGTACGTTTCGGATATGGTAGGGTCAAGGGTTATCATGTGGTGAAAACAGGGTATCTCTTTTTTTGATATCTGGTTTGCGTGGAGGACATGTCTCTTTCCAGACGTTTTAAAAGTAAATATAAATTCTTCGATTTTCTTGAAATTTTCAGTGAAGGTTTGGGATGGAGTCTGGACAAAGATCCCATTTTAATTTTTTCTATATTTGATCGGGTCGGTGGACCTCTCCTTTGCCATACTTTGACAAAACTAAGTGGGGAGAGGTTATGAAATTAATATGGGACATCTGATTTTTTATACCATGGAAATTATCACATGGAAATATTGGTCTCAGATCAAAATATTGGTCTCAAAACTAAATTGTACTCCAGATTTTGAGATTTCCACAAAACAGAGTTAAAACCAGAAAAAAAATGAACTAAAAGTAATGAATTCAGTGTAGATATAAACCATCCAAACAAAAATACCGATCCCCAGATTTGTCCTCCGGTACCTCTTGGAAGAGCAAATTGGTTAAAATTTGGTACATAATAACATATGCCCTCTAATAACCATTCAAAAATTAAACAAAGATCTGTTACTTTATTTTTAACATATACCCTCCACCATACGATGGGGGGTATAACATATTAACTTTGTCATTCCGTTTGTGGTGAAATTCTGAGTCGATCTAAACATGTCCGTCCGTCCGTCTGTTGAAATCACGCTAACTTTTCGAACTTGAAACTTGGCACAAGTAGTTGTTATTGATGTAGGTCGGATGGTAGTGCAAACGGGCCATATCGGTCCACTTTTGCGTATAGCCCCCATATAAACGGACCCTCAGATTTAGCTTGCGGAGCCTCTAAGAGAAGCATATTTCATCCGATCCGGCTGAAATTTGGTACATGGTGTTGGTATATGGTCTCTAACAACCACGCAAAAATTGGTCCATAATTGTAGAGAGCCCCCATATAAACCGATTCCCAGATTTGGCTCAAAGAGAAACAAATTTCATCCGATTCTGCTGAAAATTGGTACATGGTGTTGGTATATGGTCTCTAATAACCATTTGGTACACATCAGTCCATAATTATATATAGCCTCCATATAAACCGATCCCCAGATTTGGCTTGCGGAAGCTCACAAACAAATTTCATCCGATTCGGCTGAAATTTGGTGCATGATGTTAGTAAAGGGTGATTCTTTTGAGGTTAGGATTTTCATGCATTAGTATTTGACAGATCACGTGGGATTTCAGACATGGTGTCAAAGAGAAAGATGCTCAGTATGCTTTGACATTTCATCATGAATAGACTTACTAACGAGCAACGCTTGCAAATCATTGAATTTTATTACCAAAATCAGTGGCAGAAAATCCGCTTTTTTATCGACAAATTTTGTTCAGCGATGAGGCTCATTTCTGGTTGAATGGCTACGTAAATAAGCAAAATTGCCGCATTTGGAGTGAAGAGCAACCAGAAGCCGTTCAAGAACTGCCCATGCATCCCGAAAAATGCACTGTTTGGTGTGGTTTGTACGCTGGTGGAATCATTGGACCGTATTTTTTCAAAGATGTTGGACGCAACGTTACGGTGAATGGCGATCGCTATCGTTCGATGCTAACAAACTTTTTGTTGCCAAAAATGGAAGAACTGAACTTGGTTGACATGTGGTTTCAACAAGATGGCGCTACATGCCACACAGCTCGCGATTCTATGGCCATTTTGAGGGAAAACTTCGGAGAACAATTCATCTCAAGAAATGGACCGGTAAGTTGGCCACCAAGATCATGCGATTTGACGCCTTTAGACTATTTTTTGTGGGGCTACGTCAAGTCTAAAGTCTACAGAAATAAGCCAGCAACTATTCCAGCTTTGGAAGACAACATTTCCGAAGAAATTCGGGCTATTACGGCCGAAATGCTCGAAAAAGTTGCCCAAAATTGGACTTTCCGAATGGACCACCTAAGACGCAGCCGCGGTCAACATTTAAATGAAATTATCTTCAAAAAGTAAATGTCATGGACCAATCTAACGTTTCAAATAAAGAACCGATGAGATTTTGCAAATTTTATGCGTTTTTTTTTTAAAAAAAGTTATCAAGCTCTTAATAAATCACCCTTTATATGGTCTCTAACAACCTTGCCAAAATTGGTCCATGATTATATATAGCCTCCATATAAACCGTTCTCCAAATTTGACCTCCGAAGCCTCTTGGAGGAGCAAAATTCATCCGATCCGGTTCAAATTTGGAACGTGGTGTTAGTATATGGCGGCTAACAACCATACCAAAATTGGTCCATATCGGTCTAGAGTTATATATAGCCGATCCCTAATCACACAAAAATTGGTCCATATCGGTTCATATTCATGGTTGCCACTCGAGCCAAAAATAATCTACCAAAATTTTATTTTTATAGAAAATTTTGTCATACATAATTTTATTTCTATTGAGAATTTTCACGCGTGGCACGCGCACACCTCTCGTACATGGTTTTGTGATATCTTTTAGGGGAGGAATACCTCCTTATTGGCCAAATTTTTGGTATTGAAATTTCCCTGATTTTCTTGAATTTTGCAGGGATGCTTGAAGGTGATTCCAAATTATATTTCATGTTAGCCTGATACCGAAACAGTCAATTGACGTCCTAATGCATTATATTCCAAATTTTTTATATCAGCTCGGGTAAGAAGCTCCTTGACAGGCAACATAGAGGGTACTTTTTCTTCCAGTATATGTTAGAATTAGATTTATATATGCCCCCTTATATAAGTTTCTTCCGACTTGAAAAATTTGGTACTAATAACCTTATTTTTGACCATAATGCCATCATTTATTAACCGATCTTACTTCAATAATATCAAACTTTCAAAATATCATGTAAATCGGTTCAGATTAAGATATAGCTCTCTTATATATGTATCTCCCGATTTTCCCAAATTTGGCCATAATATCGGCCCGCCCGACCATTTACTTTGCTAACTTGTTTTTATTTTTATACCCTGCGCCACACTGTGGAACAGGGTATTATAAGTTAGTGCATATGTTTGTAACACCCAGAAGGAGACGAGGTAGACATATGGTGTCTTTGACAATAATGCTCAGGGTGGTTCCCTGAGTCGATATAACCATGTCCGTCTGTTCGTCTGTCCGTCCGTCTGTCTGTGAACACATTTTTGTGATCAAAGTCTAGGTCGCAATATAAGTCCAATCGCCTTCAAATTTGGCACGTGTTCCTTTTTTGGGTCAGAATAAAACCCTATTGATTTTGGAAGAACTCGGTTCAGATTTAGATATAGCTCCCATATATATCTTTCGCCCGATATGCACTTATATGGCCCCAGAAGCCAGAGTTTTGGACCAATTTGGTTGAAATTTTGCACTAGGAGTACAATTAGCATTATAATCAAGTGTGCCAAATTTGATTGAAATCGGTTCAGATGTAGATATAGCTCCCATATATAGCTTTCGCCCGATTTACACTCATATGACCACAGAGGCCAATTTTTTTACTCCGATTTAGTTCAAATTTTGCACAGGGAGTATAATTAGCTCAGCTGTGCGTGCCAAATTTGGTTGGAATCGGTTCAGATTTAGATATAGCTCCCATATATATATGTTTTTCTGATTTCGACAAAAATGGTCAAAATACCAAAATTTTCCTTGTAAAATCGCCTCTGCTTAGTCGAAAAGTTGTAAAACTGACTGTAACTTTCCTTAACTTCAAATACATAAATATATCGAGCGATAAATCATATATAAACTTTTGTGAAGTTTCCTTAAAATTGCTTCAGATTTAAATCTTTCCCATATTTTTTTTTTACTAACATTGCGTTTCACCCTAGTGCATTATCCGACTTAAATTTTGAGTCTATAGAATTTGTAGAAGTCTATCAAATTCTGTCCAGATCGAGAGATATTAAAATGTATGTATTTGGGACAAAACTTTTATATATAGCACCCAACACAATTGACGGATGTGGTATGGTATCGAAAATTTAGATCTACAAAGTGGTGCAGGTTATAATATAGTCGGCCACGCCCGACTTTAGACTTTCCTTACTTGTTATTTTTTAAAATTTGGCCATAACTGCCTTATGTATTCGCCAATCATACTAAAATTTTGCAAAAGGTAACCTCTTGCCAAAACTGCCAAATATATCCCAAATCGGTTTAGACATATGCCCCTATATATATGTTTCTTCCGACTTTGAAAAATTTGGTCCTAATAACCTTATTTTTGACCATAATGCCATCATTTATTAACCGATCTTACTCGAATTTAGGACAAAGTAATTTTCAGTAATATCAAACTTTCAAAATATCATTTAAATCGGTTCAGATTTAGATATAGCTCTCAGATATATGTATTTGCCGATTTGTAAATAAATTGTTATTGTTTTATTGGTAGATATCTTCGTATATCAAGTTATATCATATATGAGTCTTACTATATTGTTGGTTTCTAATCGTTGGTTAACAATTTCACTTCATCCAATTTTGAAACATAATTAGTGACAAACAATAACATGTTCAAATTCACACGATGCAATTATTTTACAAATTTACTTGTGACTTAATTACACGTATTATGTGCAAGCATTTTAGTTTTCAATATTAAAATGCGTTTACATTGGAAACTATCAATATACGTAGCCTAAATATAAATATATCGTATTAAAAAAAAAACACAGTAATCTAACATCGCAATTAAATCGTTTAATCATCCATAAATAGGGGTGTCATTCTCAATGTATTCTAATTGATTGTTTCATTACTGAGATGACCAAACCATGGCACTCAAATAAAATTCCTAAACGGTTATGTGAACTGTGGAATATTTTACAGAGAGAAATAGAGATATCAGAACGGGACGATTGAATTAAATAATATCTCGAAAATTTTTCTCACTCGAGCCAAAAATAATCTACCAAAATTTTATTTCTATAGAAAATTTTGTCAAAATTTTATTTCGTTAGAAAATTTTGTCAACATTTTATTTCTTTAGGAAATTTTGTCAAAATTTTATTTCTATAGAAAATTTTGTCAACATTTTATTTCGTTACAAAATTTTGTCAAACTGAATTATATACGTATTTAGTCGTCCTTTTTTAACCCTCCAACATAGGAAGAGGGTATATTAACTTCGTCATTCCGTTTGTAACACATTGAAATATTGCTCTAAGACCCCATAAAGTATATATATATATATATATATATATATATTCTGGGTCGTGGTGAAATTCTGAGTCGATCTGAGCATATCCGTCCGTCCGTCTGTTGAAATCACGCTAACTTCCGCACGAAACAAGCTATCGACTTGAAACTTGGCACAAGTAGTTGTTATTGATGTAGGTCGGATGGGCCATATCGGTCCACTTTTATGTATAGCCCCCATATAAACGGACCCCCAAATTTGGTTTGCCGATCCTCTAAGAGAAGCATATTTCATCCGATCCGACTGAAATTTTGTACATTGTGTTAGTATATGGTCTCTAACAACCATGCAAAAATTGGTCCACATCGGTCCATAATTATATATAGCCCCCATTTAAACCGATCCCCCGATTTGGCTTGCGGAGCCTCTAAGAGAAGCCAATATCCTTCGATCCGGCTGAAATTTGGTACATGGTGTTGGTATATGGTCTCTAACACCTATGCAAAAATTGGTCCACATCGGTCAATAATTATTTATAGCCCCCATATAAACCGATCACCAGATTTGCTCCGGAGCCTCTTTTGACCTCCGGAGCCTTTCAACAGAATCATCTGATTCTGTTGAAATTTGGTTATGGCTCTCTACGTACCGTGCAAAAGTCCATATCGATTCGACATTATTTGTAGACTTACCTATACATACCTTTTTTGTCTAATATATACCACGTATGGACTAACTAACAATTTAGAAAGCGATGTTAAGAAGATTTAAGATACCACAACCCAATTAATTCGATTGTGGATGACAGTCTTTCGTAAAAGTTTCTACGCAATCCATGGTGGAGGATGCATATAATTCGGCCTGGCCGGAATTACGGCCGTATATACTTGTTTTGTATAATACATACCCCGTATGGACTAACTTACAATTTAGAAGACGGTGTTAAGAAGTTTTAAGATTACTTGCCATCATCAGCAAGTGTTAACGTAACCCAAGTAATTTTTCTAAATGTACTTTAGCACTTTTTTTTAATAAATATTAATAATTTGTACCATTTCATAAAGTTAAAAAATGAATTGAAAGAACTTACTTGGTAGTTACAACGGAGAACATCTTTGGGAGAACATTTTGGGAGATGTTATTAATGCAGTGCTTGTATAACAACTTTTATATATTTTTTTCACTGGGTACTTGTGCCATAGCTTGTACTTGTGCCGATAGCTTATTTCATTCGAAGGTAAGCGTGATTTCATCAGACAGACGGACATCGCTGGATCCACTCAGAATGGGGTCTCCGAGACCAACATGTTGAAGCGTTTTACATGGAATGACATACTCATTCTATGGTGAAGAGTATAAAAATGTGATAATTTGACTGGTAACCCTTCGCGCCAGCTATCTAAAGGATGATACGGTCAAAATTTGGTCAAGGAAAAAGCGTGTAAATCGGTGAAATCGTTTATTTAAAAAATCAAATTAAATTTCTTTTTCAAATTCAATTAGTATAAAATTCAGGAAAAATATTCAGTTAGGCTTTCACTTTTCCAAATCCGAATTGCCGGGCCTCACGCTTGACACCTGCCATCAGATTTTGTACAGCCACCTTGTCCACCTTCTTCGCCGCAGAAAGCCAGTTTGCCTTGAACTGCTGCTCGTCCTTAGCAGTTTTTTTTTGTATTCTTTAGGTTCCGCTTGACAATAGCCCAGTATTTCTCAATTGGGCGGAGCTCTGGCGTGTTGGGAGGGTTCTTGTCCTTGGGAACCACTTGCACGTTGTTGGCGGCGTACCACTCCATGGCCTTTTTACCGTAATGGCAACATGCCAAATCCGGCCAAAACAGTACTGAACAACCGTGTTTCTTCAGGAAAGGCAGCAGACGTTTATTCAAACACTCTTTCACGTAAATTTCTTGGTTGACAGTCCCGGAAGTTATGAAAATGCTGCTTTTCAAGACACAGGTACAGATGGCTTGCCTAACCAGATAGTTCTTTGCGAACTTTGACAGTTTTATGTGCTTGAAAATATCTGCTACCTTTCCCCTTCCTTTTGCCGTATAAAACTCCTGTCCCGGAAGCTGCTTGTAGTCGGCTTTGGCGTAGGTTTCGTCGTCCATTACCACGCAGTCAAACTTCGTCAGCATCGTCGTGTACAGCCTCCGGGATCGCGCTTTGGCCGTCGTATTTTGTTTATCATCGCGATTTGGAGTCACTACATTCTTGTAAGTCGATAGTCCGGCTCGTTTTTTGGCTCGATGCACGGTTGTAGACGATACACCCAGCTTATTTGCGGCATCTCGGAGAGAGAGGTTAGGGTTTCGCTTGAAACTACCGGCAACTCTCTTTGTCGTCTCAGCGGCTTCCGGTTTACGATTTCCCCCGATCCAGACTTCCTGGCTGTCGACGCTCTAATTACATTTGTAACGGTTGATTTGGCAACTTTTAGCGATTTTGCCAGCTTTGCGTGCGAGTAGCTCGGATTTTCGCGATTCGCTGCTCTTCTTGCTTGGACGGCATTTTGACAACTGAAGGGTGAATTTCAAAATCAAAATAGGAGCAACATTCTACACACACACACACACACCTTCAAAATGTGGGGTGTTCTGGTTTTTTAAATGCAAAATTGACAGAAATACGTCAAGTTTACATTGACCAAATTTTGACCGTATCACCCTTTAATGGCACCTTGGCACTATGCATATTGTTCACTTCTGACTGCAAATTAATTTAGTGGAATATATATTTCAGTCTTGTATTAATGGTAATTATTTTTGTTTTTATCATTGTTTATTTCATTCTAACCAACCCTCTGACCATTTTTCCATTTCACCAAATATGTGCAATCGATTAAATAACTCATGAACAACAACAACAACTACAACATTAAAGTGCTGCTTTGCTGCCACTCTCTACAGTACAACAGCAGTGATAGCTACAGCAAGCGTTCCTACGTTTGATGAACACCACTTACGCGAATTGTTTTCCATTCATTCATACATTCATATGGCCAAACATCGTCTTTGGACTATGGATCCACACCTACATGCTAGCTAAATCTCTTTAGTGACTTGCCATTCCATTCAGCTGTAGTTTAAGCAGCTGTTCTCTTCTGGTTAGGGTTTACGTTTGTTGTCGCTACTTTGCACTGCTGTGCGAGAAGCCCCATTTCTATGTTTGGTATGCGATTCCGAACCCCATACACAATTATGACGTAGTTGATTAGTTCGCATATACGGAAATTCGTAGTTTTGCTGTTGTTGGAAGAAATGTTTATTGAATTTATTTTTATTTACATTTTTTACGCTTATGTTAATGCCATAAATGGTTGGGATTACTTTCGCGGTAGCATGAAATGGTTACCCCATTCGGTGGTGGCGAAACAATTGCTACCACACTTCATCAAATAGTGAGAATGATTCTAGGTTAAGCTTTTCGTACAACCTTCTCTCATGGATTTGAACCATGTGGAAATTGTTTACAAATCCCAAGAAACAATTTAATAAATACTAAAGTCGTTAGTTCATTAGTGCTCGATGTAAAAGACTGTATTTATGGATAAAATTATTTTTATTTACCGCAAAAATAAATTTTTGTAATAAAAATAAATAAGATACAAAAAACTGTAAAAAATAACTGCGCCCGTTTCTCAAACGTTTTAGTTTTCTTAGCACGAAGATTAAAATATATCCGCCAATTAACGGAAAATTTTGTTTCAAAGCCGTCATTGATGCAATGGGATTGAACATGTTGGGAGTATGGACGGAAACTCCATACTCCCAACAACTTCCTCTGGAACTCCAGAGGAAAATAAATGCTACACCGGTCGATCCAATATATGTGTGAGAGTCCTACACCCTCAAAAAAAAATCGCTTCTTAAACATATACCCCAAACACAGTCTGCTTCAAGCATATATATTTTCAGGATTGGTTGAAACATATTATGTTTCACCTTAGGGCATATACTGATAGAAAAAAATTTAATGAAATTTTCTTTGTGTGTATATACTTTTAAGGTTACCAATTGGTTACTTCCATAATTTTACTTGCAGCATACTCTCTAGGTCTCTCTTTCTAAACACATATATGTTTATAGGCTATATCTAAATTAATATATGCTTGCATCCAAACATATTATATTTACAAAAATTTTATGTCGCAAACATAATGTGTTCTAACATATTAACATATATGAACCAAACATATTATGCTTGTTTATGAACATTATATGCTTGCACATGAAAATATTGTGTTAAAAAAATTGAGTTCCAATCATTTAATGTTTACACCCAAACATATGAAAAACAGTGTTTTTCGTCCGTGAAGTGAGTGTCATAACGGTTTGTGTTAAGTAGCTCGGAAATAACACGTTGTCAAAAAAACATGATTGCAAAGGGAAATGAAAACAATAGCAGACATTGCGGTGCGAATAAGACCCGTATTTGATCAACGAGCAAACCAAGATGATATGGGACGAAAAAAACCGTAAGAATTGCGCAATTCTGATAGCGATGAACAAACAGGAGTTGAGATCTTTAATTGGAATTTTAACTGGACATAACAGACTTGGTAAGAATGAATAATCCTCAAAAATTATGACACTTGCAGATGATGTCTGAACTCTGAAGTTACAACCTAACCTAACCTCTGATCAACGAATACTCGGACTACAACAGGGTGCCGGGATATGTCGGAATAAGAGGAAACGCATAGGCAAATATATAGAGGTAGGGCACATAGGGAGGTGAACTTGGAGAACGGAAAGCCAATAGAGGCAACGCAGGCCGAGTTGGATGAATGGGCACGGAAGAGCAGAACGACAGTCAGAAGGACCAGGCACCTAGAATTGAAAGCACGTCTGTACCGAATAGGACCAGCATAAAGGGCTTGTTTTGAGGATGATGAGACCTTGGAACACGACCTTTGTCACTGCGCTGGCTTTATTATGAAAAGAGTTAACCCCATCGGTGAAGAGGAATTCGGCACTAGATGGAGGTGTATCAGGTTGGCTGATAAGTCCCCGGTCTGACACATAGATGGTGTCGCTAGTATTAAATGCATATTATTTTTATATAGTACCAACCTTCAAATGATTCGTGTCAAAATTTGACGTCTGTAAGTCAATTAGATTGTGAGATAGAGCGTCTTTTGTGAAGCAACTTTTGTTATTGTAAAAAAAAAAGGAATTTCGTGTTTTGATAAAATACTGAAGGGAAAAAATACGGTGGAAGCAAAAACTTGGCTTGATAATGAGTTTCCGGACTCTGCACCAAGGAATGCAAAATTCAAGCGTGGTGAAATGAGCACGGAGGATGTTGAACGCAGTGGACGTCCAAAAGAGGTGGTTACCGACGAAAACATCAAAAAAATCCACAAAATGATTTTGAATGACCGTAAAATGAAGTTGATCGAGATAGCAGAGGTCTTAAAGATATCAGAGGAACGTGTTGGTTATATCATTCGTCAATATTTGGATATGCGGAAGCTCTGTGCAAAATGGGTGCCGCGCCAGCTCACAAAAACAACAACGTGTTGATGATTCTGAGCGGTGTTTGCAGCTGTTAACTTGTAATACACCCCAATTTTTCCGTCGATATGTGACAATGGATGAAACATGGCTCCATCACTGCACTCCTGAGTCCAATCGACCGTCGGCTGAGTGGACAGCGACCGGTGAACCGTCTCCGAGGCGTGGAAAGACTCAAAAGTCCGCTGGCAAAGTAATGGTCTCTGTTTTTTGGGATGCGCATGGAATAATTTTTATCGATTATCTTGAGAAGGGAAAAACCATCGACAGTGACTATAATATGGCGTTATTGGAGCGCGGCAAAACGGCCCCATATGAAGAAGAAAAAAGTGTTGTTCCACCAAGACAACGCACCGTGCCACAAGTCATTGAGAACGATGGCAAAAATTCATGAATTGGGCATCGAATTGCTTCCCTACCCACCGTATTCTCCAGATCTGGCCCCAGCGACTTTGTCTTGTTCTAAGACCTCAAAAGGATGTTCGCAGACGTACAGATAGACATCATTCAACAGACGTACAGATAGACATCATTAGATCGCGGTCTGAGACCGATATATGCGTTACAAACGTACACCCCTTATTCTATGCTTTGTGCCAAAGGACTAATCTGTATCAGATTTCAGAACGATAGCCCCTCTATACCCAGAGAATGAATATAACCACCTCCTAGAAGAGCAAAGTGTTATTTTTTAAACGGTGAATATGTAACATGTTTGTCGCAACTATATCTCAACAACCATTTTATATTTAGTGACAAAACAAAATTTTTGCTGCAAGAATGTTGTTTTCTCCCCATCCAAATATAACATTTTGCTCTAGAAGGTGATCATATTCCTTCTATGCGTGTATGGTTACTACAGACAGACGGACATCGTTAGGTCGTCTTATATTTCAGGAATTTCTTAAAGCTGGCAAAATATCAGCGAAAATTTTCCAGATTGGCCGTATCTACTCTCATACTTGATTTGCTTGAAATTTCCCCAACATGTTACAAGTATCTTTATGCTCTCAAAACATATTTGGGGTGATCAAATTCCTTCTCTATGTGCATACGTATAGAATTCTAAGTAAATATTTTAATGGAAACCTATTCGAGTATACCTAATTCCATTCGACACTATAGCTGAGTAACTATTTTTGCTAGAATATAAATAGCACAAAAGTAATTACCTTTCCGTATTATTCAATACCCATCAGTTCGTTTGGCACTTTTTTATACCTCTTCGGAAAATGTCTTTGAACTCAACCTTGTCATATGCGCCATCATTTGCAATAGGTGACACATAAAACCATTCTGTCTACCACCTGTAATTACTTGGCATTGTCATAAATTATGTCAGACTCGGGCATGGTAGTAAGCAAGAATTAAGCCATGTCATCCGATTACATGACTTAGATACAACAACAACAACAATAATAATTGCATAGTATATGATACTTTTAGTTAGTAAGTACTTTTAACAAATCAACAACAAATGATGAGTTCGTTAAATGGCCGAAAGTGTTGGAATGAACTTCGATAAGAATCCATTAGAAATCATTAGAATCTAGGACAGTATTAGGTTAGGTTAGGTGGCAGCCCGATGTATCAGGTTCACTTAGACTATTCAGTCCATTGTGATACAACATTGGTGATTGGTGAACTTCTCTCTTATCACTGAGAGCTACCCGATTCCATGTTAAGCTCAATGACAAGGGACCTCCTTTCTATAGCCGAGTACAAACGGCGTTCCACATTGCAGTGCAACCACTTAGAGAAGCTTTGAAACCCTCAGAAATGAGGTGGGATAATCCACCGCTGAAAAACTTTTTGGTGTTCGGTCGTAGTAGACACTGTAGTCAAATATCGGAGTAAGTGAATACATACCCTCGGGCAAATCGGATAGTAATTGTAGATTTTACGAGGATTGTCCTTTAAGTAGATAGTTTACAATAATAGAATAACTTTTTTAGAATTTCTTATGCCTTGTTCCCCTGTTCCATACAAAACAAGTATATACGGCCGTAAGTTCGGCCAGGTCGAATCTTATGTACCCTCCACCATGGATATATTAAACTAAAACAAGCCGATTAACTACGTATATAATTAAGTTTATAGAAATAAAGTTTTGACAACATTTTCTATAGAAGTAAAATTTGGAAAAAGTTTTCTGTAGAAATAAAATTTTGACAAAATTTTCTATAGAAATAAAATTTTGACAATATTTTCTATAAAAATAAAATTTTGGTAGATTATTTTTGGCTCGAGTGGCAACCATGATTATGAACCGATATGGGTCTCTTAGAGCGATCGCAAGCCAAATGTGGGGGTCCGTTTATATGGGGGCTATACGTAAAAGTGGACCGATATGGACCAATTTTTGCATGGTTGTTAGAGACCATATACTAACACCGTGTACTAAATTTCAGCCAGATCGGATGAAATGTACTTCTCTTAGAGAAATCTCAAGCCAAATTTGGGGGTCCGTTTATATGGGGGCTATACGTAAAAGTGGACCGATATGGCCCATTTGCAATACCATCTGACCTACGTCAATAACAACTACTTGTGCCAAGTTTCAAGTCGATAGCTTGTTTCGTTCGGAAGTTAGCGTGATTTCAACAGACGGACGGACGGAAATGCTCAGATCGACTCAGAGTTTTACCACGACCCAGAATATATATACTTTATGGGGTCTTAGAGCAATATTTCGATGTGTTACAAACGGAATGACAAAGTTAATATACCCCCATCCTATGGTGGAGGGTATAAAAAGCCTATTAAATATAATTCAGTTTGCAAAAGTTTTGACAACATTTTCTACAGAAATAAAATTTTGACAACATTTTCTATAGAAATAAAATTTTGGAAAAATTTATCATAGAAATAAAATTTAGAAAAAAAATTCTATAGAAATAAAATTTTGACAAAATTTTCTATAGTGATAAAATTTTTACAAATAGAAATAAAATTTTGACAAAATGTTCTATCGAAATAAAATTTAGAAAAAATTTTCTATAGAAATAAATATTTGACAAAATTGTCCATAGAAATAAAATTTTGACAAAATTTCCCATAGAAATAAAATTTTAACAAAATTTTCTATAGTGATAAAATTTTGACAAAATTTTCGATAGATTTTTTTTTGTAGATTATTTTTGGCGATATGGACCAATTTTTGTATGACTGTTAGCGGCCATATACTAGCGCAATGTACCAAATTTCAACTGGATCGGATGAATTTTGCTCCTCCAAGAGACTCCGGAGGTCAAATGGGGGCTGTACATAATTATGGACCAATGTGGACCCACTTTTGCATGGTTACACCACATACCAAATTTCAACCGGGTCGGATGAATTTTGCTCCTCCAATAGACTCCGGAGGTCAAATCTGGGGATCAGTTTACATGGGGGCTATACATAATTATGGACCGATATGGACCCATTTTTGCATGGTTACACCTCGTACCAAATTTCAACGGGATCGGATGAAGTTTGCTCCTCCAAGAGACTCCGGATATCAAATCTGGGGATCGGTTTATATGGGGGTATACATAATTATGGACCAATATGGACCATTTTTTGCATGGTTGTTTAGAGACCATAATATTTTATTTATTTATTATTTAATTTATTAAAATTATAAATTACAATAAACTTATTTATACGGGCACTAGCAACTAGAGGCTATCGGCCTAATAGAGACCATATACTAACATCACGTACCAAATTTCAACCGCATCGGATGAATTTTGCTCCTCCAAGAAGCTCCGGAGGTCAAATCTGGGGATCGGTTTATGTGGGGGCTATATATAATTATGGACCGATATGGACCAATTTTTGCATTTTTGTTAGAGACCATATACTAACACCATGTACCAAATTTCAGCCAGATCGGATGAAATAAAATTCTCTTAGGGGCTCCGCAAGCCAAATCTGGGGGTCCGTTTATATGGGGGCTATACGTAAAAGTGAACCTATATGGCCCATTTGCAATACCGTCCGACCTACATCAATAACAACTACTTGTGCCAAGTTTCAAGTAGATAGCTTGTTTCGTTCGGAAGTTAGCGTGATTTCAACAGACGGACGGATATGCTTAGATCGACTCATAATTTCACCACGACCTAGAATATATATACTTTATGGGGTCTTAGAGTAATATTTCGATGTGTTACAAACGAACTGATAAAGTTAATATACCCCCTGCCCTATGGTGGAGGGTATAAAAACTAAATACTCAATTTTGAAAATCAATGTATTCTCATACAAAGGAAACGAATTTTCAAAAATAGAAAAGAAAAAAAATATAAATTCGAATTCGTATTGGAGTGACTGATGTTTTCTCGAATGCATAGTTCAAGAGCCATTGGATTTAGATCAAGTTCATTTTTCAATATTTTTGTCATCCGTTTTCAAAATACGTGTAGCTCTCCAACAAATACTCTACCACTGCGGCGTGCATTTAGACGAAATCTGGGCTTCACTTTTCGGATCATGGTTCCGATTATGTTGTTTTCTTTTTTTTTTGCCCACTTTTTGGATGCGATGAAACACTTCCAGTATCACGGTAACGAGAAATGGTACGAGAACAAATGATTTATTAACATTAAAATTTTGGAGGGATCTAACGGGAGCCACCGTGGTGCAATGATTAGCATGCCCTCCGTGCATACACATGGTCCTGGGTTCAAACCCAGTTTCAACACTAAAAAGTTTTTCAGTGGTGGATTAGCCCACCTCAGTAATACCGGTGACATTTCTGAGTGTTTCAAAGCTTCTCTTAGTGGTTTCACTGCAATGTGGAACGGCGTTCGGGCTCGGCTATAAAAATGAGGTCCCCTGTCATTGAGCTTCACATAGAATCGGACAGCATTCAGTGATAAGAGAGAATTTGACCACTGTGGTATCACAATGGACTGAATTGTTTAAGTGAGGCTGAAATATCGGGCTGCCACTATACCTGAACTCACCTAACCTAACGTTAGCCACTTGTAGTTTTCCAGCCAAAATTAAAAGCAGTCATCACGCTTGAATTCCATCGCGAATAACTTTCCTTCTGTCTACAATATATCAAAATGATTTTGTAACTTTGTAAACAATAAACAAGTATATACAGTAGTAAGCCGGGCCGAATCTTAAATACCCACCACCATGAGTCAAATATATTAGTTTCCTTTGAAGATTTCAGGGGGGTTTGATGGCAGTTATTTTCCCAAGCAGATCAGTTCAACCAGTACGCTTCCCACAGATAAATGTAAAGATTTTACCTATGAAGACTAGATCAGATTCTGAATTTATAAGAACCATTTTTTGTTTGAGTTTTAGAGGAATCATAAACATCTCTTGTAAGTGTGATGAAATAACGCCTTGATTTGAAATCTATAATGTGTGGATTTTCATCCCAATTATTTAAATGACTACGAGAAGTAAAATCTGGAAATTTTGTATTCAGTTTCAAGCAACTTTCATGATCAGTGTGCCTTCTATACCCTCAATAAGTGAAATAAAAACTACTGATTCTAGAAGCCCAAGAAGTAAAATCGGGAGATCGGTGTATATGGGGGCTATATCAAAACATTAACCGATACTCCCCATTTTCGGCACACCTCCTTAAGGTCCTAGAATACCTCTATATTTCCAATTTCAGCCAAATCGGATAGAAAATACATTTTCTAGACGCCCAAGAAGCAAAATCGGGAAATCGGTCCATATGGGGGCTATACCAAAACATGGACCGATAGGCACCATTTTCGGTACACTTTTTGATGGCCCTAAAATACCTCTAGATTTACAATTTCAGACAAATTGGATAAAAACTACAGTTTTATACGCCCAACAAATAAAAAAGGGAGGCCGGTCTATATGGGGACTATATCAAAACTTGAACCGATATAGCCCATCTTCGAACTTGACCTGCCTGCAAACAAAAAGAGTCTGTGCCAAATTTCAGGACGATAGCGCCATTAGTGAAGGCTGCACTGAAAAAACAGTGAACCCACCAGGAAGAAAACTTTTGCTTAATTTTAGAAAATTTCGATTATTTTTAGAAAATTTTAACTGAACAGTATTACAAACGCTAGCATCGCGCCGATATCACAAAAATAAGTAAATATTTTTCGACAAATTCAAGAAAATTTATTAGACATAAATAATTTTTTTTTCACTTTTTAAAGAAAATTTTGTAGTGTGAAGCAAAAAATTGGAGTTCAAAATTGCAAGAATGTCTTTAGTGACATACGAAGTTCATCATGGACGCTTTTGTAGTAAAATTTACAAATTTGAAGAAATAATGAACTATTTTATGGCAAATACGAATTTAGTAAATCTCTATCCTTAACTTGTGTATAATTTTTTCCTGTCTTTTAGTTCATTTAACTAACGTACGCAAAAAATTATTAGAGTAAATGAAACTTTCACCAAATATAATAAGTTCATGAACTAAAATATAGTTAAACTGGCTTTAGTGAAATAGTGAGTCCACATTTTTTTGAGTGTGTAGCGTGATTACAACAGACAGACGGACAGAGGGACACGCTTATATCGTCTTAGAATTTCTTCCTGATCAAGAATATATATACATTATATAGTCAGAAATCGACATTTCGATGTGTTACAAACGGAATGACAAATTTATTATACCCCCGTCACCATTCTATGGTGGTGGGTATAAAAAGATGTCAGTTTAAAAATTGGCAGGTGTTAGACGTGCGGTTTAGAAATGATAGCAACCTGAAATTGGTTGAAATACATATCAGCCACACTGTAATAGTATTAATTCAATTGAATACTACGTTCTTATTTCATTGATAGCTGTATTTGGATTACAGAAGCTACCACTGATATCTAAAGTGGCCTCTACACTCAAGAAAAGTTTAATCGGATCCACATATTTTGACCTTCCTTCCTTAAAATAAGCTTAGCCTCGATTTTGAACTTTTTTATATTAAATCTAATGATTCAGTATTTCAGTTAATTTTATGACGATTTCTTTTAATCAAAAATGTGTTTCTTTTCTTTAAGGAAAATTTTCCTTAGGAGCGACGCAAATTTCCAAAATTTGTGTCTTAAATTTAATAAAAAAGGTTATAAAGTTTATTTTAATTAAAATTTCATTGTTTTAAAGAAATGTGTCCTTAATATTTTGTAAATTGTAATATTCTGTAAATATTTTTCTGTCTTTAGGGGCGTCTTTTGTTTTCCGTTCTCAAGCAATTTCTTTGTAACTACTGTAGGTGTTTTGTGTATCTTTCAGTTGTATATCCTAATATCGCAAAAGGTAATGTATTGTATATTGTATATTTTTATTGTCATTCATAATTATTGCATCAATTTGTTGTTTTGGAATGTCAGTACATTTTTGGTTGGCCACTTGTTTCGATAAATTCCATTCAGTGTCATTGTCAAGAGCAATCGTGAAATGGTTTAAATTTTCTATTAAATTCCATTGTAGAAATATCTGCGTGGGATGATATTCATGGAGAAGTGAAAAAATTTCTTTTTGAATGTTACCATTTCAGATCACAGTCATAATTGTTCACTGTTACTTTTCGTGATTAAGTTTGTTTTTCGTATAAACTTAAGACAATAAAATTGATGATTTTTGTCCTAGTTCTTATTATAAGTCTTTAACAAACAGACTGACATTTCGACAATTTTTATTAGAATGCATTATAAAATATTAACTTGAAATTGCACCAAGATCCAGGGCTAAGTTCTTATAGGAATCACCTGAATGTACAGAATCTTTACTATTGGGTTTCTAACACGAAATTAATTGATTACTATGTACTGGAAATTTTTCACAAAAAAAACTTATTTTATAGCTTCACAGACAACCAGCAAAAAAGCGTCGCCAAAAAAGTAGTGAAAATGTTCTTTTTGGATCGGATCGGAAGTGGTCCAAAATTTGCGCAGAAGCGATGAATTTAACATGGGTTTGTCATAGGACGGACGTCCACCATTTTCACAGCCGTTGCACTGGATTTGCATCACTTCTGCGAATTCAGTGTTTTGGATGTGAATTAAGAAATTTTGTGATATTTTGACAAATAAACATTTTTTAAAGTTTTTTTTTTATGAGTTTTAATGCATTTTTACGCTTGGCAACAAATATTTTCAAAAATTCGCAATTTTTCTAGAATGGATTTGGCATTTTTATACCCTCCACCATAAGATGGGGGTATATTAACTTTGTCATTCCGTTTGTAACACATCGAAATATTGCTCTAAGACCCCATAAAAAATATATATTCTGGGTCGTGGTGAAATTCTGAGTCGATCTAAGCATGTCCGTCCATCCGTCCGTTGAAATCACGCTAACTTCCGAACGAAACAAGCTATCGACTTGAAACTTGGCACAAGTAGTTATTATTAATATAGTTTGGATGGTATTACAAATGGGCCATATCGCACCACTTTTACGTATAGCCCCCATATAAACGGACCCCCAGATTTGGCTTGCGGAGCCTCTAAGAGAAGCATATTTTATCCGATCCGGCTGAAATTTGGTAACAGGTTGGCTGATAAGTCCTCGGTCTGACACATAGATGGCGTCGCTAGTATTAAATGCATATTATTTTTATATAGTACCAACCTTCAAATGATTCGTGTCAAAATTTGACGTCTGTAAGTCAATTAGTTTGTGAGATAGAGCGTCTTTTGTGAAGCAACTTTTGTTATTGTGAAAAAATGGAAAAAAAGGAATTTCGTGTTTTGATAAAATACTGTTTTCTGAAGGGAAAAATACGGTGGAAGCAAAAACTTGGCTTGATAATGAGTTTCCGAACTCTGCCCCAGGGAAATCAACAATAATTGATTGGTATGCAAAATTCAAGCGTGGTGAAATGACCACGGAGGACAGTGAACGCAATGGACGCCCGAAAGAGGTGGTTACCGACGAAAACATCAAAAAAATCCACAACATGATTTTGAATGACCGTAAAGCGAAGTTGATCGAGATAGCAGACGCCTTAAAGATATCAAAGGAACGTGTTGATCATATCATTAATCAATATTTGGATATGCGGAAGCTCTGTGCAAAATGGATGATGCGCGAGCTCACATTTGATCAAAAACAACAACGTGTTGATGATTCTGAGCGGTGTTTGCAGCTGTTAACTCGTAATGCACCCGAGTTTTTCCATCGATATGTGACAATGGATGAAACATGGCTCCATCACTACACTCCTGAGTCCAATCGACAGTCGGTTGAGTGGACAGCGACCGGTGAACCGTCTCCGAAGCGTGGAAAGACTCAAAAGTTCGCTGGCAAAGTAATGGCCACTGTTTTTTGGGATGCGCATGGAACAATTTTTATCGATTATCTTGAGAATGGAAACTCATCAACAGTGACTATTATATGGTGTTATTGGAGGGTTTGAAGGCCGAAATCGCAGCAAAATGGCCCCATATGAAGAAGAAAAAGTGTTGTTCCACCAAGACAACGCACCGTGCCACAAGTCATTGAGAACGATGGCAAAAATTCATGAATTGGACTTCGAATTGTTTCCCCACCCAGATCTGGCCCCCAGCGAATTTTGCTTGTTCTCAGACCTCAAAAGGATGCTCGCAGGGAAAAAATTTGGCTGCAAGGTGATCGCCGAAACTGAGACCTATTTTGAGGCAAAACCGAAAAAGTACTACCAAAATGGTATCAAAAAATTGGAAGGTCGTTATAATCGTTGTCTCGCTCTTGAAGGGAACTATGTTGAATAATAAAAACGAATTTTGACAAAAAAAAAAATGTTTGTCTTTGTTAGACCGGGGACTTATCAGCCAACCTGTTATATAGTTTCTAACAACCATGCAAAAATTGATCCACATCGGTCCATAATTATATATAGCCCCCATATAAAACGATCCACAGATTTGGCTTGCGGAGCCTCAAATAGAAGCAAATTTCATCCGATCCGGCTTAAATTTGGTACATGGTTTATTTATTTATTTAAGTCTATGGATTACAATCCTTACAGACTAGCAGAATTAAAAGTAAATTAAATCTAAAATAGAGTTAAACTTATTTAAGGACATTGCAAAAAGTCCAAATCATGCAAGCTACTCAATTTTGGTATATGGTATCTAATAACCATGCTAAAATTGGTCTACATCGATTCATAATTATATATAGCCCCCATTTAAACCGATACCCAGATTTGTCTTGCGGAGCCTCTAAGAGAAGCAAATTGCATCCGATCCGGTTGAAATTTGGAACATGGTGTTAGTATATGATATCTAACAACCGTGCCAGAATTGGTCCAAATCGGTCCATAATTATATATAGCCCCCATATAAAGCGTTCTCCAGATTTGACCTCCGGAGCCTCTTGGAGGAGCAAAATTCATCTGATCCGTTTGAAATTTGGAACATGGTGTTAGTATATGGTCTCTAACAACAGTGCCAGAATTGGTCCATATTGGTCCATAATTATATATAGCCCCCATATAAACCTTCTCCAGATCTGACCTCCGGAGCCTCTTGGAGGAGCAAAATTCATCCGATCCGGTTCAAATGTGGAATGTGGTGTTAGTATATGGCCGCTAACAACCATACCAAAATTGGTCCATATCGGTCTATAGTTATATATAGCCAATCCCCAATCACACAAAAATTGGTCCATATCGGTTCATAATCATGGTTGCCACTCGAGCCAAAAATAATCTACCAAAATTTTATTTCTATAGAAAATTGTGTCAACATTTTATTTCTATATATAGCCCCCATATAAACCTTCTCCAGATCTGACCTCCGGAGCCTCTTGGAGGAGCAAAATTCATCCGATCCGGTTCAAATGTGGAACGTGGTGTTAGTATATGGCCGCTAACAACCATACCAAAATTGGTACATATCGGTCTATAGTTATATACAGCCAATCCCCAATCACACAAAAATTGGTCCATATCGGTTCATAAACTTGATTGCGACTCGAGCCAAAAATAATCTACCAAAATGTTATTTCTATATTTAGAAAATTTTGTTAAGATTTTATTTCTATAGAAAATTTTGTCAAAACTTTATTTCTATAGAAAATTTTGTCAAAATTTTATTTCTATGGAAAATTTTGTTAAAATTTTATTTCTATAGAAAATTTTGTTAATTTAATATATACAACGTATGGACATACTTACAATTTAGAAGACAGTGTTAGGAAGTCTTAAGATACCTTGCCATCGCCAAGCTTTACCGCAACCCAAGTAATTCGATTGTGTATGGCAGTGTTTAGAAGAAGTTTCTACGCAATCCATGGTGGAGGGTACATAAGTTTCGGCCTGGCCGAACTTACGGCCGTATATACTTGTTTTTTTTTCAGAAAAAAAATAAATAATTTTTACCATTTTATTAATTCTTAATCTATTTTTAACCTATGTGAAACAAAAAATTTTAACTTTTCCATTAAAAATATGGGAAAAAAGCGAGTTATAAAAAATTGAATTAAAGGAACTTCCTGTGCAGCTAAAATAAAGAACTTCTTTGGTAGGACATTTTTGGAAGTGCTTTTAATGTTGTACCTTTAGAAGAACTTCCAAATTTTTGGTGGGTAATTAATTACACCTATTAAATTTTAATTGAGATTCACGGAAATATTATTATCAGATGAACATTATTGTTCATCTGATAATAATATAAGTGATAAGAGAGAAGTTCGCCAATGTGGTACCACAATGGACTGACTACATCGGGCTGCCACCTAACCTAACATTATTGTGTGCTTAAAAAACGGGTACCTGATTACTTTTTATTAGATCGGATAGGGGATTGATTTTACAGTAGCCCCATTAAAACAACTTCCAATTTTTTTTGCTGGGTACCTCTGGTACAAAATATAAACAATATTTTTTGTTTTATTTTATTATACCCTCCACCATAGGATGGGGGTATATTAACTTTGTCATTCCGCTTGTAACACATCGAAATATTGCTCTAAGACCCCATAAAGTATATATATTCTGGGTCGTGGTGAAATTCTGAGTCGATCTAAGCATGTCCGTCCGTCCGTCCGTCTGTCCGTCTGTCCGTCCGTCCGTCTGTCCGTCTGTCCGGCTGTCCGTCCGTCTGTGGAAATCACGCTAACTTCCGAACGAAACAAGCTATCGACTTGAAACTTGGCACAAGTAGTTGTTATTGATGTAGGTCGGATGGTATTGAAAACCGATCCCCAAATTTGGCTTGGGGAGCCTCCCGGAGCAGCAAAATTCATCCGATCCGGTTGAAATTTGGTATGTGGTCTTAGTATACGGTTTTTAACAACCATGCAAAAATTGGTCCATATCGGTCCATAATTATATATAGCCTCCATATAAACCGATCCCCAGATTTGACCTCCGGAGTCTCTTGGAGGGCAAAATTCATCCGATACGGTTGAAATTTGGTACCTGATGTTAGTTTACGGCCTCTAATAACCATGCAAAAATTGGTCCATATCGGTCCATAATTATATATAGCCCCCATATAAACCGATCCCCAGATTTGACCTCCAGAGCCTCTTGGAAGAGCAAAATTCATCCGATCCAGTTGAAATTTGGTACATGGTGTTAGTATATGGTATCTAACAACCATGCAAAAATTGGTCCATATCGGTCCATAATTATATATAGTTCCCATATAAACCGTCCCCAGATTTGACGTCCGGAACCTCTTGGAGGAGCAAAAGTCATCCGATACGGTTGAAATTTGGTACATTTTGTCAATATATGGCCTCTAACAGCCATGTAAAAATTGGTCCATATCGGTCTTTAGTTATATATAGCCGATGACTTATTACACAAAAATTGGTCCATATCGCCAAAAACAATCTACCAAAACTTTATTTCCATAGAAAATTTTGTCAAATTTTATTACTATAGAAAGTTTTGTCAAAATTTCATTTCTATAGAAAGTTTTGTCAAAAGTTTATTTCTATACAAATGTTTGTCAAAATTTTATTTCTATAGAAAATTTTGTAATTTACCAAAACTTTATTTCCATAGAAAATTTTGTCAAATTTTATTACTATAGAAAGTTTTGTTAAAATTTCATTTCTATAGAAAGTTTTGTCAAAAGTTTATTTCTATAGAAATGTTTGTCAAAATTTTATTTCTATAGAAAATTTTGTAAAAAATTTATTTCTGTAGAAAATTTTGTCAACATTTTATTTCTATACAAAATTTTGTCAAAATTTCATTTCTATACAAAATTTTTGTCAACATTTTATTTCTATAGAAATTTTTGTCAAAATTGTATTGCTATAGAAAATTTTGTCAACATTTTACTTCCATAGAAAATTTTGTCAACATTTTATTTCTATAGAAAATTTTGTCAAGTTTTTATTTCTATAGAAAATTTTGTCAAATTTTTATTTCTATAGAAAATTTTGTCAAAATTTTATTTCTATAGAAAATTTTGTCAAACTAGATTATATACGTATTTAATCGGCCTTTTTTTGTTTAATATATACCCCGTATGGGCTAACTTACAATTTAGAAGACAGTGTTAAAAAGTTTTACGATACCTTGCCATCGGCAAGTGTTATCGCAACCCAAGTAATTCGATTGTGGATGACAGCCTTTAGTAGAAGTTCCTACGCAATCCACGGTGGAGGGTACATAAGATTCGGCCTGGCCGAACTTACGGCCGTATATACTTGTTTTTATTATAATATTTTGCTAAACTACCATAATTTATTGGGCTTCAAATGGTCCACTCTTAATTGCTTTGTTCGTATCAATGAATGAATGAAATTGCTGATGCGTCGTAATATTGTCGCATAAATATTCCAAAGAGAATATTCATTTTTGTTTGCTTTTTAATTACATAAAATCAAAAACAATTTACCATATATGTCGCGAAATGTTTTATTTCCGTTATACATAAATTCGAACGCATTAAATTAGATTTTAATTAAAACAATAACAAAGTAATACTAAATTAGTAAGTCTGGCCTGCTGCTGTCGTCGCTCTGCTTTTATAATTCAAGCTCTTCTAACCAAGTTTAGAAATGTCCCACATGTGGTCAGTCAAACAAGAAATCTTTGTTTTAAATTCGCTATGCTAAAAGGTTTACAATATTTCCTGTGTGGAAGATATTTTTTTCTGGCCACTACATTAAAGTAGGAATTATATATATGCTTAACTATTAGATTGGTAACTAGTCACTATTTTCACTAAGATAAGAAATATCAATATAGTAGTAAATTAGTCGTCCAAAATCAAATTTGTCTAAAAACCAAACAAAAAACGATGTCATTAATTTTGAAAAATTTTCCAGGATTACTTAAGCCATGTTGAACTTAGTCAAACGAAACTTTTTTTCATGCAAAGACAAATATTTTAAAGTCGAATCATTTAACTATAAGGACACAATAAAGGTTAATTATAACTTATAACTTCAATATGAGCGAAAGCAGAAGAAAATTTTCGTACGATTCCCAAAAATATAAAGAATTAACTACTGTATGGTTAAATTGGTCATGAATTGGCGCCAATGATTTTTTCTTAACTTTTGGTTCACTTTTTTTTCTCGGAGAATGTGTGATTTCGTTAAGAGAAATTAGACAGTACACAAGGGCATTGAAATTTCGGAAAATTTTCAAGATGTGAAATATAATTTAGTTCAAGTTTCGCAGGAGAAGAATGAGCCTTCTTATGAAAACGTTTACCTTTTTTCCGTGTAGAGATTTAAAGCTTAATACCTCCCTATAATCTGTCTTTATTTTTAAGAAACTGTATTTTTGGTTCGAAATCAATACAAAACAAGTATATATGGCCGTAAGTTCGGCCAGGCCGAAGCTTATGTACCCTCCACCATGGATTGCGTAGAAACTTCTTGTAAACACTGCCATCTACAATCGAATTACTTGAGTTGCGGTAACGCTTGCCGACGGCAATGTATATTAAAACCTCCTAACGCCGTCTTCTAAATTGTAAGTAAGTCCATACGTGGTATATATTAAATCAAAAAAATCTAACATATAGAAATAAAATTTTGACAAAATTTTCTATAGAAACAAAATTTTCACAAAATTTTCTATAGAAATAAAATTTTGACAAAATTTTCTATAGAAATAAAGTTTTGACAAAATGTTCTATAGAAATGAAATTATAACAAAATTTTCTACAGAAATAAAATTTTAAGAAAATTTTCTATACAAATAAAATTTTGATAAAATTTTCTATAGAAATAAAGTTTTGGTAGATTATTTTTGGTTCGAGTGGCAACCATGATTATGAACCAATATGGACCAATTTTTGTGTGATTGGAGATCGGCTATATATAACAAGTAAAGAAAGTCTAAAGTCGGGCAGGGCCGACTATATTATACCCTGCACCACTTTGTAGATCTAAATTTACGATACCATACCACATCCGTCAATTGTTTTGGGTGTTATATATAAAATGTTTGTCCCAAATACATACATTTTAATATCTCTCGATGTGGACAGAATCTTCTAAATTGTAAGTAAGTCCATACGTGGTATATATTAAATCAAAAAAATCTAACATATAGAAATAAAATTTTGACAAAATTTTCTATAGAAACAAAATTTTCACAAAATTTTCTATAGAAATAAAATTTTCACAAAATTTTCTATAGAAATAAAGTTTTGACAAAATGTTCTATAGAAATGAAATTTTAACAAAATTTTCTACAGAAATAAAATTTTAAGAAAATTTTCTGTAGAAATAAAGTTTTCGTAGATTATTTTTGGTTCGAGTGGCAACCATGATTATGAACCAATATGGACCAATTTTTGTGTGATTGGAGATCGGCTATATATAACAAGTAAGGAAAGTCTAAAGTCGGGCAGGGCCGACTATATTATACCCTACACCACTTTGTAGATCTAAATTTACGATACCATACCACATCCGTCAATTGTTTTGGGTGCTATATATAAAATGTTTGTCCCAAATACATACATTTTAATATCTCTCGATGTGGACAGAATTTGATAGACTTCTACAAAATCTATAAACTCAAAATTTAAGCCGGCTAATGTACTAGGGTGGAACACAATGTTTTAAAAAATATGGGAAACATTTAAATCTGAAGCAATTTTATGGAAACTTCGCAAAAGTTCATTTATGATCGATATATATGTATTAGAAGTTTAGGAAAATTAGAGTCATTATTACAACTTTTCGACTAAGCAGTGGCGATTTTACAAGGAAAATGTTGGTATTTTGACCATTTTTGTCGAAATCAGAAAAACATATATATGGGAGCTATATCTAAATCTGAATCGATTTCAAACAAATTTGGCACGCATAGCTGCAATACTAAATCTACTCCATGTGCAAAATTTCAACAAAATTGGGCCAAAATTTAAGTCGGCTAATGCACTAGGGTGAAACGCAATGTTAGTAAAAAAATATGGGAAAGATTTAAATCTGAAGCAATTTTAAGGAAACTCCACATGACTATACTACCAATTGTACTCCTTGTGTAAAATTTCAAACTAATCAAGATAAAACTCTGGCTTCTGGGTCCATATAAGTGCATATCGGGCGAAATATATATAAGGGAGCTATATCTAAATCTGAATCGATTTCAACCAAATTTGGCACGCATAGCTACAATGCTAAATCTGCTCCCTGTGCAAAATTTCATCCAAATTGGGCAAAACCTCTGGCATTTAGGACCATATTAGTCCATATCGGGCGAAAGATATATATGGGAGCTATATCTAAACCTGAACCGATTTCAATCAAATTTGGCACACATGACTATATTACTAATTGTACTCCTAGTGCAAAATTTCAACCAAATTCGGCCAAAAATCTGGCTTCTGGGGCCATATAAGTCCATATCTGGCGAAATATATATATGGGAGCTATATCTAAATCTGAACCAATTTCAATCAAATTTTGCACACTTGACTATACGACTAAGTGTTATTTTTGTACAAAATTTCAACCAAATCGGTATAAAACTCTGGCTGCTGGGTCCATATAAGTGCATATCGGGCGAAAGATATATATGGGAGCTATATCTAAATCTTAACCGATTTCTTCCAAAATCAATAGGGTTCTATTCTGACTCAAATTAGGAACATGTGCCAAATTTGAAGGCGATTGGACATAAATTGCGACCTAGACTTTGATCACAAAAATGTGTTCACAGACAGACGGACGGACGGATGGACGGACGGACAGACGGACAGACGGACATGGTTATATCGACTCAGGGACCCACCCTGAGCATTATTGCCAAACACACAATGTGTCTATCTCGTCTCCTTCTGGGTGTTACAACCATATGCACTAACTTATAATACCCTGTTCCACAGTGTGGCGCAGGGTATAACTATAGACCGATATGGACCAATTTTTGTACGGTTGTTAGCGGCCATATACTAACACCACGTTCCAAATTTTAACCGAGTCGGATGAATTTTGCTCCTCCAAGAGGCACCGGAGGCCAAATCTGGAGGACGGTTTATATGGGAGATATATATAATTATGGACCGATATGGACCAATTCTTCCACGGTTGTTAGAGACCATATACTAACACCATGTTCCAAATTTCAACCGGATCGGATGTAATTCGCTTCTCTTTGAGGCTCCGCAAGCCAAATCTGGTGATCGGTTTATATGGGGGCTATATATAATTATAGACCGATGTGGACCAATTTTTGCATGGTTGTTAGAGACCATATACCAAAACCATGTACCAAATTTCAGCATAATCGGACGAAATTTGCTTCTCTTTGAGGCTCCGCAAGCCAAATCTGGGGATCGGTTTATATGGGGGCTATATATAATTATGGACCGATATGAACGAATTTTTGCATGGTTCTTAGAGATCATATACCAAATTTCAGCCGGATCGGATGAAATATGATTCTTTTAGAGGCTCAGCAAGCCAAGTCTGAGGGTCCGTTTGTATGGGGGCTATACGTAAAAGTGAACCGATATGGCCCATTTTCAATATCATGCGACCTACATCAATAACAACTACTTGTGCTAAGTTTCAAGTCTATAGCTTGTTTCGTTCGGAAGTTAGCGTGATTTCAACGGACGGACGGTAAGGTAAGGTAAATAAAATGCCGAATATTATAGGAAAAATGTCCTAAAGGCGGTATGGAAGCCCTGGGCAGACAAACGTTTCCGCTGTAGACGAAGGACATTCCAACAAGACACCGTCGCAATCAGCACGCATAAGCAAAGAATGGCTTTAAAAAAAATTTCCTCG